>NW_026989835.1:680889-1021334 GCF_036321535.1 Camelus dromedarius
GTTCCCTTGGTGCTAGATGAACGAACGTCTCTCCACTTGCTCAGTTCTGAGAGATAAGTGTGTGTGAAAGCCGTCCTTCACCTAGCTTGTTGGGAACACAAAGTTTCTTTTCAGTTGCAAACTCCATTCCATACATATATATGGTTAGGTACAAGTTCCAATTCGGTTTGACAGTGAAAACTGCAGGAACTTCAAACCGGCACTAGCAAAAAGACTGAGAAAGCAGAGAAAAAGTGTCTCCTGCAACCCGTTCCCTTGGTGCTAGTTGAACGAACGTCTCTCCACTTGCTCAGTTCTGAGAGATAAGTGTGTGTGAAAGCCGTCCTTCAACTAGCTTGTTTGGAACACAAAGCTTCTTTTCAGTTGCAAACTCCATTCCATACATATATATGGGGAGGTACTAGCTCCAACTCTGTTTGACAGTGAAAACTGCAGGAACTTCAAACCGGCACTAGTAAACAGACTGAGAAAGCAGAGAAAAATGTCTCCTGCAACCCGTTCCCTTGGTGCTAGATGAACGAACGTCTCTCCACTTGCTCAGTTCTGAGAGATAAGTGTGTTGAAAGCCATCCTTCACCTAGATTGTGGGGAACACAAAGTTTCTTTTCAGTTGCAAACTCCATTCCATACATATATATGGGAATTAGTAGCTCCAACTCGGTTTGACAGTGAAAACTGCAGGAACTTCAAAACGGCACTAGGAAACAGACTGAGAAAGCAGAGAAAAAGTGTCTCCTGCAACCCGTTCCCTTGGTGCTAGATGAACGAACGTCTCTCCACTTGCTCAGTTCTGAAAGATAAGTGTGTGTGAAAGCCGCTCTTCACCAAGCTTGTTGGGAACAGAAAGTTTCTTTTCAGTTGCAAACTCCATTCCATACATATATATGGGGAGGTACTAGCTCCAACTCGGGTTGACAGTGGAAACTGCAGGAACTTCAAACCGGCACTAGGAATCAGACTGAGAAAGCAGAGAAAAAGTGTCTCCTGCAACCCCTTCCCTTGGTGCTAGATGAACGAACGTCTCTCCACTTGCTCAGTTCTGAGAGATAATTGTGTGTGAAAGCCGCACTTCATCCTAGCTTGTTGGGAACACAAAGTTTCTTTTCAGTTGCAAACTCCATTCCATACATATATATGGGGAGGTACTAGCTCCAACTCTGTTTTACAGTGAAAACTGCAGGAACTTCAATCCGGCACTAGTAAACAGACTGAGAAAGCAGAGAAAAATGTCTCCTGCAACCCGTTCCCTTGGTGCTAGATGAACGAACGTCTCTCCACTTGCTCAGTTCTGAGAGATAAGTGTGTTGAAAGCCATCCTTCACCTAGATTGTGGGGAACACAAAGTTTCTTTTCAGCTGCAAACTCCATTCCATACATATATATGGGGAGGTACTAGCTCCAACTCGGTTTGACAGTGAAAACTGCAGGAACTTCAAAACGGCACTAGGAAACAGACTGAGAAAGCAGAGAAAAAGTGTCTCCTGCAACCCGTTCCCTTGGTGCTACATGAACGAAAGTCTCTCCACTTGCTCAGTTCTGAGAGATAAGTGTGTGTGAAAGCCGCTCTTCACCAAGCTTGTTGGGAACACAAAGTTTCTTTTCAGTTGCAAACTCCATTCCATACATATATATGGGGAGGTACTAGCTCCAACTCGGGTTGACAGTGGAAACTGCAGGAACTTCAAACCGGCACTAGGAATCAGACTGAGAAAGCAGAGAAAAAGTGTCTCCTGCAACCCCTTCCCTTGGTGCTAGATGAACGAACGTCTCTCCACTTGCTCAGTTCTGAGTGATAAGTGTGTGTGAAAGCCGTACTTCATCCTAGCTTGTTGGGAACACAAAGTTTCTTTTCAGTTGCAGACTTCATTCAATACATATATATGGGGAGGTACTAGCTCCAACTCGGTTTGACAGTGAAAACTGCAGGAACTTCAAACAGGCACTAGGAAAGAGACTGAGAAAGCAGAGAAAAAGTGTCTCCTGCAACCCGTTCCCTTGGTTCTAGATGAACGAACGTCTCTCCACTTGCTCAGTTCTGAGAGATAAGTGTGTGTGAAAGCCATCCTTCACCTAGACTGTGGGGAACACAAAGTTTCTTTTCAGTTGCAAACTCCATTCCATACATATATATGGGGAGGTACTAGCTCCAACTCGGTTTTACAGTGAAAACTGCAGGATCTTCAAACCGGCTATAGGAAACAGACTGAGAAAGCAGAGAAAAAGTGTCTCCTGCAACCCGTTCCCTTGGTGCTAGATGAACGAAGGTCTCTCCACTTGCTCAGTTCTGAGAGATAAGTGTGTGTGAAAGCCGTCCTTCACCTAGATTGTTGGGAACACAAAGTTTCTTTTCAGTTGCAAACTCCATTCCATACATATATATGGGGAGGTACTAGCTCCAACTCGGTTTGACAGTGAAAACTGCAGGAACTTCAAACCGGCACTAGGAATCAGACTGAGAAACAGAGAAAAAGTGTCTCCTGCAACCCGTTCCCTTGGTTCTAGATGAACGAACGTCTCTCCACTTGCTCAGTTCTGAGAGATAAGTGTGTGTGAAAGCCGTCCTTCACCTAGCTTGTTGGGAACACAAAGTTTCTTTTCAGTTGCAAACTCCATTCCATACATATATATGGGGAGGTACAAGCTCCAACTCGGTTTTACAGTGAAAACTGCAGGAACTTCAAACCGGATCTAGGAAACAGACTGAGAAAGCAGAGAAAAAGTGCCTTCTGCAACCCGTTCCCTTGGTGCTAGATGAACGAACGTCTCTCCACTTTCTCAGTTCTGAGAGATAATTGGGTGTGAAAGCCGTCCTTCACCTAGCTTGTTGGGAACAAAAAGCTTCTTTTCAGTTGCAAACTCCATTCCATACATATATATGGGGAGGTACTAGCTCCAACTCGGTTTGACAGTGAAAACTGCAGGAACTTCAAACCGGCACTAGGAAACAGACTGAGAAAGCAGAGAAAAAGTGTCTCCAGCAACCCGTTCCCTTGGTGCTAGATGAACGAACGTCTCTCCACTTGCTCAGTTCTGAGAGATAAGTGTGTGTGAAAGCCGTCTTTCACCTAGCTTGTTGGGAACACAAAGTTTCTTTTCAGTTGCAAACTCCATTCCATACATATATATGGGGAGGTACTAGCTCCAACTCTGTTTGACAGTGAAAACTGCAGGAACTTCAAACCGGCACTAGGAAACAGACTGAGGAAGCAGAGAAAAAGTGTCTACTGCAACCCGTACCCTTGGTGCTAGATGAACGAACGTCTCTCCACTTTCTCAGTTCTGAGAGATAAGTGTGTGTGAAAGCCGCTCTTCACCTAGTTTGTTGGGAACACAAAGTTTCTTTTCAGTTGCCAACTCCATTCCATACATATATATGGGGAGGTCATAGCTCCAACTCGGTTTGACAGTGAAAACTGCAGGAACTTCAAACCGGCACTAGGAATCAGACTGAGAAAGCAGAGAAAAAGTGTCTCCTGCAACCCGTTCCCTTGGTGCTAGATGAACGAACGTCTCTCCACTTGCTCAGTTCTGAGAGATAAGTGTGTGTGAAAGCCGTCCTTCACCTAGCTTGTTGGGAACACAAAGTTTCTTTTCAGTTGCAAACTCCATTCCATACATATATATGGGGAGGTACAAGCTCCAACTCGGTTTTACAGTGAAAACTGCAGGAACTTCAAACCGGCCCTAGGAAACAGACTGAGAAAGCAGAAAAAATGTATCTCCTGCAACCCGTTCCCTTGGTGCTAGATGAACGAACGTCTCTCCACTTGCTCAGTTCTGAGAGATAAGTGTGTGTGAAAGCCGTCCTTCACCTAGCTTGTTGGGAACACAAAGTTTCTTTTCAGTTGCAAACTCCATTCCATACATATATATGGGGAGGTACAAGCTCCAACTCGGTTTGACAGTGAAAACTGCAGGAACTTCAAACCGGCACTAGGAAAGAGACTGAGAAAGCAGAGAAAAAGTGTCTCCTGCAACCCGTTCCCTTGGTGCTAGATGAACGAACGTCTCTCCACTTGCTCAGTTCTGAGAGATAAGAGTGTGTGAAAGCCATCCTTCACCGAGATTGTGGGGAACACAAAGTTTCTTTTCAGTTGCAAACTCCATTCCTTACATATATATGGGGAGGTACAAACTCCAACTCGGTTTTACACTGAAAACTGCAGGAAGTTCAAACCGGCACTAGGAATCAGACTGAGAAAGCAGAGAAAAAGTGTCTCCTGCAACCCGTTCCCTTGGTGCTAGATGAACGAACGTCTCTCCACTTGCTCAGTTCTGATAGATAATTGTGTGTGAAAGCCGTCCTTCACCTAGCTTGTTGGGAACACAAAGTTTCTTTTCAGTTGCAAACTCCATTCCATACATATATATGGGGAGGTACAAGCTCCAACTCGGTTTTACAGTGAAAACTGCAGGAACTTCAAACCGGCCCTAAGAAACAGACTGAGAAAGCAGAGAAAAAGGGTCTCCTGCAACCCGTTCCCTTGGTGCTAGATGAACGAACGTCTCTCCACTTGCTCAGTTCTGAGAGATAAGTGTGTGTGAAAGACGTCCTTCACCTAGCTTGTTGGGAACACAAAGCTTCTTTTCAGTTGCAAACTCCATTCCATACATATATATGGGTAGGTACTAGCTCCAACTCGGTTTTACAGTGAAAACTGCAGGAACTTCAAACCGGCCCTAGGAAACAGACTGAGAAAGCAGAGAAAAAGTGTCTCCTGCAACCCGTACCCTTGGTGCTAGATGAACGAACGTCTCTCCACTTGCTCAGTTCTGAGAGATAAGTGTGTGTGAAAGCCGTCCTTCAACTAGCTTGTTGGGAACACAAAGTTTCTTTTCAGTTGCAAACTCCATTCCATACATATATATGGGGAGGTACAAGTTCCAAATCGGTTTGACAGTGAAAACTGCAGGAACTTCAAACCGGCACTAGGAAACAGACTGAGAAAGCAGAGAAAAAGTGTCTCCTGCAACCCGTTCCATTGGTGCTAGATGAACGAACGTCTCTCCACTTGCTCAGTTCTGAGAGATAAGTGTGTTGAAAGCCATCCTTCACCTAGATTGTGGGGAACACAAAGTTCTTTTCAGTTGCAAACTCCATTCCATACATATATATGGGGAGGTACAAGCTCCAACTCGGATTTACAGTGAAAACTGCAGGAAGTTCAAACCGGCACTAGGAAACAGACTGAGGAAGCAGAGAAAAAGTGTCTCCTGCAACCCGTTCCCTTGGTGCTAGATGAACGAACGTCTCTCCACTTGCTCAGTTCTGAGAGATATGTGTGTGTGAAAGCCGTCCTTCACCTAGCTTGTTGGGAACACAAAGTTTCTTTTCAGTTGCAAACTCCATTCCATACATATATATGGGGAGGTACAAGCTCCAACTCTGTTTGAGAGGGAAAACTGCAGGAACTTCAAACCGGCAATAGGAAACAGACTGAGGAAGCAGAGAAAAAGTGTCTCCTGCAACCCGTTCCCTTGGTGCTAGATGAACGAACGTCTCTCCACTAGCTCAGTTCTGAGAGATAAGTGTGTGTGAAAGCCGAACTTCAACTAGCTTGTTGGGAACACAAAGTTTCTTTTCAGTTGCAAACTCCATTCCATACATTTAAATGGGGAGGTAAAAGCTCCAACTCGGTTTTACAGTGAAAACTGCAGGAACTTCAAACCGGCACTAGGAAACAGACCGAGAAAGCAGAGAAAAAGTGTCTCGTGCAACCCGTTCCCTTGGTGCTAGATTAACGAACGTCTCTCCACTTGCTCAGTTCTGAGAGATAAATGTGTGTGAAAGCCGTCCTTCACCTAACTTGTTGGGAACACAAAGCTTCTTTTCAGTTGCAAACTCCATTCCATACATATATATGGGGAGGTACAAACTCCAACACTGTTTTACAGTGAAAACTGCAGGAACTTCAAACCGGCACTAGGAAACAGACTGAGAAAGCAGAGAAAAAGTGTCTCCTGCAACCCGTTCCCTTGGTGCTAGATGAACGAACGTCTCTCCACTTGCTCAGTTCCGGGAGATATGTGTGTGTGAAAGCCGTCCTTCACCTAGCTTGTTGGGAACACAAAGTTTCTTTTCAGTTGCAAACTCCATTCCATACATATATATGGGGAGGTACAAGCTCCAACTCTGTTTGACAGGGAAAACTGCAGGAACTTCAAACCGGCACTAGGAAACAGACTGAGAAAGCAGAGAAAAAGTGTCTCCTGCAACCCGTTCCCTTGGTGCTAGATGAACGAAAGTCTCTCCACTTGCTCAGTTCTGAGAGATAATTGTGTGTGAAAGCCGTCCTTCACCTAGATTGTGGGGAACACAAAGTTTCTTTTCAGTTGCAAACTCCATTCCATACATATATATGGGGAGGTACTAGCTCCAACTCTGTTTTACAGTGAAAACTGCAGGAACTTCAAACCGGCACTAGGAATCAGACTGAGAAAGCAGAGAAAAAGTGTCTCCTGCAACCCGTTCCCTTGGTGCTAGATGAACGAACGTCTCTCCACTTGCTCAGTTCTGAGAGATAACTGTGTGTGAAAGCCGTCCTTCACCTAGCTTGTTGGGAACACAAAGTTTCTTTTCAGTTGCCAACTCCATTCCATAAATATATATGGGGAGGTACTAGCTCCAACTCGGTTTTACAGTGAAAACTGCAGGAACTTCAAACCGGCCCTAAGAAACAGACTGAGAAAGCAGAGAAAAAGTGTCTCCTGCAACCCGTTCCCTTGGTGCTAGATGAACGAACGTCTCTCCACTTGCTCAGTTCCGAGAGATAAGTGTGTGTGAAAGCCGTCCTTCACCTATCTTGTTGGGAACACAAAGCTTCTTGTCAGTTGCAAACTGCATTCCATACATATATATGGGGAGGTACAAACTCCAACACGGTTTTACAGTGAAAACTGCAGGAACTTCAAACCGGCACTAGGAAACAGACTGAGAAAGCAGAGAAAAATTGTCTCCTGCAACCCGTTCCCTTGGTGCTAGATGAATGAACGTCTCTCCACTTGCTCAGTTCCGAGAGATATGTGTGTGTGAAAGCCGTCCTTCACCTAGCTTGTTGGGAACACAAAGTTTCTTTTCAGTTGCAAACTCCATTCCATACATATATATGGGGAGGTACAAGCTCCAACTCTGTTTGAGAGGGAAAACTGCAGGAACTTCAAACCGGCACTAGGAAACAGACTGAGAAAGCAGAGAAAAAGTGTCCCCTGCAACCCGTTCCCTTGGTGCTAGATGAACGAACGTCTCTCCACTTGCTCAGTTCTGAGAGATAAGTGTGTGTGAAAGCCGTCCTTCACCTAGCTTGTTGGGAACACAAAGTTTCTTTTCAGTTGCAAACTCCATTCCATACATATATATGGGGAGGTACAAGCTCCAACTCGGTTTTACACTGAAAACTGCAGGAACTTCAAACCGGCACTAGGAAACAGACTGAGGAAGCAGAGAAAAAGTGTCTCCTGCAACCCGTTCCCTTGGTGCTAGATGAACGAACGTCTCTCCACTTGCTCAGTTCTGAGAGATATGTGTGTGTGAAAGCCGTCCTTCACCTAGCTTGTTGGGAACACAAAGTTTCTTTTCAGTTACAAACTCCATTCCATACATATATATGGGGAGGTACAAGCTCCAACTCGGTTTTACACTGAAAACTGCAGGAACTTCAAACCGGCACTAGGAAACAGATTGAGGAAGCAGAGAAATAGTGTCTCTTGCAACCCGTTCCCTTGTTGCTAGATGAACGAACGTCTCTCCTCTTGCTCAGTTCTGAGAGATAAGTGTGTGTGAAAGCCGTCCTTCAACTAGCTTGTTGGGAACACAAAGTTTCTTTTCAGTTGCAAACTCCATTCCATACATATAAATGGGGAGGTAAAAGCTCCAACTCGTTTTTACAATGAAAACTGTAGGAACTTCAAACCGGCCCTAGGAAACAGACTGAGAAAGCATAGAAAAAGTGTCTCCTGCAACCCATTCCCTTGGTGCTAGATGAACGAACGTCTCTCCACTTGCTCAGTTCTGAGAGATAAGTGTATGTGAAAGCTGCACTTCATCCTAGCTTGTTGGGAACACAAAGTTTCTTTTCAGTTGCAAACTCCATTCCATACTTATATATGGGGAAGTACAAGCTCCAACTCGGTTTTACAGTGAAAACTGCAGGAACATCAAACCAGCCCTAAGAAAAAGACTGAGAAATCAGAGAAAAAGTTTCTCCTGCAACCCGTTCCCTTGGTGCTAGATGAACGAACGTCTCTCCACTTGCTCAGTTCTAAGAGATAAGTGTGTGTGAAAGCCGTCCTTCACCTAGCTTGTTGGGAACACAAAGTTTCTTTTCAGTTGCAAACTCCATTCAATAAATATATATGGGGAGGTACTAGCTCCAACTCGGTTTGACAGTGAAAACTGCAGGAAACTCAAACCGGCACTAGGAAAGAGACTGAGAATGCAGAGAAAAAGTGTCTCCTGCAACCCGTTCCCTTGGTGCTAGATGAACGAAAGTCTCTCCACTTGCTCAGTTCTGAGAGATAAGTGTGTGTGAAAGCCGTCCTTCACCTAGCTTGTTGGGAACACAAAGTTTCTTTTCAGTTGCAAACTCCATTCCATACATATATATGGGGAGGTACAAGCTCCAACTCGGTTTTACAGTGAAAACTGCAGGAACTTCAAACCGGCCCTAAGAAACAGACTGAGAAAGCAGAGAAAAAGTGTCTCCTGCAACCCGTTCCCTTGGTGCTAGATGAACGAACGTCTCTCCACTTGCTCAGTTCTGAGAGATAAGTGTGTGTGAAAGCCGTCCTTCACCTATCTTGTTGGGAACAAAAAGCTTCTTTTCAGTTGCAAACTCCATTCCATACATATATATGGGGAGGTACTAGCTCCAACTCTGTTTGACAGTGAAAACTGCAGGAACTTCAAACCGGCACTAGGAAACAGACTGAGAAAGCAGAGAAAAAGTGTCTCCTGCAACCCGTTCCCTTGGTGCTAGATGAACGAACGTCTCTCCACTTGCTCAGTTCTGAGAGATAAGTGTGTGTGAAAGCCGCACTTCATCCTAGCTTGTTGGGAACACAAAGTTTCTTTTCAGTTGCAAACTCCATTCCATACATATATATGGGGAGGTACAAGCTCCAACTCGGTTTTACACTGAAAACTGCAGGAACTTCAAACCGGCCCTAGGAAACAGACTGAGAAAGCAGAGAAAAAGTTTCTCCTGCAACCCGTTCCCTTGGTGCTAGATGAACGAACGTCTCTCCACTTGCTCAGTTCTGAGAGATAAGTGTGTGTTAAAGCCGTCCTTCACCTAGATTGTTGGGAACACAAAGTTTCTTTTCAGTTGCAAACTCCATTCCATACATATATATGGGGAGGTACAAGCTCCAACTCGGTTTTGCAGTGAAAACTGCAGGAACTTCAAACCGGCACTAGGAAACAGACTGAGAAAGCAGAGAAAAAGTGTCTCCTGCAACACGTTCCCTTGGTGCTAGATGAACGAACGTCTCTCCACTTGCTCAGTTCCGAGAGATATGTGTGTGTGAAAGCCGTCCTTCAAGTAGCTTGTTGGGAACACAAAGTTTCTTTTCAGTTGCAAACTCCATTCCATACATATATATGTGGAGGTACAAGCTCCAACTGTGTTTGACAGTGAAAACTGCAGGAACTTCAAACCGGCACTAGGAAACAGACTGAGAAAGCAGAGAAAAAGTGTCTCCTGCAAACCGTTCCCTTGGTGCTAGATGAACGAACGTCTCTCCACTTGCTCAGTTCTGAGGGATAAGTGTGTGTGAAAGCCGTCCTTCACCTAGCTTGTTGGGAACACAAAGATTCTTTTCAGTTGCAAACTCCATTCCATACATATATATGGGGAGGTACAAGCTCCAACTCTGTTTTACACTGAAAACTGCAGGAACTTCAAACCGGCACTAGGAAACAGACTGAGAATGCAGAGAAAAAGTGTCTCCTGCAACCCGTTCCCTTGGTGCTAGATGAACGAACGTCTCTCCACTTGCTCAGTTCTGAGAGATAAGTGTGTGTGAAAGCCGTCCTTCACCTAGCTTGTTGGGAACACAAAGTTTCTTTTCAGTTGCAAACTCCATTCCATACATATATATGGGGAGGTACAAGCTCCAACTCGGGTTTACACTGAAAACTGCAGGAACTTCAAACCGGCTCTAGGAAACAGACTGAGGAAGCAGAGAAAAAGTGTCCCGTGCAACCCGTTCCCTTGGTGCAAGATGAACGAAAGTCTCTCCACTTGCTCAGTTCTTAGAGATAAGTGTGTGTGAAAGCCGTACTTCACCTAGCTTGTTGGGAACACAAAGTTTCTTTTCAGTTGCAAACTCCATTCCATACATATATATGGGGAGGTACAAGTTCCAAATCGGTTTGACAGTGAAAACTGCAGGAACTTCAAACCGGCACTAGGAAACAGACTGAGAAAGCAGAGAAAAAGTGTCTCCTGCAACCCGTTCCCTTGGTGCTAGATGAACGAACGTCTCTCCACTTGCTCAGTTCCAAGAGATAAGTGTGTGCGAAAGCCGTCCTTCAACTAGCTTGTTGGGAACACAAAGTTTCTTTTCAGTTGCAAACTCCATTCCATACATATATATGTGGAGGTACAAGCTCCAACTCGGTTTTACACTGAAAATTGCAGGAACTTCAAACCGACACTAGGAAACAGACTGAGAAAGCAGAGAAAAAGTATCTCCTGCAACCCATTCCCTTGGTGCTAGATGAACGAACGTCTCTCCACTTGCTCAGTTCTGAGAGATAAGTGTGTGTTAAAGCCGTCCTTCACCTAGCTTGTTGGGAACACAAAGTTTCTTTTCAGTTGCAAACTCCATTCCATACATATATATGGGGAGGTACTAGCTCCAACTCGGTTTGAATGTGAAAACAGCAGGAACTTCAAACCGGCACTAGGAAAGAGACTGAGAAAGCAGAGAAAAAGTGTCTCCTGCAACTCGTTCCCTTGGTGCTAGATGAATGAAAGTCTCTCCACTTGCTCTGTTCTGAGAGATAAGTGTGTGTGATAGCCTTCCATCACCAAGCTTGTTGGGAACACAAAGTTTCTTTTCAGTTTCAAACTCCATTCCATACATTTATACGGGGAGGTACAAGCTCCAACCCGGTTTTACATTGAAAACTGCAGGAACTTCAAACCGGCTCTATGAAACAGTCTGAGAAAGCAGAGAAAAAGTGTCTCCTGCAACCCGTTCCCTTGGTGCTAGATGAACGAACGTCTCTCCACTTGCTCAGTTCTGAGAGATAAGTGTGTGTGAAAGCCGACCTTCACCTAACTTGTTGGGAACACAAAGTTTCTTTTCAGTTGCAAACTCCATTTCATAAATATATATGGGGAAGTACAATCTCCAACTCGGTTTTACAGTGAAAACTGCAGGAACTCCAAACCGGCACTAGGAAACAGACCGAGAAAGCAGAGAAATAGTGTCTCCTGCAACACGTTCCCTTGGTGCTAGATGAACGAACGTCTCACCACTTGCTCAGTTCTGAGAGATAAGTGTCTGTGAAAGCCGCACTTCATCCTAGCTTGTTGGGAACACAAAGTTTCTTTTCAGTTGCAAACTCCATTCAATACATATATATGGGGAGGTACTAGCTCCAACTCGGTTTGAAAGTGAAAACTGCAGGAACTTCAAACCGGCACTAGGAAAGAGACTGAGAAAGCAGAGAAAAAGTGTCTCATGCAACTCGTTCCCTTGGTGCTAGATGAACGAAAGTCTCTCCACTTGCTCTGTTCTGATAGATAAGTGTGTGTGAAAGCCATTCTTAACCTAGATTGTGGGGAACACAAAGTTTCTTTTCAGGTGCAAACTCCATTCCATACATATATATGGGGAGGTACTAGCTCCAACTCGTTTTGACAGTGAAAATTGCAGGAACTTCAAACCGGCACTAGGAAACAGACTGAGAAAGCAGAGAAAAAGTGATTCCTGCAACCCGTTCCCTTGGTGCTAGATGATCGAACGTCTCTCCACTTGCTCAGTTCTGAGAGATTAGTGAGTGTGATAGCCTTCCATCACCAAGCTTGTTGGGAACACAAAGTTTCTTTTCAGTTGCAAACTCCATTCCATACATATATATGGGGAGGTGTTAGCTAAATCTCGGTTTGACAGTGAAAACTGTAGGAACTTCAAACCGGCTCTAGGAAACAGACTGAGAAAGCAGAGAAAAAGTGTCTCCTGAAACCCGTTCCCTTGGTGCTAGATGTACAAACGTCTCTCCACTTGCTCAGTTCTGAGAGAAAATTGTGTGTGAAAGTCGTCCTTCACCTAGCTTTTTGGGAACACAAAGCTTCTTTTCAGTTGCAAACTCCATTCCATACATATATATGGGGAGGTACTAGCTCCAACTCTGTTTGACAGTGAAAACTGCAGGAACTTCAAACCGGCACTAGGAAACAGACTGAGAAAGCAGAGAAAAAGTGTCTCCTGCAAACCGTTCCCTTGGTGCTAGATGAACGAACGTCTCTCCTCTTGCTCAGTTCTGAGAAATAAGTGTGTGTGAAAGCTGTCCTTCAACTAGCTTGTTGGGAACACAAAGTTTCTTTTCAGTTGCAAACTCCATTCCATACATATAAATGGGGAGGTAAAAGCTCCAACTCGGTTTTACAGTGAAAACTGTAGGAACTTCAAACCGGCCCTAGGAAACAGACTGAGAAAGCATAGAAAAAGTGTCTCCTGCAACCCATTCCCTTGGTGCTAGATGAACGAACGTCTCTCCACTTGCTCAGTTCTGAGAGATAAGTATGTGTGAAAGCTGCACTTCATCCTAGCTTGTTGGGAACACAAAGTTTCTTTTCAGTTGCAAACTCCATTCCATACTTATATATGGGGAGGTACAAGCTCCAACTCGGTTTTACAGTGAAAACTGCAGGAACATCAAACCGGCCCTAAGAAAAAGACTGAGAAATCAGAGAAAAAGTTTCTCCTGCAACCCGTTCCCTTGGTGCTAGATGAACGAACGTCTCTCCACTTGCTCAGTTCTGAGAGATAAGTGTGTGTGAAAGCCGTCCTTCACCTAGCTTGTTGGGAACACAAAGTTTCTTTTCAGTTGCAAACTCCATTCAATAAATATATATGGGGAGGTACTAGCTCCAACTCGGTTTGACAGTGAAAACTGCAGGAAACTCAAACCGGCACTAGGAAAGAGACTGAGAATGCAGAGAAAAAGTGTCTCCTGCAACCCGTTCCCTTGGTGCTAGATGAACGAAAGTCTCTCCACTTGCTCAGTTCTGAGAGATAAGTGTGTGTGAAAGCCGTCCTTCACCTAGCTTGTTGGGAACACAAAGTTTCTTTTCAGTTGCAAACTCCATTCCATACATATATATGGGGAGGTACAAGCTCCAACTCGGTTTTACAGTGAAAACTGCAGGAACTTCAAACCGGCCCTAAGAAACAGACTGATAAAGCAGAGAAAAAGTGTCTCCTGCAACCCGTTCCCTTGGTGCTAGATGAACGAACGTCTCTCCACTTGCTCAGTTCTGAGAGATAAGTGTGTGTGAAAGCCGTCCTTCACCTATCTTGTTGGGAACAAAAAGCTTCTTTTCAGTTGCAAACTCCATTCCATACATATATATGGGGAGGTACTAGCTCCAAATCTGTTTGACAGTGAAAACTGCAGGAACTTCAAACCGGCACTAGGAAACAGACTGAGAAAGCAGAGAAAAAGTGTCTCCTGCAACCCGTTCCCTTGGTGCTAGATGAACGAACGTCTCTCCACTTGCTCAGTTCTGAGAGATAAGTGTGTGTGAAAGCCGCACTTCATCCTAGCTTGTTGGGAACACAAAGTTTCTTTTCAGTTGCAAACTCCATTCCATACATATATATGGGGAGGTACAAGCTCCAACTCGGTTTTACACTGAAAACTGCAGGAACTTCAAACCGGCCCTAGGAAACAGACTGAGAAAGCAGAGAAAAAATTTCTCCTGCAACCCGTTCCCTTGGTGCTAGATGAACGAACGTCTCTCCACTTGCTCAGTTCCGAGAGATATGTGTGTGTGAAAGCCGTCCTTCAAGTAGCTTGTTGGGAACACAAAGATTCTTTTCAGTTGCAAACTCCATTCCATACATATATATGTGGAGGTACAAGCTCCAACTGTGTTTGACAGTGAAAACTGCAGGAACTTCAAACCGGCACTAGGAAACAAACTGAGAAAGCAGAGAAAAAGTGTCTCCTGCAAACCGTTCCCTTGGTGCTAGATGAACGAACGTCTCTCCACTTGCTCAGTTCTGAGAGATAAGTGTGTGTGAAAGCCGTCCTTCACCTAGCTTGTTGGGAACACAAAGATTCTTTTCAGTTGCAAACTCCATTCCATACATATATATGGGGAGGTACAAGCTCCAACTCTGTTTTACACTGAAAACTGCAGGAACTTCAAACCGGCACTAGGAAACAGACTGAGAATGCAGAGAAAAAGTGTCTCCTGCAACCCGTTCCCTTGGTGCTAGATGAACGAACGTCTCTCCACTTGCTCAGTTCTGAGAGATAAGTGTGTGTGAAAGCCGTCCTTCACCTAGCTTGTTGGGAACACAAAGTTTCTTTTCAGTTGCAAACTCCATTCCATACATATATATGGGGAGGTACAAGCTCCAACTCGGGTTTACACTGAAAACTGCAGGAACTTCAAACCGGCACTAGGAAACAGACTGAGGAAGCAGAGAAAAAGTGTTCCGTGCAACCCGTTCCCTTGGTGCAAGATGAACGAAAGTCTCTCCACTTGCTCAGTTCTGAGAGATAAGTGTGTGTGAAAGCCGTACTTCACCTAGCTTGTTGGGAACACAAAGTTTCTTTTCAGTTGCAAACTCCATTCCATACATATATATGGGGAGGTACAAGCTCCAACTCGGTTTTACACTGAAAACTGCAGGAACTTCAAACCGGCCCTAGGAAACAGACTGAGAAAGCAGAGAAAAAGTTTCTCCTGCAACCCGTTCCCTTGGTGCTAGATGAACGAACGTCTCTCCACTTGCTCAGTTCTGAGAGATAAGTGTGTGTTAAAGCCGTCCTTCACCTAGCTTGTTGGGAACACAAAGTTTCTTTTCAGTTGCAAACTCCATTCCATACATATATATGGGGAGGTACAAGCTCCAACTCGGTTTTGCAGTGAAAACTGCAGGAACTTCAAACCGGCACTAGGAAACAGACTGAGAAAGCAGAGAAAAAGTGTCTCCTGCAACACGTTCCCTTGGTGCTAGATGAACGAACGTCTCTCCACTTGCTCAGTTCCGAGAGATATGTGTGTGTGAAAGCCGTCCTTCAAGTAGCTTGTTGGGAACACAAAGTTTCTTTTCAGTTGCAAACTCCATTCCATACATATATATGTGGAGGTACAAGCTCCAACTGTGTTTGACAGTGAAAACTGCAGGAACTTCAAACCGGCACTAGGAAACAGACTGAGAAAGCAGAGAAAAAGTGTCTCCTGCAAACCGTTCCCTTGGTGCTAGATGAACGAACGTCTCTCCACTTGCTCAGTTCTGAGGGATAAGTGTGTGTGAAAGCCGTCCTTCACCTAGCTTGTTGGGAACACAAAGATTCTTTTCAGTTGCAAACTCCATTCCATACATATATATGGGGAGGTACAAGCTCCAACTCTGTTTTACACTGAAAACTGCAGGAACTTCAAACCGGCACTAGGAAACAGACTGAGAATGCAGAGAAAAAGTGTCTCCTGCAACCCGTTCCCTTGGTGCTAGATGAACGAACGTCTCTCCACTTGCTCAGTTCTGAGAGATAAGTGTGTGTGAAAGCCGTCCTTCACCTAGCTTGTTGGGAACACAAAGTTTCTTCTCAGTTGCAAACTCCATTCCATACATATATATGGGGAGGTACAAGCTCCAACTCGGGTTTACACTGAAAACTGCAGGAACTTCAAACCGGCACTAGGAAACAGACTGAGGAAGCAGAGAAAAAGTGTCCCGTGCAACCCGTTCCCTTGGTGCAAGATGAACGAAAGTCTCTCCACTTGCTCAGTTCTGAGAGATAAGTGTGTGTGAAAGCCGTACTTCACCTAGCTTGTTGGGAACACAAAGTTTCTTTTCAGTTGCAAACTCCATTCCATACATATATATGGGGAGGTACAAGTTCCAAATCGGTTTGACAGTGAAAACTGCAGGAACTTCAAACCGGCACTAGGAAACAGACTGAGAAAGCAGAGAAAAAGTGTCTCCTGCAACCCGTTCCCTTGGTGCTAGATGAACGAACGTCTCTCCACTTGCTCAGTTCCAAGAGATAAGTGTGTGTGAAAGCCGTCCTTCAACTAGCTTGTTGGGAACACAAAGTTTCTTTTCAGTTGCAAACTCCATTCCATACATATATATGTGGAGGTACAAGCTCCAACTCGGTTTTACACTGAAAATTGCAGGAACTTCAAACCGACACTAGGAAACAGACTGAGAAAGCAGAGAAAAAGTATCTCCTGCAACCCATTCCCTTGGTGCTAGATGAACGAACGTCTCTCCATTTGCTCAGTTCTGAGAGATAAGTGTGTGTTAAAGCCGTCCTTCACCTAGCTTGTTGGGAACACAAAGTTTCTTTTCAGTTGCAAACACCATTCCATACATATATATGGGGAGGTACTAGCTCCAACTCGGTTTGAATGTGAAAACTGCAGGAACTTCAAACCGGCACTAGGAAAGAGACTGAGAAAGCAGAGGAAAAGTGTCTCCTGCAACTCGTTCCCTTGGTGCTAGATGAATGAAAGTCTCTCCACTTGCTCTGTTCTGAGAGATAAGTGTGTGTGATAGCCTTCCATCACCAAGCTTGTTGGGAACACAAAGTTTCTTTTCAGTTTCAAACTCCATTCCATACATTTATACGGGGAGGTACAAGCTCCAACCCGGTTTTACATTGAAAACTGCAGGAACTTCAAACCGGCTCTATGAAACAGTCTGAGAAAGCAGAGAAAAAGTGTCTCCTGCAACCCGTTCCCTTGGTGCTAGATGAACGAACGTCTCTCCACTTGCTCAGTTCTGAGAGATAAGTGTGTGTGAAAGCCGACCTTCACCTAACTTGTTGGGAACACAAAGTTTCTTTTCAGTTGCAAACTCCATTCCATACATATATATGGGGAAGTACAATCTCCAACTCGGTTTTACAGTGAAAACTGCAGGAACTCCAAACCGGCACTAGGAAACAGACCGAGAAAGCAGAGAAATAGTGTCTCCTGCAACACGTTCCCTTGGTGCTAGATGAACGAACGTCTCACCACTTGCTCAGTTCTGAGAGATAAGTGTCTGTGAAAGCCGCACTTCATCCTAGCTTGTTGGGAACACAAAGTTTCTTTTCAGTTGCAAACTCCATTCAATACATATATATGGGGAGGTACTAGCTCCAACTCGGTTTGAAAGTGAAAACTGCAGGAACTTCAAACCGGCACTAGGAAAGAGACTGAGAAAGCAGAGAAAAAGTGTCTCATGCAACTCGTTCCCTTGGTGCTAGATGAACGAAAATCTCTCCACTTGCTCTGTTCTGATAGATAAGTGTGTGTGAAAGCCATTCTTAACCTAGATTGTGGGGAACACAAAGTTTCTTTTCAGGTGCAAACTCCATTCCATACATATATATGGGGAGGTACTAGCTCCAACTCGTTTTGACAGTGAAAATTGCAGGAACTTCAAACCGGCACTAGGAAACAGACTGAGAAAGCAGAGAAAAAGTGATTCCTGCAACCCGTTCCCTTGGTGCTAGATGATCGAACGTCTCTCCACTTGCTCAGTTCTGAGAGATTAGTGAGTGTGATAGCCTTCCATCACCAAGCTTGTTGGGAACACAAAGTTTCTTTTCAGTTGCAAACTCCATTCCATACATATATATGGGGAGGTACTAGCTAAATCTCGGTTTGACAGTGAAAACTGTAGGAACTTCAAACCGGCTCTAGGAAACAGACTGAGAAAGCAGAGAAAAAGTGTCTCCTGAAACCCGTTCCCTTGGTGCTAGATGTACAAACGTCTCTCCACTTGCTCAGTTCTGAGAGAAAATTGTGTGTGAAAGTCGTCCTTCACCTAGCTTTTTGGGAACACAAAGCTTCTTTTCAGTTGCAAAATCCATTCCATACATATATATGGGGAGGTACTAGCTCCAACTCTGTTTGACAGTGAAAACTGCAGGAACTTCAAACCGGCACTAGGAAACAGACTGAGAAAGCAGAGAAAAAGTGTCTCCTGCAAACCGTTCCCTTGGTGCTAGATGAACGAACGTCTCTCCTCTTGCTCAGTTCTGAGAGATAAGTGTGTGTGAAAGCCGTCCTTCAACTAGCTTGTTGGGAACACAAAGTTTCTTTTCAGTTGCAAACTCCATTCCATACATATAAATGGGGAGGTAAAAGCTCCAACTCGGTTTTACAGTGAAAACTGTAGGAACTTCAAACCGGCCCTAGGAAACAGACTGAGAAAGCATAGAAAAAGTGTCTCCTGCAACCCATTCCCTTGGTGCTAGATGAACGAACGTCTCTCCACTTGCTCAGTTCTGAGAGATAAGTGTGTGTGAAAGCTGCACTTCATCCTAGCTTGTTGGGAACACAAAGTTTCTTTTCAGTTGCAAACTCCATTCCATACTTATATATGGGGAGGTACAAGCTCCAACTCGGTTTTACAGTGAAAACTGCAGGAACATCAAACCGGCCCTAAGAAAAAGACTGAGAAATCAGAGAAAAAGTTTCTCCTGCAACCCGTTCCCTTGGTGCTAGATGAACGAACGTCTCTCCACTTGCTCAGTTCTGAGAGATAAGTGTGTGTGAAAGCCGTCCTTCACCTAGCTTGTTGGGAACACAAAGTTTCTTTTCAGTTGCAAACTCCATTCAATAAATATATATGGGGAGGTACTAGCTCCAACTCGGTTTGACAGTGAAAACTGCAGGAAACTCAAACCGGCACTAGGAAAGAGACTGAGAATGCAGAGAAAAAGTGTCTCCTGCAACCCGTTCCCTTGGTGCTAGATGAACGAAAGTCTCTCCACTTGCTCAGTTCTGAGAGATAAGTGTGTGTGAAAGCCGTCCTTCAACTAGCTTGTTGGGAACACAAAGTTTCTTTTCAGTTGCAAACTCCATTCCATACATATATATGGGGAGGTACAAGCTCCAACTCGGTTTTACAGTGAAAACTGCAGGAACTTCAAACCGGCCCTAAGAAACAGACTGATAAAGCAGAGAAAAAGTGTCTCCTGCAACCCGTTCCCTTGGTGCTAGATGATCGAACGTCTCTCCACTTGCTCAGTTCTGAGAGATAAGTGTGTGTGAAAGCCGTCCTTCACCTATCTTGTTGGGAACAAAAAGCTTCTTTTCAGTTGCAAACTCCATTCCATACATATATATGGGGAGGTACTAGCTCCAAATCTGTTTGACAGTGAAAACTGCAGGAACTTCAAACCGGCACTAGGAAACAGACTGAGAAAGCAGAGAAAAAGTGTCTCCTGCAACCCGTTCCTTTGGTGCTAGATGAACGAACGTCTCTCCACTTGCTCAGTTCTGAGAGATAAGTGTGTGTGAAAGCCGCACTTCATCCTAGCTTGTTGGGAACACAAAGTTTCTTTTCAGTTGCAAACTCCATTCCATACATATATATGGGGAGGTACAAGCTCCAACTCGGTTTTACACTGAAAACTGCAGGAACTTCAAACCGGCCCTAGGAAACAGACTGAGAAAGCAGAGAAAAAGTTTCTCCTGCAACCCGTTCCCTTGGTGCTAGATGAACGAACGTCTCTCCACTTGCTCAGTTCTGAGAGATAAGTGTGTGTTAAAGCCGTCCTTCACCTAGCTTGTTGGGAACACAAAGTTTCTTTTCAGTTGCAAACTCCATTCCATACATATATATGGGGAGGTACAAGCTCCAACTCGGTTTTGCAGTGAAAACTGCAGGAACTTCAAACCGGCACTAGGAAACAGACTGAGAAAGCAGAGAAAAAGTGTCTCCTGCAACACGTTCCCTTGGTGCTAGATGAACGAACGTCTCTCCACTTGCTCAGTTCCGAGAGATATGTGTGTGTGAAAGCCGTCCTTCAAGTAGCTTGTTGGGTACACAAAGATTCTTTTCAGTTGCAAACTCCATTCCATACATATATATGTGGAGGTACAAGCTCCAACTGTGTTTGACAGTGAAAACTGCAGGAACTTCAAACCGGCACTAGGAAACAGACTGAGAAAGCAGAGAAAAAGTGTCTCCTGCAAACCGTTCCCTTGGTGCTAGATGAACGAACGTCTCTCCACTTGCTCAGTTCTGAGAGATAAGTGTGTGTGAAAGCCGTCCTTCACCTAGCTTGTTGGGAACACAAAGATTCTTTTCAGTTGCAAACTCCATTCCATACATATATATGGGGAGGTACAAGCTCCAACTCTGTTTTACACTGAAAACTGCAGGAACTTCAAACCGGCACTAGGAAACAGACTGAGAATGCAGAGAAAAAGTGTCTCCTGCAACCCGTTCCCTTGGTGCTAGATGAACGAACGTCTCTCAACTTGCTCAGTTCTGAGAGATAAGTGTGTGTGAAAGCCGTCCTTCACCTAGCTTGTTGGGAACACAAAGTTTCTTTTCAGTTGCAAACTCCATTCCATACATATATATGGGGAGGTACAAGCTCCAACTCGGGTTTACACTGAAAACTGCAGGAACTTCAAACCGGCACTAGGAAACAGACTGAGGAAGCAGAGAAAAAGTGTCCCGTGCAACCCGTTCCCTTGGTGCAAGATGAACGAAAGTCTCTCCACTTGCTCAGTTCTGAGAGATAAGTGTGTGTGAAAGCCGTACTTCACCTAGCTTGTTGGGAACACAAAGTTTCTTTTCAGTTGCAAACTCCATTCCATACATATATATGGGGAGGTACAAGTTCCAAATCGGTTTGACAGTGAAAACTGCAGGAACTTCAAACCGGCACTAGGAAACAGACTGAGAAAGAGGAGAAAAAGTGTCTCCTGCAACCCGTTCCCTTGGTGCTAGATGAACGAACGTCTCTCCACTTGCTCAGTTCCAAGAGATAAGTGTGTGTGAAAGCCGTCCTTCAACTAGCTTGTTGGGAACACAAAGTTTCTTTTCAGTTGCAAACTCCATTCCATACATATATATGTGGAGGTACAAGCTCCAACTCGGTTTTACACTGAAAATTGCAGGAACTTCAAAACGACACTAGGAAACAGACTGAGAAAGCAGAGAAAAAGTATCTCCTGCAACCCATTCCCTTGGTGCTAGATGAACGAACGTCTCTCCACTTGCTCAGTTCTGAGAGATAAGTGTGTGTTAAAGCCGTCCTTCACCTAGCTTGTTGGGAACACAAAGTTTCTTTTCAGTTGCAAACTCCATTCCATACATATATATGGGGAGGTACTAGCTCCAACTCGGTTTGAATGTGAAAACTGCAGGAACTTCAAACCGGCACTAGGAAAGAGACTGAGAAAGCAGAGAAAAAGTGTCTTCTGCAACTCGTTCCCTTGGTGCTAGATGAATGAAAGTCTCTCCACTTGCTCTGTTCTGAGAGATAAGTGTGTGTGATAGCCTTCCATCACCAAGCTTGTTGGGAACACAAAGTTTCTTTTCAGTTGCAAACTCCATTCCATACATATATACGGGGAGGTACAAGCTCCAACCCGGTTTTACATTGAAAACTGCAGGAACTTCAAACCGGCTCTATGAAACAGTCTGAGAAAGCAGAGAAAAAGTGTCTCCTGCAACCCGTTCCCTTGGTGCTAGATGAACGAACGTCTCTCCACTTGCTCAGTTCTGAGAGATAAGTGTGTGTGAAAGCCGACCTTCACCTAACTTGTTGGGAACACAAAGTTTCTTTTCAGTTGCAAACTCCATTCCATAAATATATATGGGGAAGTACAATCTCCAACTCGGTTTTACAGTGAAAACTGCAGGAACTTCAAACCGGCTCTATGAAACAGTCTGAGAAAGCAGAGAAAAAGTGTCTCCTGCAACCCGTTCCCTTGGTGCTAGATGAACGAACGTCTCTCCACTTGCTCAGTTCTGAGAGATAAGTGTGTGTGAAAGCCGACCTTCACCTAACTTGTTGGGAACACAAAGTTTCTTTTCAGTTGCAAACTCCATTCCATAAATATATATGGGGAAGTACAATCTCCAACTCGGTTTTACAGTGAAAACTGCAGGAACTCCAAACCGGCACTAGGAAAGAGACTGAGAAAGCAGAGAAAAAGTGTCTCATGCAACTCGTTCCCTTGGTGCTAGATGAACGAAAGTCTCTCCACTTGCTCTGTTCTGATAGATAAGTGTGTGTGAAAGCCATTCTTAACCTAGATTGTGGGGAACACAAAGTTTCTTTTCATGTGCAAACTCCATTCCATACATATATATGGGGAGGTACTAGCTCCAACTCGGTTTGACAGTGAAAATTGCAGGAACTTCAAACCGGCACTAGGAAACAGACTGAGAAAGCAGAGAAAAAGTGATTCCTGCAACCCGTTCCCTTGGTGCTAGATGATCGAACGTCTCTCCACTTGCTCAGTTCTGAGAGATTAGTGAGTGTGATAGCCTTCCATCACCAAGCTTGTTGGGAACACAAAGTTTCTTTTCAGTTGCAAACTCCATTCCATACATATATATGGGGAGGTACTAGCTAAATCTCGGTTTGACAGTGAAAACTGTAGGAACTTCAAACCGGCTCTAGGAAACAGACTGAGAAAGCAGAGAAAAAGTGTCTCCTGAAACCCGTTCCCTTGGTGCTAGATGAACAAACGTCTCTCCACTTGCTCAGTTCTGAGAGAAAATTGTGTGTGAAAGTCGTCCTTCACCTAGCTTTTTGGGAACACAAAGCTTCTTTTCAGTTGCAAACTCCATTCCATACATATATATGGGGAGGTACTAGCTCCAACTCTGTTTGACAGTGAAAACTGCAGGAACTTCAAACCGGCACTAGGAAACAGACTGAGAAAGCAGAGAAAATGTGTCTCCTGCAAACCGTTCCCTTGGTGCTAGATGAACGAAAGTCTCTCCACTTGCTCAGTTCCGAGAGATAAGTTTGTGTGAAAGCCGTACTTGACCTAGCTTGTTGGGAACACAAAGTTTCTTTTCAGTTGCAAACTCCATTCCATACATATATATGGGGAGGAACAAGCTCCAAGTCGGCTTTACAGTGAAAACTGCAGGAACATCAAAACGACACTAGGAAACAGATTGAGAAAGCAGAGAAAAAGTGTCTCCTGCAACACGTTCCCTTGGTGCTAGATGAACGAACGTCTCACCACTTGCTCTGTTCTGAGGGATAAGTGTGTGTGAAAGCAGTCCTTCACCTAGCTTGTTGGGAACACAAAGATTCTTTTCAGTTGCAAACTCCATTCCATACATATATATGGGGAGGTACAAGCTCCAACTCGGTTTTACACTGAAAACTGCAGGAACTTCAAACCGGCACTAGGAAACAGACTGAGGAAGCAGAGAAAAATTGTCTCCTGCAACCCGTTCCCTTGGTGCTAGATGAACGAACGTCTCTCCACTAGCTCAGTTCTGAGAGATAAGTGTGTGTGAAAGCCGTCCTTCAACTAGCTTGTTGGGAACACAAAGTTTCTTTTCAGTTGCAAATTCCATTCCATACATATAAATGGGGAGGTAAAAGCTCCAACTCGGTTTTACAGTGAAAACTGCAGGAACTTCAAACCGGCCCTAGGAAACAGACTGAGAAAGCAGAGAAAAAGTGTCTCCTGCAACCCGTTCCCTTGGTGCTAGATGAACGAACGTCTCTCCACTTGCTCAGTTCTGAGAGATAAGTGTGTGTGAAAGCCGTCCTTCACCTAGCTTGTTGGGAACACAAAGCTTCTTTTCAGTTGCAAACTCCATTCCATACATATATATGGGGAGGTACAAACTCCAACACAGTTTTACAGTGAAAACTGCAGGAACTTCAAACCGGCACTAGGAAACAGACTGAGAAAGCAGAGAAAAAGTGTCTCCTGCAACCCGTTCCCTTGGTGCTAGATGAACGAACGTCTCCCCACTTGCTCAGTTCCGAGAGATATGTGTGTGTGAAAGCCGTCCTTCAACTAGCTTGTTGGGAACACAAAGTTTCTTTTCAGTTGCAAACTCCATTCCATACATATATATGGGGAGGTACAAGCTCCAAATCTGTTTGACAGGGAAAACTGCAGGAACTTCAAACCGGCACTAGGAAACAGACTGAGAAAGCAGAGAAAAAGTGTCTCCTGCAACCCGTTCCCTTGGTGCTAGATGAACGAACGTCTCTCCACTTGCTCAGTTCTGAGAGATAAGTGGGTGTGAAAGCCGTCCTTCACCTAGCTTGTTGGGAACACAAAGTTTCTTTTCAGTTGCAAACTCCATTCCATACATATATATGGGGAGGTACAAGCTCCAACTCGGTTTTACACTGAAAACTGCAGGAACTTCAAACCGGCACTAGGA
This sequence comes from Camelus dromedarius, assembly GCF_036321535.1. NCBI lineage: Eukaryota > Metazoa > Chordata > Mammalia > Artiodactyla > Camelidae > Camelus > Camelus dromedarius. The sequence goes on from NW_026989835.1 coordinate 705,253, forward strand.
AACAGACTGAGGAAGCAGAGAAAAAGTGTCTCTTGCAACCCGTTCCCTTGGTGCTAGATGAACGAACGTCTCTCCACTAGCTCAGTTCTGAGAGATAAGTGTGTGTGAAAGCCGTGCTTCACCTAGCTTGTTGGGAACACAAAGTTTCTTTTCAGTTGCAAACTCCATTCCATACATATATATGGGGAGGTACAAGTTCCAAATCGGTTTGACAGTGAAAACTGCAGGAACTTCAAACCGGCACTAGGAAACAGACTGAGAAAGCAGAGAAAAAGTGTGTCCTGCAACCCGTTCCCTTGGTGCTAGATGAACGAACGTCTCTCCTCTTGCTCAGTTCTGAGAGATAAGTGTGTGTGAAAGCCGTCCTTCAACTAGCTTGTTGGGAACACAAAGTTTCTTTTCAGTTGCAAACTCCATTCCATACATATAAATGGGGAGGTAAAAGCTCCAACTCGTTTTTACAGTGAAAACTGTAGGAACTTCAAACCGGCCCTAGGAAACAGACTGAGAAAGCAGAGAAAAAGTGTCTCCTGCATCCCGTTCCCTTGATGCTAGATGAACGAACGTCTCTCCACTTGCTCAGTTCTGAGAGATAAGTGTGTGTGAAAGCCGCAATTCATCCTAGCTTGTTGGGAACACAAAGATTCTTTTCATTTGCAAACTCCATTCAATAAATATATATGGGGAGGGACTAGCTCCAACTCGGTTTGACAGTGAATACTGCAGGAACCTCAAACCGGCACTAGGAAAGAGACTGAGAAAGCAGAGAAAAAGTGTCTCCTGCAACCCGTTCCCTTGGTGCTAGATGAACGAAAGTCTCTCCACTTGCTCAGTTCTGAGAGATAATTGTGTGTGAAAGCCAACCTTCACCTAGATTGTGGGGAACACAAAGTTTCTTTTCAGTTGCAAACTCCATTCCATACATAAATATGGGGAGGTACTAGCTCCAACTCTGTTTTACAGTGAAAACTGCAGGAACTTCAAACCGGCACTAGGAATCAGACTGAGAAAGCAGAGAAAAAGTGTCTCCTGCAACCCGTTCCCTTGGTGCTAGATGAACGAACGTCTCTCCACTTGCTCAGTTCTGAGAGATAAGTGTGTGTGAAAGCCGTCCTTCACCTAGCTTGTTGGGAACACAAAGTTTCTTTTCAGTTGCAAACTCCATTCCATACATATATATGGGGAGGTACAAGCTCCAACTCGGTTTTACAGTGAAAACTGCAGGAACTTCAAACCGGCCCTAAGAAACAGACTGAGAAACAGAGAAAAAGTGTCTCCTGCAACCCATTCCCTTGGTGCTAGATGAACGAACGTCTCTCCACTTGCTCAGTTCTGAGAGATAAGTGTGTGTGAAAGCCGTCCTTCAAGTAGATTGTTGGGAACACAAAGTTTCTTTTCAGTTGCAAACTCCATTCCATACATATATATGTGGAGGTACAAGCTCCAACTGTGTTTGACAGTGAAAACTGCAGGAACTTCAAACCGGCACTAGGAAACAGACTGAGAAAGCAGAGAAAAAGTGTCTCCTGCAACCCGTTCCCTTGGTGCTAGATGAACGAACGTCTCTCCACTTGCTCAGTTCTGAGAGATAAGTGTGTGTGAAAGCCGTCCTTCACCTAGCTTGTTGGGAACACAAAGTTTCTTTTCAGTTGCAAACTCCATTCCATACATATATATGGGGAGGTACAAGCTCCAACTCTGTTTTACACTGAAAACTGCAGGAACTTCAAACCGGCACTAGGAAACAGACTGAGGAAGCAGAGAAAAAGTGTCTCATGCAACCCGTTCCCTTGGTGCTAGATGAACGAACGTCTCTCCACTTGCTCAGTTCTGAGAGATAAGTGTGTGTGAAAGCCGTCCTTCACCTAGCTTGTTGGGAACACAAAGTTTCTTTTCAGTTGCAAACTCCATTCCATACATATATATGGGGAGGTACAAGCTCCAACTCGGGTTTACACTGAAAACTGCAGGAACTTCAAACCGGCACTAGGAAACAGACTGAGGAAGCAGAGAAAAAGTGTCCCGTGCAACCCGTTCCCTTGGTGCTAGATGAACGAACGTCTCTCCACTTGCTCAGTTCTGAGAGATAAGTGTGTGTGAAATCCGTACTTCACCTAGCTTGTTGGGAACACAAAGTTTCTTTTCAGTTGCAAACTCCATTCCATACATATATATGGGGAGGTACAAGTTCCAAATCTGTTTGACAGTGAAAACTGCAGGAACTTCAAACCGGCACTAGGAAACAGACTGAGAAAGCAGAGAAAAAGTGACTCCTGCAACCCGTTCCCTTGGTGCTAGATGAACGAACGTCTCTCCACTTGCTCAGTTCTGAGAGATAAGTGTGTGTGAAAGCCGTCCTTCAACTAGCTTGTTGGGAACACAAAGTTTCTTTTCAGTTGCAAATCCATTCCATACACATATATGTGGAGGTACAAGCTCCAACTCGGTTTTACACTGAAAACTGCAGGAACTTCAAACCGGCACTAGGAAACAGACTGAGAAAGCAGAGAAAAAGTGTCTCCTGCAACCCGTTCCCTTGGTGCTAGATGAACGAACGTCTCTCCACTTGCTCAGTTCTGAGAGATAAGTGTGTGTGAAAGCCGTCCTTCACCTATCTTGTTGGGAACAAAAAGCTTCTTTTTAGTTGCAAACTCCATTCCATACATATAAATGGGGAGGTACTAGCTCCAACTCTGTTTGACAGTGAAAATTGCAGGAACTTCAAACCGGCACTAGGAAACAGACTGAGAAAGCAGAGAAAAAGTGTCTCCTGCAACCCGTTCCCTTGGTGCTAGATGAACGAACATCTCTCCACTTGCTCAGTTCTGAGAGATAAGTGTGTGTGAAAGCCGCACTTCATCCTAGCTTGTTGGGAACACAAAGTTTCTTTTCAGTTGCAAACTCCATTCCATACATATATATGGGGAGGTACAAGCTCCAACTCGGTTTTACACTGAAAACTGCAGGAACTTCAAACCGGCCCTAGGAAACAGACTGAGAAAGCAGAGAAAAAGTTTCTCCTGCAACCCGTTCCCTTGGTGCTAGATGAACGAACGTCTCTCCACTTGCTCAGTTCTGAGAGATAAGTGTGTGTTAAAGCCGTCCTTCACCTAGCTTGTTGGGAACACAAAGTTTCTTTTCAGTTGCAAACTCCATTCCATACATATATATGGGGAGGTACAAGCTCCAACACGGTTTTGCAGTGAAAACTGCAGGAACTTCAAACCGGCACTAGGAAACAGACTGAGGAAGCAGAGAAATAGTGTCCCGTGCAACCCGTTCCCTTGGTGCTAGATGAACGAACGTCTCTCCACTTGCTCTGTTCTGAGAGATAAGTGTGTGTGAAAGCCGTACTTCACCTAGCTTGTTGGGAACACAAAGTTTCTTTTCAGTTGCAAACTCCATTCCATACATATATATGGGGAGGTACAAGTTCCAAATCGATTTGACAGTGAAAACTGCAGGAACTTCAAACCGGCACTAGGAAACAGACTGAGAATGCAGAGAAAAAGTGTCTCCTGCAACCCGTTCCCTTGGTGCTAGATGAACGAACGTCTCTCCACTTGCTCAGTTCTAAGAGATAAGTGTGTGTGAAAGCCGTCCTTCAAATAGCTTGTTGGGAACACAAAGTTTCTTTTCAGTTGCAAACTCCATTCCATACATATATATGTGGAGGTACAAGCTCCAACTCGGTTTTACACTGAAAACTGCAGGAACTTCAAACCGGCACTAGGAAACAGACTGAGAAAGCAGAGAAAAGTATCTCCTGCAACCCATTCCTTTGGTGCTAGATGAATGAACGTCTCTCCACTAGCTCAGGTCTGAGAGATAAGTGTGTGTGAAAGCCGTCCTTCAACTAGCTTGTTGGGAACACAAAGTTTCTTTTCAGTTGCAAACTCCATTCCATACATATATATGGGGAGGTAATAGCTCCAACTCGGTTTGAATGTGAAAACTGCAGGAACTTCAAACCGGCACTAGGAAAGAAACTGAGAAAGCAGAGAAAAAGTGTCTCCTGCAACTCGTTCCCTTGGTGCTAGATGAATGAAAGTCTCTCCACTTGCTCTGTTCTGAGAGATAAGTGTGTGTGATAGCCTTCCATCACCAAGCTTGTTGGGAACACAAAGTTTCTTTTCAGTTGCAAACTCCATTCCATACATATATACGGGGAGGTACAAGCTCCAACCCGGTTTTACATTGATAACTGCAGGAATTCAAACCGGTCTAGGAAACAGACCGAGAAAGCAGAGAAAAAGTGTCTCCTGCAACACGTTCCCTTGGTGCTGGATGAACGAACGTCTCACCACTTGCTCAGTTCTGAGAGATAAGTGTCTGTGAAAGCCGCACTTCATCCTAGCTTGTTGGGAACACAAAGTTTCTTTTCAGTTGCAAACTCCATTCCATACATATATATGGGGAGGTACTAGCTCCAACTCGGTTTGAAAGTGAAAACTGCAGGAACTTCAAACCGGCACTAGGAAACAGACTGAGAAAGCAGAGAAAATGTGTCTCATGCAACTCGTTCCCTTGGTGCTAGATGAACGAAAGTCTCTCCACTTGCTCTGTTCTGATAGATAAGTGTGTGTGAAAGCCATCCTTAACCTAGATTGTGGGGAACACAAAGTTTCTTTTCAGTTGCAAACACCATTCCATACATATATATGGGGAGGTACTAGCTCCAACTCTGTTTTACAGTGAAAACTGCAGGAACTTCAAACCGGCACTAGGAAACAGACTGAGAAAGCAGAGAAAAAGTGATTCCTGCAACCCGTTCCCTTGGTGCTAGATGAAAGAACGTCTCTCCACTTGCTCAGTTCTGAGAGATTAGTGAGTGTGATAGCCTTCCATCACCAAGCTTGTTGGGAACACAAAGTTTCTTTTCAGTTGCAAACTCCAATCCATACATATATATGGGGAGGTACTAGCTAAATCTCGGTTTGACAGTGAAAACTGTAGGAACTTCAAACCGGCTCTAGGAAACAGACTGAGAAAGCAGAGAAAAAGTGTCTCCTGAAACCCGTTCCCTTGGTGCTAGATGAACAAACGTCTCTCCACTTGCTCAGTTCTGAGAGAAAATTGTGTGTGAAAGTCGTCCTTCACCTAGCTTGTTGGGAACACAAAGCTTCTTTTCAGTTGCAAACTCCATTCCATACATATATATGGGGAGGTACTAGCTCCAACCCTGTTTGACAGTGAAAACTGCAGGAACTTCAAACCGGCACTAGGAAACAGACTGAGAAACAGAGAAAATGTGTCTCCTGCAAACCGTTCCCTTGGTGCTTGATGAACGAACGTCTCACCACTTGCTCAGTTCCGAGAGATAAGTTTGTGTGAAAGCCGTCCTTGACCTAGCTTGTTGGGAACACAAAGTTTCTTTTCAGTTGCAAACTCCATTCCATACATATATATGGGGAGTTACAAGCTCCAACTCGGTTTTACAGTGAAAACTGCAGGAACTTCAAACCGGCACTAGGAAACAGATTGAGAAAGCAGAGAAAAAGTGTCTCCTGCAACACGCTCCCTTGGTGCTAGATGAACGAACGTCTCACCACTTTCTCAGTTCTGAGAGATAAGTGTCTGTGAAAGCCGCACTTCATCCTAGCTTGTTGGGAACACAAAGTTTCTTTTCAGTTGCATACTCCATTCCATACATATATATGGGGAGGTACAAGCTCCAACTCGGTTTTACACTGAAAACTGCAGGAACTTCAAACCGGCTCTAGGAAACAGACTGAGAAAGCAGAGAAAAAGTGTCTCCTGCAACCCGTTCCCTTGGTGCTAGATGAACGAACGTCTCTCCACTTGCTCAGTTCTGAGAGATAAGTGTGTGTGAAAGCCGTCCTTCACCTATCTTGTTGGGAACAAAAAGCTTCTTTTTAGTTGCAAACTCCATTCCATACATATAAATGGGGAGGTACTAGCTCCAACTCTGTTTGACAGTGAAAATTGCAGGAACTTCAAACCGGCACTAGGAAACAGACTGAGAAAGCAGAGAAAAAGTTTCTCCTGCAACCCGTTCCCTTGGTGCTAGATGAACGAACGTCTCTCCACTTGCTCAGTTCTGAGAGATAAGTGTGTGTTAAAGCCGTCCTTCACCTAGCTTGTTGGGAAGACAAAGTTTCTTTTCAGTTGCAAACTCCATTCCATACATATATATGGGGAGGTACAAGCTCCAACTCGGTTTTGCAGTGAAAACTGCAGGAACTTCAAACCGGCACTAGGAAACATACTGAGGAAGCAGAGAAATAGTGTCCCGTGCAACCCGTTCCCTTGGTGCTAGATGAACGAACGTCTCTCCACTTGCTCAGTTCTGAGAGATAAGTGTGTGTGAAAGCCGTACTTCACCTAGCTTGTTGGGAACACAAAGTTTCTTTTCAGTTGCAAACTCCATTCCATACATATATATGGGGAGGTACAAGTTCCAAATCGGTTTGACAGTGAAAACTGCAGGAACTTCAAACCGGAACTAGGAAACAGACTGAGAATGCAGAGAAAAAGTGTCTCCTGCAACCCGTTCCCTTGGTGCTAGATGAACGAACGTCTCTCCACTTGCTCAGTTCCAAGAGATAAGTGTGTGAAAGCCGTCCTTCAACTAGCTTGTTGGGAACACAAAGTTTCTTTTCAGTTGCAAACTCCATTCCATACATATATATGTGGAGGTACAAGCTCCAACTCGGTTTTACACTGAAAACTGCAGGAACTTCAAACCGGCACTAGGAAACAGACTGAGAAAGCAGAGAAAAGTATCTCCTGCAACCCATTCCCTTGGTGCTAGATGAACGAACGTCTCTCCACTTGCTCAGTTCTGAGAGATAAGTGTGTGTGAAAGTCGCTCTTCACCTAGCTTGTTGGGAACACAAAGTTTCTTTTCAGTTGCAAACTCCATTCCATACATATATATGGGGAGGTAATAGCTCCAACTCGGTTTGAATGTGAAAACTGCAGGAACTTCAAACCGGCACTAGGAAAGAGACTGAGAAAGCAGAGAAAAAGTGTCTCCTGCAACTCGTTCCCTTGGTGCTAGATGAATGAAAGTCTCTCCACTTGCTCTGTTCTGAGAGATAAGTGTGTGTGATAGCCTTCCATCACCAAGCTTGTTGGGAACACAAAGTTTCTTTTCAGTTGCAAACTCCATTCCATACATATATACGGGGAGGTACAAGCTCCAACCCGGTTTTACATTGAAAACTGCAGGAACTTCAAACCGGCTCTAGGAAACAGACCGAGAAAGCAGAGAAAAAGTGTCTCCTGCAACACGTTCCCTTGGTGCTAGATGAACGAACGTCTCTCCACTTGCTCAGTTCTGAGAGATAAGTGTGTGTGAAAGCCGTCCTTCACATAACTTGTTGGGAACACAAAGTTTCTTTTCAGTTGCAAACTCCATTCCATAAATATATATGGGGAAGTACAATCTCCAACTCGGTTTTACAGTGAAAACTGCAGGAATTCAAACAGGCACTAGGAAACAGACCGAGAAAGCAGAGAAAAAGTGTCTCCTGCAACACGTTCCCTTGGTGCTGGATGAACGAACGTCTCACCACTTGCTCAGTTCTGAGAGATAAGTGTCTGTGAAAGCCGCACTTCATCCTAGCTTGTTGGGAACACAAAGTTTCTTTTCAGTTGCAAACTCCATTCAATACATATATATGGGGAGGTACTAGCTCCAACTCGGTTTGAAAGTGAAAACTGCAGGAACTTCAAACCGGCACTAGGAAAGAGACTGAGAAAGCAGAGAAAAAGTGTCTCATGCAACTCGTTCCCTTGGTGCTAGATGAACGAAAGTCTCTCCACTTGCACTGTTCTGATAGATAAGTGTGTGTTAAAGCCATCCTTAACCTAGATTGTGGGGAACACAAAGTTTCTTTTCAGTTGCAAACACCATTCCATACATATATATGGGGAGGTACTAGCTCCAACTCTGTTTTACAGTGAAAACTGCAGGAACTTCAAACCGGCACTAGGAAACAGACTGAGAAAGCAGAGAAAAAGTGATTCCTGCAACCCGTTCCCTTGGTGCTAGATGAAAGAACGTCTCTCCACTTGCTCAGTTCTGAGAGATTAGTGAGTGTGATAGCCTTCCATCACCAAGCTTGTTGGGAACACAAAGTTTCTTTTCAGTTGCAAACTCCATTCCATACATATATATGGGGAGGTACTAGCTAAATCTCGGTTTGACAGTGAAAACTGTAGGAACTTCAAACCGGCTCTAGGAAACAGACTGAGAAAGCAGAGAAAAAGTGTCTCCTGAAACCCGTTCCCTTGGTGCTAGATGAACAAACGCCTCTCCACTTGCTCAGTTCTGAGAGAAAATTGTGTGTGAAAGTCGTCCTTCACCTAGCTTGTTGGGAACACAAAGCTTCTTTTCAGTTGCAAACTCCATTCCTTACATATATATGGGGAGGTACTAGCTCCAACTCTGTTTGACAGTGAAAACTGCAGGAACTTCAAACCGGCACTAGGAAACAGACTGAGAAAGCAGAGAAAAAGTGTCTCCTGCAAACCGTTCCCTTGGTGCTAGATGAACGAACGTCTCTCCACTTGCTCAGTTCCGAGAGATAAGTTTGTGTGAAAGCCGTCCTTGACCTAGCTTGTTGGGAACACAAAGTTTCTTTTCAGTTGCAAACTCCATTCCATACATATATATGGGGAGTTACAAGCTCCAAATCGGTTTTACAGTGAAAACTGCAGGAACTTCAAACCGGCACTAGGAAACAGATTGAGAAAGCAGAGAAAAAGTGTCTCCTGCAACACGTTCCCTTGGTGCTAGATGAACGAACGTCTCACCACTTGAACAGTTCTGAGAGATAAGTGTCTGTGAAAGCCGCACTTCATCCTAGCTTGTTGGGAACACAAAGTTTCTTTTCAGTTGCAAACTCCATTCCATACATATATACGGGGAGGTACAAGCTCCAACCCGGTTTTACATTGAAAACTGCAGGAACTTCAAACCGGCTCTAGGAAACAGACTGAGAAAGCAGAGAAAAAGTGTCTCCTGCAACCCGTTCCCTTGGTGCTAGATGAACGAAAGTCTCTCCACTTGCTCAGTTCTGAGAGATAAGTGTGTGTGAAAGCCGTCCTTCACCTAGCTAGTTGGGAACACAAAGTTTCTTTTCAGTTGCAAACTCCATTCCATAAATATATATGGGGAAGTACAAGCTCCAACTCGGTTTTACAGTGAAAACTGCAGGAACTTCAAACCGGCACTAGGAAACAGACCGAGAAAGCAGAGAAAAAGTGTCTCCTGCAACACGTTCCCTTGGTGCTAGATGAACGAACGTCTCACCACTTGCTCAGTTCTGAGAGATAAGTGTCTGTGAAAGCCGCACTTCAACCTAGCTTGTGGGAACACAAAGTTTCTTTTCAGTTGCAAACTCCATTCAATACATATATATGGGGAGGTACTAGCTCCAACTCGGGTTGAAAGTGAAAACTGCAGGAACTTCAAACCGGCACTAGGAAAGAGACTGAGAAAGCAGAGAAAAAGTGTCTCCTGCAATTCGTTCCCTTGGTGCTAGATGAACGAAAGTCTCTCCACTTGCTCTGTTCTGAGAGATAAGTGTGTGTGAAAGCCATCCTTAACCTTGATTGTGGGGAACACAAAGTTTCTTTTCAGTTGCAAACTCCATTCCATACATATATATGGGGAGGTACAAGCTCCAACTCGGTTTGACAGTGAAAACTGCAGGAACTTCAAACCGGCACTAGGAAACAGACTGAGAAATCAGAGAAAAAGTGATTCCTGCAACCCGTTCCCTTGGTGCTAGATGAACGAACGTCTCTCCACTTGCTCAGTTCTGAGAGATTAGTGAGTGTGATAGCCTTCCATCACCAAGCTTGTTGGGAACACAAAGTTTCTTTTCAGTTGCAAACTCCATTCCATACATATATACGGGGAGGTACAAGCTCCAACCCGGTTTTACATTGAAAACTGCAGGAACTTCAAACCGGCTCTAGGAAACAGACCGAGAAAGCAGAGAAAAAGTGTCTCCTGCAACACGTTCCCTTGGTGCTAGATGAACGAACGTCTCTCCACTTGCTCAGTTCTGAGAGATAATTGTGTGTGAAAGCCGTCCTTCACCTAACTTGTTGGGAACACAAAGTTTCTTTTCAGTTGCAAACTCCATTCCATAAATATATATGGGGAAGTACAATCTCCAACTCGGTTTTACAGTGAAAACTGCAGGAATTCAAACCGGCACTAGGAAACAGACCGAGAAAGCAGAGAAAAAGTGTCTCCTGCAACACGTTCCCTTGGTGCTGGATGAACGAAAGTCTCACCACTTGCTCAGTTCTGAGAGATAAGTGTCTGTGAAAGCCGCACTTCATCCTAGCTTGTTGGGAACACAAAGTTTCTTTTCAGTTGCAAACTCCATTCAATACATATATATGGGGAGGTACTAGCTCCAACTCTGTTTTACAGTGAAAACTGCAGGAACTTCAAACCGGCACTAGGAAACAGACTGAGAAAGCAGAGAAAAAGTGATTCCTGCAACCCGTTCCCTTGGTGCTAGATGAAAGAACGTCTCTCCACTTGCTCAGTTCTGAGAGAATAGTGAGTGTGATAGCCTTCCATCACCAAGCTTGTTGGGAACACAAAGTTTCTTTTCAGTTGCAAACTCCATTCCATACATATATATGGGGAGGTACTAGCTAAATCTCGGTTTGACAGTGAAAACTGTAGGAACTTCAAACCGGCTCTAGGAAACAGACTGAGAAAGCAGAGAAAAAGTGTCTCCTGAAACCCGTTCCCTTGGTGCTAGATGAACAAACGCCTCTCCACTTGCTCAGTTCTGAGAGAAAATTGTGTGTGAAAGTCGTCCTTCACCTAGCTTGTTGGGAACACAAAGCTTCTTTTCAGTTGCAAACTCCATTCCATACATATATATGGGGAGGTACTAGCTCCAACTCTGTTTGACAGTGAAAACTGCAGGAACTTCAAACCGGCACTAGGAAACAGACTGAGAAAGCAGAGAAAAAGTGTCTCCTGCAAACCGTTCCCTTGGTGCTAGATGAACGAACGTCTCTCCACTTGCTCAGTTCCGAGAGATAAGTTTGTGTGAAAGCCGTCCTTGACCTAGCTTGTTGGGAACACAAAGTTTCTTTTCAGTTGCAAACTCCATTCCATACATATATATGGGGAGTTACAAGCTCCAAATCGGTTTTACAGTGAAAACTGCAGGAACTTCAAACCGGCACTAGGAAACAGATTGAGAAAGCAGAGAAAAAGTGTCTCCTGCAACACGTTCCCTTGGTGCTAGATGAACGAACGTCTCACCACTTGCTCAGTTCTGAGAGATAAGTGTCTGTGAAAGCCGCACTTCATCCTAGCTTGTTGGGAACACAAAGTTTCTTTTCAGTTGCAAACTCCATTCCATACATATATACGGGGAGGTACAAGCTCCAACCCGGTTTTACATTGAAAACTGCAGGAACTTCAAACCGGCTCTAGGAAACAGACTGAGAAAGCAGAGAAAAAGTGTCTCCTGCAACCCGTTCCCTTGGTGCTAGATGAACGAAAGTCTCTCCACTTGCTCAGTTCTGAGAGATAAGTGTGTGTGAAAGCCGTCCTTCACCTAGCTAGTTGGGAACACAAAGTTTCTTTTCAGTTGCAAACTCCATTCCATAAATATATATGGGGAAGTACAAGCTCCAACTCGGTTTTACAGTGAAAACTGCAGGAACTTCAAACCGGCACTAGGAAACAGACCGAGAAAGCAGAGAAAAAGTGTCTCCTGCAACACGTTCCCTTGGTGCTAGATGAACGAACGTCTCACCACTTGCTCAGTTCTGAGAGATAAGTGTCTGTGAAAGCCGCACTTCAACCTAGCTTGTGGGAACACAAAGTTTCTTTTCAGTTGCAAACTCCATTCAATACATATATATGGGGAGGTACTAGCTCCAACTCGGGTTGAAAGTGAAAACTGCAGGAACTTCAAACCGGCACTAGGAAAGAGACTGAGAAAGCAGAGAAAAAGTGTCTCCTGCAATTCGTTCCCTTGGTGCTAGATGAACGAAAGTCTCTCCACTTGCTCTGTTCTGAGAGATAAGTGTGTGTGAAAGCCATCCTTAACCTAGATTGTGGGGAACACAAAGTTTCTTTTCAGTTGCAAACTCCATTCCATACATATATATGGGGAGGTACAAGCTCCAACTCTGTTTTACAGTGAAAACTGCAGGAACTTCAAACCGGCACTAGGAAACAGACTGAGAAAGCAGAGAAAAAGTGATTCCTGCAACCCGTTCCCTTGGTGCTAGATGAACGAACGTCTCTCCACTTGCTCAGTTCTGAGAGATTAGTGAGTGTGATAGCCTTCCATCACCAAGCTTGTTGGGAACACAAAGTTTCTTTTCAGTTGCAAACTCCATTCCATACATATATATGGGGAGGTACTAGCTAAATCTCGGTTTGACAGTGAAAACTGTAGGAACTTCAAACCGGCTCTAGGAAACAGACTGAGAAAGCAGAGAAAAAGTGTCTCCTGAAACCCGTTCCCTTGGTGCTAGATGAACGAACGTCTCTCCACTTGCTCAGTTCTGAGAGAAAATTGTGTGTGAAAGTCGTCCTTCACCTAGCTTGTTGGGAACACAAAGCTTCTTTTCAGTTGCAAACTCCATTCCATACATATATATGGGGAGGTACTAGCTCCAACTCTGTTTGACAGTGAAAACTGCAGGAACTTCAAACCGGCACTAGGAAACAGACTGAGAAAGCAGAGAAAAAGTGTCTCCTGCAACCCGTTCCCTTGGTGCTAGATGAACGAACGTCTCTCCACTTGCTCAGTTCTGAGATATATGTTTGTGTGAAAGCCGTCCTTCACCTAGATTGTTGGGAACACAAAGTTTCTTCTCAGTTGCAAACTCCTTTCCATAAATATATATGGGGAGTTACTAGCTCCAACTCGGTTTTACAGTGAAAACTGCAGGAACTTCAAACCGGCACTAGGAAACAGACTGAGAAAGCAGAGAAAAAGTGTCCCCTGCAACCCGCTCCATTGGTGCTAGATGAACGAACGTCTCTCCACTTGCTCAGTTCTGAGATATATGTGTGTGTGAAAGCCTTACTTCACCTAGCATGTTGGGAACTAAAAGTTTCTTTTCAGTTGCAAACTCCATTCCATACATATATATGGGGAGGTACAAGCTCCAACTCGATTTTACAGTGAAAACTGCAGGAACTTCAAACCGGCACTAGTAAATAGTCTGAGAAAGCTGAGAAATAGTGTCTCCTGCAACCCGTTCCCTTGGTGCTAGATGAACGAACGTCTCTCCACTTTCTCAGTTCTGAGAGATAGGTGTGTGTGAAAGCCGTCCTTCACCTAGCTTGTTGGGAACACAAAGTTTCTTTTCAGTTGCAAACTCCATTCCATACATATATATGGGGAAGTACAAGCTCCAACTCGGTTTTACAGTGAAAACTGCAGGAAATTAAATCCGGCACTAGGAAACAGACTGAGAATGCAGAGAAAAAGTGTGTCCTGCAACCCGTTCCCTTTGTGCTAGATGAACGAACGTCTCTCCACTTGCTCAGTTCTGAGAGATAAGTGTGTGTGAAAGCCGTCCTTCACCTAGCTTGTTGGGAACACAAAGTTTCTTTTCAGTTGCAAATTCCATTCCATACATATATATGGGGAGGTTCAAGCTCCAACTCGGTTTTACAGTGAAAACAGCAGGAAATTCAAACCGGCACTAGGAAACAGACTGAGAAAGCAGAGATAAAGTGTCTCTTGCAACCCGTTCCCTTGGTGCTAGATGAACGAACGTCTCTCCACTTGCTCAGTTCTGAGAGATAAGTGTGTGTGAAAGCCGCCCTTCACCTAGCTTGTTGGGAACACAAAGTTTCTTTTCAGTAGCAAACTCCATTCCATACATATATATGGGGAGGTAGAAGCTCCAAATCGGTTTGACAGTGAAAACTGCAGGAACTTCAAACCGGCACTAGGAAACAGACTGAGAAAGCAGAGAAAAAGTGTCTCCTGCAACCCGTTCCCTTGGTGCTAGATGAACGAACGTCTCTCCACCTGCTCAGTTCTGAGAGATTAGTGTGTGTGAAAGCCGCTCTTCACCTGGCTTGTTGGGAACACAAAGTTTCTTTTCAGTTGCAAACCCCATTCCATACATATATATGGGGAGGTACATGCTCCAACTCGATTTTACAGTGAAAACTGCAGGAACTTCAAACCGGCACTAGGAAACAGACTGAGAAAGCAGAGAAAAAGTGTCTCCTGCAACCCGTTCCCTTGGTGCTAGATGAACGAACGTCTCTACACTTGCTCAGTTCCGAGAGATAAGTGTGTGTGAAAGCCGTCCTTCACCTAGCTTGTTGGGAACACAAAGTTTCTTCTCAGTTGCAAACTCCATTCCATACATACATATGGGGAGGTACTAGCTCCAACTCGGTTTGACAGTGAAAACTGCAGGAACTTCATACCGGACCTAGGAAACAGACTGAGAAAGCAGAGAAAAAGTGTCTCCTGCAACCCGTTCCCTTGGTGCTAGATGAACGAACGTCTCTCCACTTGCTCATTTCTGAGAGAAAAGTGTGTGTGAAAGCCGTCCTTCACCTAGCTTGTTGGGAACACAAAATTTGTTTTCAGTTGCAAACTCCATTCCATATATATATAATTGGAGGTACTATCTCCAACTCGGTTTGAATGTGAAAACTGCAGGAACTTCAAACCGGCACTGGGAAACAGACTGAGAAAGCAGAGAAAAAGTGTCTCCTGCAACCCGTTCCCTTGGTGCTAGATGAACGAACGTCTCTCCACCTGCTCATTTCTGAGAGATAAGTGTGTGTGAAAGCCGCTCTTCACCTAGCTTGTTGGGAACACAAAGTTTCTTTTCAGTTGGAAACCCCATTCCATACATATATATGGGGAGGTACAAGCTCCAACTCGATTTTACAGTGAAAACTGCAGGAACTTCAAACCGGCACTAGGAAACAGACTGAGAAAGCAGAGAAAAAGTGTCTACTGCAACCCGTTCCCTTGGTGCTAGATGAACGAACGTCTCTCCACTTGCTCAGTTCTGAGAGATAAGTGTGTGTGAAAGCCGTCATTCACCTAGCTTGTTGGGAACACAAAGTTTCTTCTCAGTTGCAAACTCCATTCCATACATACATATGGAGAGGTACTAGCTCCAACTCGGTTTTACAGTGAAAACTGCAGGAACTTCAAACCGGCACTAGGAAACAGACTGAGAAAGCAGAGAAAAAGTGCCACCTGCAACCCGTTCCCTTGGTGCTAGATGAACGAACGTCTCTCCACATGCTCAGTTCTGAGAGATAAGTGTGTGTGAAAGCCGTCCTTCACCTAGTTTGTTGGGAACACAAAGTTTCTTTTCAGTTGCAAACTCCATTCCATACATATATATGGGGAGGTAGAAGCTCCAAATCGGTTTGACAGTGAAAACTGCAGGAACTTCAAACCGGCACTAGGAAACAGACTGAGAAAGCAGAGAAAAAGTGTCTCCTGCAACCCGTTCCCTTGGTGCTAGATGAACGAACGTCTCTACACTTGCTCAGTTCCGAGAGATAAGTGTGTGTGAAAGCCGTCCTTCACCTAGCTTGTTGGGAACACAAAGTTTCTTCTCAGTTGCAAACTCCATTCCATACATACATATGGGGAGGTACTAGCTCCAACTCGGTTTGACAGTGAAAACTGCAGGAACTTCATACCGGACCTAGGAAACAGACTGAGAAAGCAGAGAAAAAGTGTCTCCTGCAACCCGTTCCCTTGGTGCTAGATGAACGAACGTCTCTCCACTTGCTCATTTCTGAGAGAAAAGTGTGTGTGAAAGCCGTCCTTCACCTAGCTTGTTGGGAACACAAAATTTGTTTTCAGTTGCAAACTCCATTCCATATATATATAATTGGAGGTACTATCTCCAACTCGGTTTGAATGTGAAAACTGCAGGAACTTCAAACCGGCACTGGGAAACAGACTGAGAAAGCAGAGAAAAAGTGTCTCCTGCAACCCGTTCCCTTGGTGCTAGATGAACGAACGTCTCTCCACCTGCTCATTTCTGAGAGATAAGTGTGTGTGAAAGCCGCTCTTCACCTAGCTTGTTGGGAACACAAAGTTTCTTTTCAGTTGGAAACCCCATTCCATACATATATATGGGGAGGTACAAGCTCCAACTCGATTTTACAGTGAAAACTGCAGGAACTTCAAACCGGCACTAGGAAACAGACTGAGAAAGCAGAGAAAAAGTGTCTACTGCAACCCGTTCCCTTGGTGCTAGATGAACGAACGTCTCTCCACTTGCTCAGTTCTGAGAGATAAGTGTGTGTGAAAGCCGTCATTCACCTAGCTTGTTGGGAACACAAAGTTTCTTCTCAGTTGCAAACTCCATTCCATACATACATATGGAGAGGTACTAGCTCCAACTCGGTTTTACAGTGAAAACTGCAGGAACTTCAAACCGGCACTAGGAAACAGACTGAGAAAGCAGAGAAAAAGTGCCTCCTGCAACCCGTTCCCTTGGTGCTAGATGAACGAACGTCTCTCCACATGCTCAGTTCTGAGAGATAAGTGTGTGTGAAAGCCGTCCTTCACCTAGTTTGTTGGGAACACAAAGTTTCTTTTCAGTTGCAAACTCCATTCCATACATATATATGGGGAGGTAGAAGCTCCAAATCGGTTTGGCAGTGAAAACTGCAGGAACTTCAAACCGGCACTAGGAAACAGACTGAGAAAGCAGAGAAAAAGTGTCTCCTGCAACCCGTTCCCTTGGTGCTAGATGAACGAACGTCTCTCCACCTGCTCAGTTCTGAGAGATAAGTGTGTGTGAAAGCCGCTCTTCACCTAGCTTGTTGGGAACACAAAGTTTCTTTTCATTTGGAAACCCCATTCCATACATATATATGGGGAGGTACAAGCTCCAACTCGATTTTACAGTGAAAACTGCAGGAACTTCAAACCGGCACTAGGAAACAGACTGAGAAAGCTGAGAAAAAGTGTCTCCTGCAACCAGTTCCCTTGGTGATAGATGAACGAACGTCTCTCCACTTGCTCAGTTCCGAGAGATAAGTGTGTGTGAAAGCCGTCATTCACCTAGCTTGTTGGGAACACAAAGTTTCTTCTCAGTTGCAAACTCCTTTCCATAAATATATATGGGGAGGTACTAGCTCCAACTCGGTTTTACAGTGAAAACTGCAGGAACTTCAAACCGGCACTAGGAAACAGACTGAGAAAGCAGAGAAAAAGTGTCCCCTGCAACCCGCTCCCTTGGTGCTAGATGAACGAACGTCTCTCCACTTGCTCAGTTCTGAGAGATATGTGTGTGTGAAAGCCGTCCTTCACCTAGCTTGTTGGGAAATAAAAGTTTCTTTTCAGTTGCAAACTCCATTCCATACATATATATGGGGAGGTACAAGCTCCAACTCGATTTTACAGTGAAAACTGCAGGAACTTCAAACCGGCACTAGTAAATAGACTGAGAAAGCTGAGAAAAAGTGTCTCCTGCAACCCGTTCCCTTTTTTGCTAGATGAACGAACGTCTCTCCACTTGCTCAGTTCTGAGAGATAAGTGTGTGTGAAAGCCGTCCTTCACCTAGCTTGTTGGGAACACAAACTTTCTTTTCAGTTGCAAACTCCATTCCATACATATATATGGGGAGGTACAAGCTCCCACTCGGTTTTACAGTGAAAACTGCAGGAAATTAAAACCGGCACTAGGAAACAGACTGAGAATGCAGAGAAAAAGTGTGTCCTGCAACCCGTTCCCTTTGTGCTAGATGAACGAACGTCTCTCCACTTGCTCAGTTCTGAGAGATAAGTGTGTGTGAAAGCCGACCTTCACCTAGCTTGTTGGGAACAGAAAGTTTCTTTTCAGGTGCAAATTCCATTCCATACATATATATGGGGAGTTTCAAGCTCCAACTCGGTTTTACAGTGAAAACTTCAGGAACTTCAAACCGGCACTAGGAAACAGACTGAGAAAGCATTGAAAAAGTGTCTCCTGCAACCCGTTCCCTTGGTGCTAGATGAACGAACGTCTCTCCACTTGCTCAGTTCTGAGAGATAAGTGTGTGTGAAAGCCGTCCTTCACCTAGCTTGTTGGGAACACAAAGTTTCTTTTCAGTTGCCAACTCCATTCCATACATATATATGGGGAGGTAGAAGCTCCAAATCGGTTTGACAGTGAAAACTGCAGGAACTTCAAACCGGCACTAGGAAACAGACTAAGAAAGCAGAGGAAAAAGTGTCTCCTGCAACCCGTTCCCTTGGTGCTAGATGAACGAACGTCTCTCCACCTGCTCAGTTCTGAGAGATTAGTGTGTGTGAAAGCCGCTCTTCACCTAGCTTGTTTGGAACAGAAAGTTTCTTTTCAGTTGCAAACTCCATTCCATACATATATATGGGGAGGTTCAAGCTCCAACTCGGTTTTACAGTGAAAACTGCAGGAAATTGAAACCGGCACTAGGAAACAGACTGAGAAAGCAGAGAAAAAGTGACTCCAAAAACCCGTTCCCTTGGTGCTAGATGAACGAACGTCTCTCCACTTGCTCAGTTCTGAGAGATAAGTGTGTGTGAAAGCCGTCCTTCACCTAGCTTGTTGGGAACACAAAGTTTCTTTTCAGTTGCAAACTCCATTCCATACATATATATGGGTAGGTAGAAGCTCCAAATCGGTTTGACAGTGAAAACTGCAGGAACTTCAAACCGGCACTAGGAAACAGACTGAGAAAGCAGAGAAAAAGTGTCTCCTGCAACCCGTTCCCTTGGTGCTAGATGAACGAACGTCTCTCCACCTTCTCAGTTCTGAGAGATAAGTGTGTGTGAAAGCCGCTCTTCACCTAGCTTGTTGGGAACAAAAAGTTTCTTTTCAGTTGCAAACCCCATTCCATACATATATATGGGTAGGTACAAGCTCCAACTCGATTTTACAGTGAAAACTGCAGGAACTTCAAACCGGCACTCGGAAACAGACTGAGAAAGCAGAGAAAAAGTGTCTCCTGCAACCCGTTCCCTTGGTGCTAGATGAACGAACGTCTCTCCACTTGCTCATTTCCGAGAGATAAGTGTGTGTGAAAGCCGTCCTTCACCTAGCTTGTTGGGAACACAAAGTTTCTTCTCAGTTGCAAACTCCATTCCATACATACATATGGGGAGGTACTAGCTCCAACTCGGTTTTACAGTGAAAACTGCAGGAACTTCAAACCGGCACTAGGAAACAGACTGAGAAAGCAGAGAAAAAGTGTCTCCTGCAACCCGTTCCCTTGGTGCTAGATGAACGAACGTCTCTCCACCTGCTCAATTCTGAGAGATAAGTGTGTGTGAAAGCCGCTCTTCACCTAGCTTGTTGGGAACACAAAGTTTCTTTTCAGTTGCAAACTCCATTCCATACATACATATGGGGAGGTACAAGCTCCAACTCGATTTTACAGTGAAAACTGCAGGAACTTCAAACCGGCACTAGGAAACAGACTGAGAAAGCAGAGAAAAAGTGTCTCCTGCAACCCGTTCCCTTGGTGCTAGATGAACGAACGTCTCTCCACTTGCTCAGTTCTGAGAGATAAGTGAGTGTGATAGCCTTCCATCACCAAGCTTGTTGGGAACACAAAGTTTCTTTTCAGTTGAAAACTCCATTCCATACATATATATGGGGAGGTACTAGCTCCAACTCGGTTTGACAGTGAAAACTGCAGGAACTTCAAACCGGCACTAGGAAACAGACTGAGAAAGCAGAGAAAAATGGTCTCCTGCAACCCGTTCCCTTGGTGCTAGATGAACGAACGTCTATCCACTTGCTCAGTTCTGAGAGATTAGTGTGTGTGAAAGCCGTCCTTCACCTAGCTTGTTGGGAACACAAAGTTTCTTTTCAGTTGCAAACTACACTCCATCCATATATATTGGGAGGTACTAGCTCCAACTCTGTTTGACAGTGAAAACTGCAGGAACTTCAAACCGGCACTAGGAAACAGACTGAGAAAGCAGAGGAAAAGTGTCTCCTGCAACCCGTTCCCTTGGTGCTAGATGAACGAACGTCTCTCCACTTGCTCAGTTCTAAGAGAGAAGTGTGTGTGAAAGCCGCTCTTCACCTAGCTTGTTGGGAACACAAAGTTTCTTTTCAGTTGCAAACAACATTCCATACATATATATGGGGAGGTACTAGCTCCAAATCGATTTGACAGTGAAAACTGCAGGATCTTCAAACCGGCACTAGGAAACAGACTGAGAAAGCAGAGAAAAAGTGTCTCCTGCAACCCGTTCCCTTGGTGCTAGATGAACGAACGTCTCTCCACTTGCTCAGTTATGAGAGATAAGTGTGTGTGAAAGCCGTCCTTCAACTAGCTTGTTGGGAACACAAAGTTTCTTTTCAGTTGCAAACTCCATTCCATACATATATATGGGGAGGTACAAGCTCCAACTCGGTTTTACAGTGAAAACTGCAGGAACTTCATACCGGCACTAGGAAACAGACGGAGAAAGCAGAGAAAAAGTGTCTCCTGCAACCCGTTCCCTTGGTGCTAGATGAACGAACGTCTCTACACTTGCTCAGTTCTGAGAGATAAGTGTGTGTGAAAGCCGTCCTTCACCTAGCTTGTTGGGAACACAAAGATTCTTTTAAGTTGCAAACTCCACTCCATCTATATATATGGGGTGGTACTAGCTCCAACTCGGTTTTACAGTGAAAACTGCAGGAACTTGAAACCGGCACTAGGAAACAGACTGAGAAAGCAGAGAAAAAGTGTCTCCTGCAACCCGTTCCCTTGGTGCTAGATGAACGAACGTTTCTCCACCTGCTCAGTTCTGAGAGATTAGTGTGTGTGAAAGCCGCTCTTCACCTAGCTTGTTGGGAACAGAAAGTTTCTTTTCAGTTGCAAACTCCATTCCATACATATATATGGGGAGGTTCAAGCTCCAACTCGGTTTTACAGTGAAAACTGCAGGAAATTCAAACCGGCACTAGGAAACAGACTGAGAAAGCAGAGAAAAAGTGTCTCCAAAAACCCGTTCCCTTGGTGCTAGATGAACGAACGTCTCTCCACTTGCTCAGTTCTGAGTGATAAGTGTGTGTGAAAGCCGTCCTTCACCTAGCTTCTTGGGAACACAAAGTTTCTTTTCAGTTGCAAACTCCATTCCATACATATATATGGGGATGTAGAAGCTCCAACAAGTTTTGACAGTGAAAACGGCAGGAACTTCAAACCGGCACTAGGAAACAGAATGAGAAAGCAGAGAAAAAGTGTCTCCAAAAACCCGTTCCCTTGGTGCTAGATGAACGAACGTCTCTCCACCTGCTCAGTTCTGAGAGATAAGTGTGTGTGAAAGCCGTCCTTCACCTAGCTTGTTGGGAACACAAAGTTTCTTTTCAGTTGCAAACTCCATTCCATACATATATATGGGGAGGTACAAGCTCCAACTCGGTTTTACAGTGAAAACTGCAGGAACTTCAAACCGGCACTAGGAAACAGACTGAGAAAGCAGAGAAAAATTGTCTACTGCAACCCGTTCCCTTGGTGCTAGATGAACGAACGTCTCTCCACTTGCTCAGTTCTGAGAGATAAGTGTGTGTGAAAGCCGTCCTTCACCTAGCTTGTTGGGAACACAAAGATTCTTTTAAGTTGCAAACACCACTCCATCTATATATACGGGGAGGTACTAGCTCCAACTCGGTTTTACAGTGAAAACTGCAGGAACTTCAAACCGTCACTAGGAAACAGACTGAGAAAGCAGAGAAAAAGTGTCTCCTGCAACCCGTTCCCTTGGTGCTAGATGAACGAAAGTCTCTCCACTTGCTCAGTTCTGAGAGATATGTTTGTGTGAAAGCCGTCCTTCACCTAGCTTGTTGGGAACACAAAGTTTCTTTTCAGTTGCAAACTCCATTCCATACATATATATGGGGAGGTAGAAGCTCCAAATCGGTTTGACAGTGAAAACGGCAGGAACTTCAAACCGGCACTAGGAAACAGACTGAGAAAGCAGAGAAAATGTGTCTCCTGCAACCCGTTCCCTTGGTGCTAGATGAACGAACATCTCTCCACCTGCTCAGTTCTGAGAGATAAGTGTGTGTGAAAGCCGTCCTTCACCTAGGTTGTTGGGAACACAAAGTTTCTTTTCAGTTGCAAACTCCATTTTATACATATATAATTGGAGGTACAATCTCCAACTCGGTTTGAATGTGAAAACTGCAGGAACTTCAAACCGGCACTGGGAAACAGACTGAGAAAGCAGAGAAAAAGTGTCTCCTGCAACACGTTCCCTTGGTGATAGATGAACGAACGTCTCTCCACTTGCTCAGTTATGAGAGATAAGTGTGTGTGAAAGCCGTCCTTCAACTAGCTTGTTGGGAACACAAAGTTTCTTTTCAGTTGCAAACTCCATTCCATACATATATATGGGGAGGTACAAGCTCCAACTCGGTTTTACAGTGAAAACTGCAGGATCTTCAAACCGGCACTAGGAAACAGACTGAGAAAGCAGAGAAAAATTGTCTCCTGCAACCCGTTCCCTTGGTGCTAGATGAACGAACGTCTCTCCACTTGCTCAGTTCTGAGAGATAAGTGTGTGTGAAAGCCGTCCTTCACCTAGCTTGTTGGGAACACAAAGATTCTTTTAAGTTGCAAACACCACTCCATCTATATATACGGGGAGGTACTAGCTCCAACTCGGTTTTACAGTGAAAACTGCAGGAACTTCAAACCGTCACTAGGAAACAGACTGAGAAAGCAGAGAAAAAGTGTCCCCTGCAACCCGCTCCCTTGGTGCTAGATGAACGAACGTCTCTCCACTTGCTCAGTTCTGACAGATAAGTGTGTGTGAAAGCCGACCTTCACCTAGCTTGTTGGGAACAGAAAGTTTCTTTTCAGTTGCAAATTCCATTCCATACATTTATATGGGGAGGTTCAAGCTCCAACTCGGTTTTACAGTGAAAACTGCAGGAAATTCAAACCGGCACTAGGAAACAGACTGAGAAAGCAGAGAAAAAGTGTCTCCTGCAACCCGTTCCCTTGGTGCTAGTTGAACGAACGTCTCTCCACTTGCTCAGTTCTGAGAGATAAGTGTGTGTGAAAGCCGTCCTTCACCTAGCTTGTTGGGAACACAAAGATTCTTTTCAGTTGCAAACTCCATTCCATACATATATATGGGGAGGTAGAAGCTCCAAATCGGTTTGACAGTGAAAACTGCAGGAACTTCAAACCGGCACTAGGAAACAGACTGAGAAAGCAGAGAAAAAGTGTCTCCAAAAACCCGTTCCCTTGGTGCTAGATGAACGAACGTCTCTCCACCTGCTCAGTTCTGAGAGATTTGTGTGTGTGAAAGCCGCTCTTCACATAGCTTGTTGGGAACAGAAAGTTTCTTTTCAGTTGCAAACTCCTTTCCATACATATATATGGGGAGGTTCAAGCTCCAACTCGGTTTTACAGTGAAAACTGCAGGAAATTCAAACCGGCACTAGGAAACAGGCTGAGAAAGCAGAGAAAAAGTGACTCCAAAAACCCGTTCCCTTGGTGCTAGATGAACGAACGTCTCTCCACTTGCTCAGTTCTGAGAGATAAGTGTGTGTGAAAGCCGTCTTTCACCTAGCTTGTTGGGAACACAAAGTTTCTTTTCAGTTGCAAACTCCATTCCATACATATATATGGGGAGGTAGAAGCTCCAAATCGGTTTGACAGTGAAAACTGCATGAACTTCAAACCGGCACTAGGAAACAGACTGAGAAAGCAGAGAAAAAGTGTCTTCTGCAACCCGTTCCCTTGGTGCTAGATGAACGAACGTCTCTCCACCTGCTCAGTTCTGAGAGATAAGTGTGTGTGAAAGCCTCTCTTCACCTAGCTTGTTGGGAACACAAAGTTTCTTTTCAGTTGCAAACCCCATTCCATACATATATATGGGTAGGTACAAGCTCCAACACGATTTTACAGTGAAAACTGCAGGAACTTCAAACCGGCACTAGGAAACAGACTGAGAAAGCAGAGAAAAAGTGTCCCCTGCAACCCGTTCCCTTGGTGCTAGATGAACGAACGTCTCTCCACTTGCTCAGTTCCGAGAGATAAGTGTGTGTGAAAGCCGTCCTTCACCTAGCTTGTTGGGAACACAAAGTTTCTTCTCAGTTGCAAACTCCATTCCATACATACATATGGGGAGGTACTAGCTCCAACTCGGTTTTACAGTGAAAACTGCAGGAACTTCAAACCGGCACTAGGAAACAGACTGAGAAAGCAGAGAAAAAGTGTCTCCTGCAACCCGTTCCCTTGGTGCTAGATGAACGAACGTCTCTCCACCTGCTCAATTCTGAGAGATAAGTGTGTGTGAAAGCCGCTCTTCACCTAGCTTGTTGGGAACACAAAGTTTCTTTTCAGTTGCAAACTCCATTCCATACATACATATGGGGAGGTACAAGCTCCAACTCGATTTTACAGTGAAAACTGCAGGAACTTCAAACCGGCACTAGGAAACAGACTGAGAAAGCAGAGAAAAAGTGTCTACTGCAACCCGTTCCCTTGGTGCTAGATGAACGAACGTCTCTCCACTTGCTCAGTTCTGAGAGATAAGTGTGTGTGAAAGCCGTCCTTTACCTAGCTTGTTGGGAACACAAACTTTCTTTTCAGTTGCAAACTCCATTCCATACATATATATGGGGAGTTACAAGCTCCAACTCGGTTTTACAGTGAAAACTGCAGGAACTTCAAACCGGCACTAGGAAACAGACTGAGAATGCAGAGAAAAAGTGTGTCCTGCAACCAGTTCCCTTGGTGCTAGATGAACGAACGTCTCTCCACTTGCTCAGTTCTGAGAGATAAGTGTGTGTGAAAGCCGTCCTTCAACTAGCTTGTTGGGAACACAAAGTTTCTTTTCAGTTGCAAACTACACTCCATTCTTATATATGGGGACGTACTAGCTGCAACACGGTTTGACAGTGAAAACTGCAGGAACATCAAAACGGCACTAGGAAAGAGACTGGAAAGCAGAGAAAAAGTGTCTCCTGCATCCCGTTCCCTTGGTGCAAGATGAACGAACGTCTCTCCACTTGCTCAGTTCTGAGAGATAAGTGAGTGTGATAGCCTTCCATCACCAAGCTTGTTGGGAACACAAAGTTTCTTTTCAGTTGAAAACTCCATTCCATACATATATATGGGGAGGTACTAGCTCCAAATCGATTTGACAGTGAAAACTGCAGGAACTTCAAACCGGCACTAGGAAACAGACTGAGAAAGCAGAGAAAAATGGTCTCCTGCAACCCGTTCCCTTGGTGCTGGATGAACGAACGTCTATCCACTTGCTCAGCTCTGAGAGATAAGTGTATGTGAAAGCCGTCCTTCACCTAGCTTGTTGGGAACACAAAGTTTCTTTTCAGTTGCAAACTACACTCCATCCATATATATTGGGAGGTACTAGCTCCAACTCTGTTTGACAGTGAAAACTGCAGGAACTTCAAACCGGCACTAGGAAACAGACTGAGAAAGCAGAGAAAAAGTGTCTCCTGCAACCCGTTCCCTTGGTGCTAAATGAACGAACGTCTCTCCACTTGCTCAGTTCTAAGAGAGAAGTGTGTGTGAAAGCCGCTCTTCACCTAGCTTGTTGGGAACACAAAGTTTCTTTTCAGTTGCAAACAACATTCCATACATATATATGGGGAGGTACTAGCTCCAAATCGTTTTGACAGTGAAAACTGCAGGAATTTCAAACCGGCACTAGGAAACAGACTGAGAAAGCAGAGAAAAATGGTCTCCTGCAACCCGTTCCCTTGGTGCTAGATGAACGAACGTCTATCCACTTGCTCAGTTCTGAGAGATAAGTGTGTGTGAAAGCCGTCCTTCACCTAGCTTGTTGGGAACACAAAGTTTCTTTTCAGTTGCAAACTACATTCCATCCATATATATTGGGAGGTACTAGCTCCAACTCTGTTTGACAGTGAAAACTGCAGGAACTTCAAACCGGCACTAGGAAACAGACTGAGAAAGCAGAGAAAAAGTGTCTCCTGCAACCCGTTCCCTTGGTGCTAGATGAACGAACGTCTCTCCACTTGCTCAGTTATGAGAGATAAGTGTGTGTGAAAGCCGTCCTTCAACTAGCTTGTTGGGAACACAAAGTTTCTTTTCAGTTGCCAACTCCATTCCATACATATATATGGGGAGGTACAAGCTCCAACTCGGTTTTACAGTGAAAACTGCAGGAACTTCAAACCGGCACTAGGAAACAGACTGAGAAAGCAGAGAAAAAGTGTCTCCTGCAACCCGTTCCCTTGGTGCTAGATGAACGAACGTCTCTCCACTTGCTCAGTTCTGAGAGATAATTGTGTGTGAAAGCCGTCCTTCACCTAGCTTGTTGGGAACACAAAGATTCTTTTAAGTTGCAAACTCCACTCCTTCTATATATATGGGGAGGTACTAGCTCCAACTCTGTTTTACAGAGAAAACTGCAGGAACTTCAAACCGTCACTAGGAAACAGACTGAGAAAGCAGAGAAAAAGTGTCTCCTGCAACCCGTTCCCTTGGTGCTAGATGAACGAAAGTCTCTCCACTTGCTCAGTTCTGAGAGATATATTTGTGTGAAAGCCGTCCTTCACCTAGATTGTTGGGAACACAAAGTTTCTTCTCAGTTGCAAACTCCTTTCCATAAATATATATGGGGAGGTACTAGCTCCAACTCGGTTTTACAGTGAAAACTGCAGGAACTTCAAACCGGCACTAGGAAACAGACTGAGAAAGCAGAGAAAAAGTGTCCCCTGCAACCCGCTCCCTTGGTGCTAGATGAACTAACGTCTCTCCACTTGCTCAGTTCTGAGAGATAAGTGTGTGTGAAAGCCGTCCTTCACCTAGCTTGTTGGGAACACAAAGTTTCTTTTCAGTTGAAAACTCCATTCCATACATATATATGGGGAGGTAGAAGCTCCACATCGGTTTGACAGTGAAAACTGCAGGAACTTCAAACCGGCACTAGGAAACAGACTGAGAAAGCAGAGAAAAAGTGTCTCCTGCAACCCGTTCCCTTGGAGGTAGATGAACGAACGTCTCTCCACCTGCTCAGTTCTGAGAGATTAGTGTGTGTGCAAGCCGCTCTTCACCTAACTTGTTGGGAACAGAAAGTTTCTTTTCAGTTTTAAACTCCATTCCATACATATATATGGGGAGGTTCAAGCTCCAACTCGGTTTTACAGTGAAAACTGCAGGAAATTCAAACCGGCACTAGGAAACAGACTGAGAAAGCAGAGAAAAAGTGACTCCAAAAACCCGTTCCCTTGGTGCTAGATGAACGAACGTCTCTCCACTTGCTCAGTTCTGAGAGATAAGTGTGTGTGAAAGCCGTCCTTCACCTAGCTTGTTGGGAACACAAAGTTTCTTTTAAGTTGCAAACTCCAATCCATACATATATATGGGGAGGTAGAAGCTCCAAATCGGTTTGACAGTGAAAACTGCAGGAACTTCAAACCGGCACTAGGAAACAGACGGAGAAAGCAGAGAAATAGTGTCTCCTGCAACCCGTTCCCTTGGTGCTAGATGAACGAACGTCTCTCCACCTGCTCAGTTCTGAGAGATAAGTGTGTGTGAAAGCCGCTCTTCACCTAGCTTGTTGGGAACACAAAGTTTCTTTTCAGTTGCAAACCCCATTCCATACATATATATGGGTAGGTACAAGCTCCAACTCGATTTTACAGTGAAAACTGCAGGAACTTCAAACCGGCACTAGGAAACAGACTGAGAAAGCAGAGAAAAAGTGTCTCCTGCAAACCGTTCCCTTGGTGCTAGATGAACGAACGTCTCTCCACTTGCTCAGTTCCGAGAGATAAGTGTGTGTGAAAGCCGTCCTTTACCTAGCTTGTTGGGAACACAAACATTCTTTTCAGTTTCAAACTCCATTCCATACATATATATGGGGAGTTACAAGCTCCAACTCGGTTTTACAGTGAAAACTGCAGGAACTTCAAACCGGCACTAGGAAACAGACTGAGAATGCAGAGAAAAAGTGTGTCCTGCAACCAGTTCCCTTGGTGCTAGATGAACGAACGTCTCTCCACTTGCTCTGTTCTGAGAGATAAGTGTGTGTGAAAGCCGTCCTTCAACTAGCTTGTTTGGAACACAAAGTTTCTTTTCAGTTGCAAACTACACTCCATCCTTATATATGGGGACCTACTAGCTCCAACTCGGTTTGACAGTGAAAACTGCAGGAACTTCAAAACGGCACTAGGAAACAGACTGAGAAAGCAGAGAAAAAGTGTCTCCTGCAACCTGTTCCATTTTTGCTTGATGAACGAACGTCTCTCCACTTGCTCAGTTCTGAGAGATAAGTGAGTGTGATAGCCTTCCATCACCAAGCTTGTTGGGAAAATAAGTTTCTTTTCAGTTGAAAACTCCATTCCATACATATATATGGGGAGGTACTAGCTCCAAATCGATTTGAAAGTGAAAACTGCAGGAACTTCAAACCGGCACTAGGAAACAGTCTGAGAAAGCAGAGAAAAATGGTCTCCTGCAACCCGTTCCCTTGGTGCTAGATGAACGAACGTCTATCCACTTGCTCAGTTCTGAGAGATAAGTGTGTGTGAAAGCCGTCCTTCACCTAGCTTGTTGGGAACACAAAGTTTCTTTTCAGTTGCAAACTACACTCGATCCATATATATTGGGAGGTACTAGCTCCAACTCTGTTTGACAGTGAAAACTGCAGGAACTTCAAACCGGCACTAGGAAACAGACTGAGAAAGCAGAGAATAAGTGTCTCCTGCAACCCGTTCCCTTGGTGCTAGATGAACGAACGTCTCTCCACTTGCTCAGTTCTAAGAGAGAAGTGTGTGTGAAAGCCGCTCTTCACCTAGCTTGTTGGGAACACAAAGTTTCTTTTCAGTTGCAAACAACATTCCATACATATATATGGGGAGGTACTAGCTCCAACTCGGTTTTACAGTGAAAACTGCAGGAACTTCAAACCGGCACTAGGAAACAGACTGAGAAAGCAGAGAAAAAGTGTCTCCTGCAACCCGTTCCCTTGGTGCTAGATGAACGAACGTCTATCCACTTGCTCAGTTCCGAGAGTTAAGTGTGTGTGAAAGCCGTCCTTCAACTAGCTTGTTGGGAACACAAAGTTTCTTTTCAGTTGCAAACTCCATTCCATACATAAATATGGGGAGGTACTAGCTCCAACTCGGTTTGACAGTGAAAACTGCAGGAACTTCAAACCGGCACTAGGAATCAGACTGAGAAAGCAGAGAAAAAGTGTCTCCTGCAACCCGTTCCCTTGGTGCTAGATGAACGAACTTCTCTCCACTTGCTCAGTTCTGAGAGATAAGTGTGTGTGAAAGCCGTCCTTCACCTAGCTTGTTGGGAACACAAAGTTTCTTTTCAGTTGCAAACTCCATTCCATACATATATATGGGGAGGTACAAGCTCCAACTCGGTTTTACAGTGAAAACTGCAGGAAATAAAAACCGGCACTAGGAAACAGACTGAGAATGCAGAGAAAAAGTGTGTCCTGCAACCCGTTCCCTTTGTGCTAGATGAACGAACGTCTCTCCACTTGCTCAGTTCTGAGAGATAAGTGTGTGTGAAAGCCGACCTTCAACTAGCTTGTTGGGAACAGAAAGTTTCTTTTCAGTTGCAAATTCCATTCCATACGTATATATGGGGAGGTTCAAGCTCCAACTCGGTTTTACAGTGAAAACTGCAGGAAATTCAAACCGGCACTAGGAAACAGACTGAGAAAGCAGAGAAAAAGTTTCTCCTGCAACCCGTTCCCTTGGTGCTAGATGAACGAACGTCTCTCCACTTGCTCAGTTCTGAGAGATAAGTGTGTGTGAAAGCCGTCCTTCACCTAGCTTGTTGGGAACACAAAGTTTCTTTTCAGTTGCAAACTCCATTCCATACATATATATGGGGAGGTAGAAGCTCCACATCGGTTTGACAGTGAAAACTGCAGGAACTTCAAACCGGCACTAGGAAACAGACTGAGAAAGCAGAGAAAAAGTGTCTCCTGCAACCCGTTCCCTTGGAGGTAGATGAACGAACGTCTCTCCACCTGCTCAGTTCTGAGAGATTAGTGTGTGTGAAAGCCGCTCTTCACCTAACTTGTTGGGAACAGAAAGTTTCTTTTCAGTTTTAAACTCCATTCCATACATATATATGGGGAGGTTCAAGCTCCAACTCGGTTTTACAGTGAAAACTGCAGGAAATTCAAACCGCCACTAGGAAACAGACTGAGAAAGCAGAGAAAAAGTGACTCCAAAAACCCGTTCCCTTGGTGCTAGATGAACGAACGTCTCTCCACTTGCTCAGTTCTGAGAGATAAGTGTGTGTGAAAGCCGTCCTTCACCTAGCTTGTTGGGAACACAAAGTTTCTTTTCAGTTGCAAACTCCAATCCATACATATATATGGGGAGGTAGAAGCTCCAAATCGGTTTGACAGTGAAAACTGCAGGAACTTCAAACCGGCACTAGGAAACAGACGGAGAAAGCAGAGAAATAGTGTCTCCTGCAACCCGTTCCCTTGGTGCTAGATGAACGAACGTCTCTCCACCTGCTCAGTTCTGAGAGATAAGTGTGTGTGAAAGCCGCTCTTCACCTAGCTTGTTGGGAACACAAAGTTTCTTTTCAGTTGCAAACCCCATTCCATACATATATATGGGTAGGTACAAGCTCCAACTCGATTTTACAGTGAAAACTGCAGGAACTTCAAACCGGCACTAGGAAACAGACTGAGAAAGCAGAGAAAAAGTGTCTCCTGCAAACCGTTCTCTTGGTGCTAGATGAACGAACGTCTCTCCACTTGCTCAGTTCCGAGAGATAAGTGTGTGTGAAAGCCGTCCTTTACCTAGCTTGTTGGGAACACAAACATTCTTTTCAGTTTCAAACTCCATTCCATACATATATATGGGGAGTTACAAGCTCCAACTCGGTTTTACAGTGAAAACTGCAGGAACTTCAAACCGGCACTAGGAAACAGACTGAGAATGCAGAGAAAAAGTGTGTCCTGCAACCAGTTCCCTTGGTGCTAGATGAACGAACGTCTCTCCACTTGCTCAGTTCTGAGAGATAAGTGTGTGTGAAAGCCGTCCTTCAACTAGCTTGTTTGGAACACAAAGTTTCTTTTCAGTTGCAAACTACACTCCATCCTTATATATGGGGACCTACTAGCTCCAACTCGGTTTGACAGTGAAAACTGCAGGAACTTCAAAACGGCACTAGGAAACAGACTGAGAAAGCAGAGAAAAAGTGTCTCCTGCAACCTGTTCCATTTTTGCTTGATGAACGAACGTCTCTCCACTTGCTCAGTTCTGAGAGATAAGTGAGTGTGATAGCCTTCCATCACCAAGCTTGTTGGGAAAATAAGTTTCTTTTCAGTTGAAAACTCCATTCCATACATATATATGGGGAGGTACTAGCTCCAAATCGATTTGAAAGTGAAAACTGCAGGAACTTCAAACCGGCACTAGGAAACAGACTGAGAAAGCAGAGAAAAATGGTCTCCTGCAACCCGTTCCCTTGGTGCTAGATGAACGAACGTCTATCCACTTGCTCAGTTCTGAGAGATAAGTGTGTGTGAAAGCCGTCCTTCACCTAGCTTGTTGGGAACACAAAGTTTCTTTTCAGTTGCAAACTACACTCGATCCATATATATTGGGAGGTACTAGCTCCAACTCTGTTTGACAGTGAAAACTGCAGGAACTTCAAACCGGCACTAGGAAACAGACTGAGAAAGCAGAGAATAAGTGTCTCCTGCAACCCGTTCCCTTGGTGCTAGATGAACGAACGTCTCTCCACTTGCTCAGTTCTAAGAGAGAAGTGTGTGTGAAAGCCGCTCTTCACCTAGCTTGTTGGGAACACAAAGTTTCTTTTCAGTTGCAAACAACATTCCATACATATATATGGGGAGGTACTAGCTCCAACTCGGTTTTACAGTGAAAACTGCAGGAACTTCAAACCGGCACTAGGAAACAGACTGAGAAAGCAGAGAAAAAGTGTCTCCTGCAACCCTTTCCCTTGGTGCTAGATGAACGAACGTCTCTCCACTTGCTCAGTTCTGAGAGATAAGTGTGTGTGAAAGCCGTCCTTCAACTAGCTTTTTGGGAACACAAACTTTCTTTTCAGTTGCAAACTAAACTCCATCCTTATATATGGGGACGTAATAGCTGCAACTCGGTTTGACTGTGAAAACTGCTGGAACTTCAGAACGGCACTAGGAAACAGACTGAGAAAGCAGAGAAAAAGTGTCTCCTGCAACCCGTTCCCTTGGTGCTAGATGAACAAACGTCTCTCCACTTGCTCAGTTCTGAGAGATAAGTGAGTGTGATAGCCTTCCATCACCAAGCTTGTTGGGAACACAAAGTTTCTTTTCAGTTGCAAACTCCATTCCATACATATATATGGGGACGTACTAGCTCCAACTCGGTTTGACAGTGAAAACTGCAGGAACTTCAAACCGGCACTAGGAAACAGACTGAGAAAGCAGAGAAAAAGTGTCTCCTGCAACCCGTTCCCTTGGTGCTAGATGAACAAACGTCTCTCAACTTGCTCAGTTCTGAGAGATAAGTGTGTGTGAAAGCCGTCCTTCACCTAGCTTGTTGGGAACACAAAGTTTCTTCTCAGTTGCAAACTCCATTCCATACATATATATGAGGAGGTACTAGCTCCAACTCTGTTTTGGAGTGAAAACTGCAGGAACTTCAAACCGGCACTAGGAAACAGACTGAGAAAGCAGAGAAAAAGTGTCCCCTGCAACCCGATCCCTTGGTGCTAGATGAACGAACGTCTCTCCACTTGCTCAGTTCTGAGAGATAAGTGTGTGTGAAAGCCGACCTTCACCCAGCTTGTTGGGAACAGAAAGTTTCTTTTCAGTTGCAAACTCCATTCCATACATATATATGGGGAGGTTCAAGCTCCAAAGCGGTTTTACAGAGAAAACTGCAGGAAATTCAAACCGGCACTAGGAAACAGACTGAGAAAGCAGAGAAAAAGTGTCTCCTGCAACCCGTTCCCTTGGTGCTAGATGAACGAACGTCTCTCCACTTGCTCAGTTCTGAGAGATAAGTGTGTGTGAAAGCCGTCCTTCACCTAGCTTGTTGGGAACACAAAGTTTCTTTTCAGTTGCAAACTCCATTCCATACATATATATGGGGTGGTAGAAGCTCCAAATCGGTTTGACAGTGAAAACTGCAGGAACTTTAAACCGGCACTAGGAAACAGACTGAGAAAGCAGAGAAAAAGTGTCTCCTGCAACCCGTTCCCTTGGTGCTAGATGAACGAACGTCTCTCCACCTGCTCAGTTCTGAGAGATTAGTGTGTGTGAAAGCCGCTCTTCAACTAGCTTGTTGGGAACAGAAAGTTTCTTTTCAGTTGCAAACTCCATTCCATACATATATAATTGGAGGTACAATCTCCAACTCGGTTTGAATGTGAAAACGGCAGGAACTTCCAACCGGCACTGGGAAACAGACTGAGAAAGCAGAGAAAAAGTGTCTCCTGCAACCCGTTCCCTTGGTGCTAGATGAACGAACGTCTCTCCACTTGCTCAGTTATGAGAGATAAGTGTGTGTGAAAGCCGTCCTTCAACTAGCTTGTTGGGAACACAAAGTTTCTTTTCAGATGCAAACTCCATTCCATACATATATATGGGGTGGTACAAGCTCCAACTCGGTTTTACAGTGAAAACTGCAGGAACTTCAAACCGGCACTAGGAAACAGACTGAGAAAGCAGAGAAAAAGTGTCTCCTGCAACCCGTTCCCTTGGTGCTAGATGAAAGAACGTCTCTCCACTTGCTAAGTTCTGAGAGATAAGTGTGTGTGAAAGCCGTCCTTCACCTAGCTTGTTGGGAACACAAAGATTCTTTTAAGTTGCAAACACCACTCCATCTATATATATGGGGAGGTACTATCTCCAACTCGGTTTTACAGTGAAAACTGCAGGAACTTCAAACCGTCACTAGGAAACAGACTGAGAAAGCAGAGAAAAAGTGTCTCCTGCAACCCGTTCCCTTGGTGCTAGATGAACGAACGTCTCTCCACTTGCTCAGTTCTGAGAGATATGTGTGTGTGAAAGCCGTCCTTCACCTAGCTTGTTGGGAAATAAAAGTTTCTTTTCAGTTGCAAACTCCATTCCATACATATATATGGGGAGGTACAAGCTCCAACTCGATTTTACAGTGAAAACTGCAGTAACTTCAAACCGGCACTAGTAAATAGACTGAGAAAGCTGAGAAAAAGTGTCTCCTGCAACCCGTTCCCTTTTTTGCTAGATGAACTAACGTCTCTCCACTTGCTCAGTTCTGAGAGATAAGTGTGTGTGAAAGCCGTCCTTCACCTAGCTTGTTGGGAACACAAACTTTCTTTTCAGTTGCAAACTCCATTCTATACATATATATGGGGAGGTACAAGCTCCCACTCGGTTTTACAGTGAAAACTGCAGGAAATTAAAACCGGCACTAGGAAACAGACTGAGAATGCAGAGAAAAAGTGTGTCCTGCAACCCGTTCCCTTTGTGCTAGATGAACGAACGTCTCTCCACTTGCTCAGTTCTGAGAGATAAGTGTGTGTGAAAGCCGACCTTCACCTAGCTTGTTGGGAACAGAAAGTTTCTTTTCAGTTGCAAACTCCATTCCATACATATATAATTGGAGGTACAATCTCCAACTCGATTTGAATGTGAAAACGGCAGGAACTTCCAACCGGCACTGGGAAACACACTGAGAAAGCAGAGAAAAAGTGTCTCCTGCAACCCGTTCCCTTGGTGCTAGATGAACGAACGTCTCTCCACTTGCTCAGTTCTGAGAGATAAATGTGTGTGAAAGCCGTCCTTCAACTAGCTTGTTGGGAACACAAAGTTTCTTTTCAGATGCAAACTCCATTCCATACATATATATGGGGAGGTACAAGCTCCAACTCGGTTTTACAGTGAAAACTGCAGGAACTTCAAACCGGCACTAGGAAACAGACTGAGAAAGCAGAGAAAAAGTGTCTCCTGCAACCCGTTCCCTTGGTGCTAGATGAAAGAACGTCTCTCCACTTGCTAAGTTCTGAGAGATAAGTGTGTGTGAAAGCCGTCCTTCACCTAGCTTGTTGGGAACACAAAGATTCTTTTAAGTTGCAAACACCACTCCATCTATATATATGGGGAGGTACTATCTCCAACTCGGTTTTACAGTGAAAACTGCAGGAACTTCAAACCGTCACTAGGAAACAGACTGAGAAAGCAGAGAAAAAGTGTCTCCTGCAACCCGTTCCCTTGGTGCTAGATGAACGAAAGTCTCTCCACTTGCTCAGTTCTGAGAGATATGTTTGTCTGAAAGCCGTCCTTCACCTAGATTGTTGGGAACACAAAGTTTCTTCTCAGTTGCAAACTCCTTTCCATAAATATATATGGGGAGGTACTAGCTCCAACTCGGTTTTACAGTGAAAACTGCAGGAACTTCAAACCGGCACTAGGAAACAGACTGAGAAAGCAGAGAAAAAGTGTCCCCTGCAACCCGCTCCCTTGGTGCTAGATGAACGAACGTCTCTCCACTTGCTCAGTTCTGAGAGATATGTGTGTGTGAAAGCCGTCCTTCACCTAGCTTGTTGGGAAATAAAAGTTTCTTTTCAGTTGCAAACTCCATTCCATACATATATATGGGGAGGTACAAGCTCCAACTCGATTTTACAGTGAAAACTGCAGGAACTTCAAACCGGCACTAGTAAATAGACTGAGAAAGCTGAGAAAAAGTGTCTCCTGCAACCCGTTCCCTTTTTTGCTAGATGAACGAACGTCTCTCCACTTGCTCAGTTCTGAGAGATAAGTGTGTGTGAAAGCCGTCCTTCACCTAGCTTGTTGGGAACACAAACTTTCTTTTCAGTTGCAAACTCCATTCCATACATATATATGGGGAGGTACAAGCTCCCACTCGGTTTTACAGTGAAAACTGCAGGAAATTAAAACAGGCATTAGGAAACAGACTGAGAATGCAGAGAAAAAGTGTGTCCTGCAACCCGTTCCTTTTGTGCTAGATGAACGAACGTCTCTCCACTTGCTCAGTTCTGAGAGATAAGTGTGTGTGAAAGCCGACCTTCACCTAGCTTGTTGGGAACAGAAAGTTTCTTTTCAGTTGCAAATTCCATTCCATACATATATATGGGGAGGTTCAAGCTCCAACTCGGTTTTACAGTGAAAACTTCAGGAACTTCAAACCGGCACTAGGAAACAGACTGAGAAAGCATTGAAAAAGTGTCTCCTGCAACCCGTTCCCTTGGTGCTAGATGAACGAACGTCTCTCCACTTGCTCAGTTCTGAGAGATAAGTGTGTGTGAAAGCCGTCCTTCACCTAGCTTGTTGGGAACACAAAGTTTCTTTTCAGTTGCAAACTCCATTCCATACATATATATGGGGAGGTAGAAGCTCCAAATCGGTTTGACAGTGAAAACTGCAGGAACTTCAAACCGGCACTAGGAAACAGACTAAGAAAGCAGAGGAAAAAGTGTCTCCTGCAACCCGTTCCCTTGGTGCTAGATGAACGAACGTCTCTCCACCTGCTCAGTTCTGAGAGATTAGTGTGTGTGAAAGCCGCTCTTCACCTAGCTTGTTTGGAACAGAAAGTTTCTTTTCAGTTGCAAACTCCATTCCATACATATATATGGGGAGGTTCAAGCTCCAACTCGGTTTTACAGTGAAAACTGCAGGAAATTGAAACCGGCACTAGGAAACAGACTGAGAAAGCAGAGAAAAAGTGACTCCAAAAACCCGTTCCCTTGGTGCTAGATGAACGAAAGTCTCTCCACTTGCTCAGTTCTGAGAGATAAGTGTGTGTGAAAGCCGTCCTTCACCTAGCTTGTTGGGAACACAAAGTTTCTTTTCAGTTGCAAACTCCATTCCATAAATATATATGGGGTGGTAGAAGCTCCAAATCAGTTTGACAGTGAAAACTGCAGGAACTTCAAACCGGCACTAGGAAACAGACTGAGAAAGCAGAGAAAAAGTGTCTCCTGCAACCCGTTCCCTTGGTGCTAGATGAACGAACGTCTCTCCACCTGCTCAGTTCTGAGAGATAAGTGTGTGTGAAAGCCGCTCTTCACCTAGCTTGTTGGGAACAAAAAGTTTCTTTTCAGTTGCAAACCCCATTCCATACATATATATGGGTAGGTACAAGCTCCAACTCGATTTTACAGTGAAAACTGCAGGAACTTCAAACCGGCACTCGGAAACAGACTGAGAAAGCAGAGAAAAAGTGTCTCCTGCAACCCGTTCCCTTGGTGCTAGATGAACGAACGTCTCTCCACTTGCTCATTTCCGAGAGATAAGTGTGTGTGAAAGCCGTCCTTCACCTAGCTTGTTGGGAACACAAAGTTTCTTCTCAGTTGCAAACTCCATTCCATACATACATATGGGGAGGTACTAGCTCCAACTCGGTTTTACAGTGAAAACTGCAGGAACTTCAAACCGGCACTAGGAAACAGACTGAGAAAGCAGAGAAAAAGTGTCTCCTGCAACCCGTTCCCTTGGTGCTAGATGAACGAACGTCTCTCCACCTGCTCAATTCTGAGAGATAAGTGTGTGTGAAAGCCGCTCTTCACCTAGCTTGTTGGGAACACAAAGTTTCTTTTCAGTTGCAAACTCCATTCCATACATACATATGGGGAGGTACAAGCTCCAACTCGATTTTACAGTGAAAACTGCAGGAACTTCAAACCGGCACTAGGAAACAGACTGAGAAAGCAGAGAAAAAGTGTCTCCTGCAACCCGTTCCCTTGGTGCTAGATGAACGAACGTCTCTCCACTTGCTCAGTTCTGAGAGATAAGTGAGTGTGATAGCCTTCCATCACCAAGCTTGTTGGGAACACAAAGTTTCTTTTCAGTTGATAACTCCATTCCATACATATATATGGGGAGGTACTAGCTCCAACTCGGTTTGATAGTGAAAACTGCAGGAACTTCAAACCGGCACTAGGAAACAGACTGAGAAAGCAGAGAAAAATGGTCTCCTGCAACCCGTTCCCTTGGTGCTAGATGAACGAACGTCTATCCACTTGCTCAGTTCTGAGAGATTAGTGTGTGTGAAAGCCGTCCTTCACCTAGCTTGTTGGGAACACAAAGTTTCTTTTCAGTTGCAAACTACACTCCATCCATATATATTGGGAGGTACTAGCTCCAACTCTGTTTGACAGTGAAAACTGCAGGAACTTCAAACCGGCACTAGGAAAAAGACTGAGAAAGCAGAGAAAAAGTGTCTCCTGCAACCCGTTCCCTTGGTGCTAGATGAACGAACGTCTCTCCACTTGCTCAGTTCTAAGAGAGAAGTGTGTGTGAAAGCCGCTCTTCACCTAGCTTGTTGGGAACACAAAGTTTCTTTTCAGTTGCAAACAACATTCCATACATATATATGGGGAGGTACTAGCTCCAAATCGATTTGACAGTGAAAACTGCAGGATCTTCAAACCGGCACTAGGAAACAGACTGAGAAAGCAGAGAAAAAGTGTCTCCTGCAACCCGTTCCCTTGGTGCTAGATGAACGAACGTCTCTCCACTTGCTCAGTTATGAGAGATAAGTGTGTGTGAAAGCCGTCCTTCAACTAGCTTGTTGGGAACACAAAGTTTCTTTTCAGTTGCAAACTCCATTCCATACATATATATGGGGAGGTACAAGCTCCAACTCGGTTTTACAGTGAAAACTGCAGGAACTTCAAACCGGCACTAGTAAATAGACTGAGAAAGCTGAGAAAAAGTGTCTCCTGCAACCCGTTCCCTTTTTTGCTAGATGAACGAACGTCTCTCCACTTGCTCAGTTCTGAGAGATAAGTGTGTGTGAAAGCCGTCCTTCACCTAGCTTGTTGGGAACACAAAGATTCTTTTAAGTTGCAAACTCCACTCCATCTATATATATGGGGTGGTACTAGCTCCAACTCGGTTTTACAGTGAAAACTGCAGGAACTTGAAACCGGCACTAGGAAACAGACTGAGAAAGCAGAGAAAAAGTGTCTCCTGCAACCCGTTCCCTTGGTGCTAGGTGAAGGAACGTCTCTCCACTTGCTCAGTTCTGAGAGATAAGTGTGTGTGAAAGCCGTCCTTCACCTAGCTTCTTGGGAACACAAAGTTTCTTTTCAGTTGCAAACTCCATTCCATACATATATATGGGGATGTAGAAGCTCCAACAAGGTTTGACAGTGAAAACGGCAGGAACTTCAAACCGGCACTAGGAAACAGAATGAGAAAGCAGAGAAAAAGTGTCTCCAAAAACCCGTTCCCTTGGTGCTAGATGAACGAACGTCTCTCCACCTGCTCAGTTCTGAGAGATAAGTGTGTGTGAAAGCCGTCCTTCACCTAGCTTGTTGGGAACACAAAGTTTCTTTTCAGTTGCAAACTCCATTCCATACATATATATGGGGAGGTACAAGCTCCAACTCGGTTTTACAGTGAAAACTGCAGGAACTTCAACCCGGCACTAGGAAACAGACTGAGAAAGCAGAGAAAAATTGTCTACTGCAACCCGTTCCCTTGGTGCTAGATGAACGAACGTCTCTCCACTTGCTCAGTTCTGAGAGATAAGTGTGTGTGAAAGCCGTCCTTCACCTAGCTTGTTGGGAACACAAAGATTCTTTTAAGTTGCAAACACCACTCCATCTATATATACGGGGAGGTACTAGCTCCAACTCGGTTTTACAGTGAAAACTGCAGGAACTTCAAACCGTCACTAGGAAACAGACTGAGAAAGCAGAGAAAAAGTGTCTCCTGCAACCCTTTCCCTTGGTGCTAGATGAACGAAAGTCTCTCCACTTGCTCAGTTCTGAGAGATATGTTTGTGTGAAAGCCGTCCTTCACCTAGATTGTTGGGAACACAAAGTTTCTTCTCAGTTGCAAACTCCTCTCCATAAATATATATGGGGAGGTACTAGCTCCAACTCGGTTTTACAGTGAAAAGTGCAGGAACTTCAAACCGGCACTAGGAAACAGACTGAGAAAGCAGAGAAAAAGTGTCCCCTGCAACCCGCTCCCTTGGTGCTAGATGAACGAACGTCTCTCCACTTGCTCAGTTCTGAGAGATATGTGTGTGTGAAAGCCGTCCTTCACCTAGCTTGTTGGGAACTAAAAGTTTCTTTTCAGTTGCAAACTCCATTCCATACATATATATGGGGAGGTACAAGATCCAACTCGTTTTTACAGTGAAAACTGCAGGAACTTCAAACCGGCACTAGTAAATAGACTGAGAAAGCTGAGAAAAAGTGTCTCCTGCAACCCGTTCCCTTTTTTGCTAGATGAACTAACGTCTCTCCACTTGCTCAGTTCTGAGAGATAAGTGTGTGTGAAAGCCGTCCTTCACCTAGCTTGTTGGGAACACAAAGATTCTTTTAAGTTGCAAACTCCACTCCATCTATATATATGGGGAGGTACTAGCTCCAAATCGGTTTTACAGTGAAAACTGCAGGAACTTCAAACCGGCACTAGGAAACAGACTGAGAAAGCAGAGAAAAAGTGTCTCCTGCAACCCGTTCCCTTGGTGCTAGATGAACGAACGTCTCTCCACCTGCTCAGTTCTGAGAGATTAGTGTGTGTGAAAGCCGCTCTTCACCTAGCTTGTTGGGTACAGAAAGTATCTTTTCAGTTGCAAACTCCATTCCATACATATATATGGGGAGGTTCAAGCTCCAACTCGGTTTTACAGTGAAAACTGCAGGAAATTCAAACCGGCACTAGGAAACAGACTGAGAAAGCAGAGAAAAAGTGTCTCCAAAAACCCGTTCCCTTGGTGCTAGATGAACGAACGTCTCTCCACTTGCTCAGTTCTGAGAGATAAGTGTGTGTGAAAGCCGTCCTTCACCTAGCTTGTTGGGAACACAAAGTTTCTTTTCAGTTGCAAACTCCATTCCATACATATATATGGGGAGGTAGAAGCTCCAAATCGGTTTGACAGTGAAAACGGCAGGAACTTCAAACCGGCACTAGGAAACAGACTGAGAAAGCAGAGAAAATGTGTCTCCTGCATCCCGTTCCCTTGGTGCTAGATGAACGAACATCTCTCCACCTGCTCAGTTCTGAGAGATAAGTGTGTGTGAAAGCCGTCCTTCACCTAGGTTGTTGGGAACACAAAGTTTCTTTTCAGTTGCAAACTCCATTTTATACATATATAATTAGAGGTACAATCTCCAACTCGGTTTGAATGTGAAAACTGCAGGAACTTCAAACCGGCACTGGGAAACAGACTGAGAAAGCAGAGAAAAAGTGTCTCCTGCAAACCGTTCCCTTGGTGCTAGATGAACGAAAGTCTCTCCACTTGCTCAGTTCTGAGAGATATGTTTGTGTGAAAGCCGTCCTTCACCTAGATTGTTGGGAACACAAAGTTTCTTCTCAGTTGCAAACTCCTTTCCATAAATATATATGGGGAGGTACTAGCTCCAACTCGGTTTTACAGTGAAAACTGCATGAACTTCAAACCGGCACTATGAAACAGACTGAGAATGCAGAGAAAAAGTGTCCCCTGCAACCCGCTCCCTTGGTGCTAGATGAACGAACGTCTCTCCACTTGCTCAGTTCTGAGAGATAAGTGTGTGTGAAAGCCGACCTTCACCTAGCTTGTTGGGAACAGAAAGTTTCTTTTCAGTTGCAAATTCCATTCCATACATTTATATGGGGAGGTTCAAGCTCCAACTCGGTTTTACAGTGAAAACTGCAGGAAATTCAAACCGGCACTAGGAAACAGACTGAGAAAGCAGAGAAAAAGTGTCTCCTGCAACCCGTTCCCTTGGTGCTAGTTGAACGAACGTCTCTCCACTTGCTCAGTTCTGAGAGATAAGTGTGTGTGAAAGCCGTCCTTCACCTAGCTTGTTGGGAACACAAAGATTCTTTTCAGTTGCAAACTCCATTCCATACATATATATGGGGAGGTAGAAGCTCCAAATCGGTTTGACAGTGAAAACTGCAGGAACTTCAAACCGGCACTAGGAAACAGACTGAGAAAGCAGAGAAAAAGTGTCTCCAAAAACCCGTTCCCTTGGTGCTAGATGAACGAACGTCTCTCCACCTGCTCAGTTCTGAGAGATTTGTGTGTGTGAAAGCCGCTCTTCACCTAGATTGTTGGGAACAGAAAGTTTCTTTTCAGTTGCAAACTCCTTTCCATACATATATATGGGGAGGTTCAAGCTCCAACTCGGTTTTACAGTGAAAACTGCAGGAAATTCAAACCGGCACTAGGAAACAGGCTGAGAAAGCAGAGAAAAAGTGACTGCAAAAACCCGTTCCCTTGGTGCTAGATGAACGAACGTCTCTACACTTGCTCAGTTCTGAGAGATAAGTGTGTGTGAAAGCCGTCTTTCACCTAGCTTGTTGGGAACACAAAGTTTCTTTTCAGTTGCAAACTCCATTCCATACATATATATGGGGAGGTAGAAGCTCCAAATCGTTTTGACAGTGAAAACTGCATGAACTTCAAACCGGCACTAGGAAACAGACTGAGAAAGCAGAGAAAAAGTGTCTTCTGCAACCCGTTCCCTTGGTGCTAGATGAACGAACGTCTCTCCACCTGCTCAGTTCTGAGAGATAAGTGTGTGTGAAAGCCGCTCTTCACCTAGCTTGTTGGGAACACAAAGTTTCTTTTCAGTTGCAAACCCCATTCCATACATATATATGGGTAGGTACAAGCTCCAACACGATTTTACAGTGAAAACTGCAGGAACTTCAAACCGGCACTAGGAAACAGACTGAGAAAGCAGAGAAAAAGTGTCTCCTGCAACCCGTTCCCTTGGTGCTAGATGAACGAACGTCTATCCACTTGCTCAGTTCCGAGAGATAAGTGTGTGTGAAAGCCGTCCTTCACCTAGCTTGTTGGGAACACAAAGTTTCTTCTCAGTTGCAAACTCCATTCCATACATACATATGGGGAGGTACTAGCTCCAACTCGGTTTTACAGTGAAAACTGCAGGAACTTCAAACCGGCACTAGGAAACAGACTGAGAAAGCAGAGAAAAAGTGTCTCCTGCAACCCGTTCCCTTGGTGCTAGATGAACGAACGTCTCTCCACCTGCTCAATTCTGAGAGATAAGTGTGTGTGAAAGCCGCTCTTCACCTAGCTTGTTGGGAACACAATGTTTCTTTTCAGTTGCAAACTCCATTCCATATATACATATGGGGATGTACAAGCTCCAACTCGATTTTACAGTGAAAACTGCAGGAACTTCAAACCGGCACTAGGAAACAGACTGAGAAAGCAGAGAAAAAGTGTCTACTGCAAACCGTTCCCTTGGTGCTAGATGAACGAACGTCTCTCCACTTGCTCAGTTCTGAGAGATAAGTGTGTGTGAAAGCCGTCCTTTACCTAGCTTGTTGGGAACACAAACTTTCTTTTCAGTTGCAAACTCCATTCCATACATATATATGGGGAGTTACAAGCTCCAACTCGGTTTTACAGTGAAAACTGCAGGAACTTCAAACCGGCACTAGGAAACAGACTGAGAATGCAGAGAAAAAGTGTGTCCTGCAACCAGTTCCCTTGGTGCTAGATGAACGAACGTCTCTCCACTTGCTCAGTTCTGAGAGATAAGTGTGTGTGAAAGCCGTCCTTCAACTAGCTTGTTGGGAACACAAAGTTTCTTTTCAGTTGCAAACTACACTCCATTCTTATATATGGGGACGTACTAGCTGCAACACGGTTTGACAGTGAAAACTGCAGGAACTTCAAAACGGCACTAGGAAAGAGACTGAGAAAGCAGAGAAAAAGTGTCTCCTGCATCCCGTTCCCTTGGTGCTAGATGAACGAACGTCTCTCCACTTGCTCAGTTCTGAGAGATAAGTGAGTGTGATAGCCTTCCATCACCAAGCTTGTTGGGAACACAAAGTTTCTTTTCAGTTGAAAACTCCATTCCATACATATATATGGGGAGGTACTAGCTCCAAATCGATTTGACAGTGAAAACTGCAGGAACTTCAAACCGGCACTAGGAAACAGACTGAGAAAGCAGAGAAAAATGGTCTCCTGCAACCCATTCCCTTGGTGCTAGATGAACGAACGTCTATCCACTTGCTCAGCTCTGAGAGATAAGTGTGTGTGAAAGCCGTCCTTCACCTAGCTTGTTGGGAACACAAAGTTACTTTTCAGTTGCAAACTACATTCCATCCATATATATTGGGAGGTACTAGCTCCAACTCTGTTTGACAGTGAAAACTGCAGGAATTTCAAACC
Organism: Camelus dromedarius; assembly: GCF_036321535.1. Classification (NCBI taxonomy): domain Eukaryota; kingdom Metazoa; phylum Chordata; class Mammalia; order Artiodactyla; family Camelidae; genus Camelus; species Camelus dromedarius. The sequence goes on from NW_026989835.1 coordinate 749,317, forward strand.
GGCACTAGGAAACAGACTGAGGAAGCAGAGAAAAAGTGACTCCAAAAACCCGTTCCCTTGGTGCTAGATGAAGGAACGTCTCTCCACTTGCTCATTTCTGAGAGATAAGTGTGTGTGAAAGCCGTCCTTCACCTAGCTTGTTGGGAACACAAAGTTTCTTTTCAGTTGCAAACTCCAATCCATACATATATATGGGGAGGTAGAAGCTCCAAATCGGTTTGACAGTGAAAACTGCAGGAACTTCAAACCGGCACTAGGAAACAGACGGAGAAAGCAGAGAAAAAGTGTCTCCTGCAACCCGTTCCCTTGGTGCTAGATGAACGAACGTCTCTTCACCTGCTCAGTTCTGAGAGATAAGTGTGTGTGAAAGCCGCACTTCACCTAGCTTGTTGGGAACACAAAGTTTCTTTTCAGTTGCAAACCCCATTCCATACATATATATGGGTAGGTACAAGCTCCAACTCGATTTTACAGTGAAAACTGCAGGAACTTCATACCGGCACTAGGAAACAGACTGAGAAAGCAGAGAAAAAGTGTCTCCTGCAAACCGTTCCCTTGGTGCTAGATGAACGAACGTCTCTCCACTTGCTCAGTTCCGAGAGATAAGTGTGTGTGAAAGCCGTCCTTTACATAGCTTGTTGGGAACACAAACATTCTTTTCAGTTGCAAACTCCATTCCATACATATACATGGGGAGTTACAAGCTCCAACTCGGTTTTACAGTGAAAACTGCAGGAACTTCAAACCGGCACTAGGAAACAGACTGAGAATGCAGAGAAAAAGTGTGTCCTGCAACCAGTTCCCTTGGTGCTAGATGAACGAACGTCTCTCCACTTGCTCAGTTCTGAGAGATAAGTGTGTGTGAAAGCCGTCCTTCAACTAGCTTGTTTGGAACACAAAGTTTCTTTTCAGTTGCAATCTACACTCCATCCTTATATATGGGGACGTACTAGCTCCAACTCGGTTTGACAGTGAAAACTGCAGGAACTTCAAAACGGCACTAGGAAACAGACTGAGAAAGCAGAGAAAAAGTGTCTCCTGCAACCTGTTCCATTTTTGCTTGATGAACGAACGTCTCTCCACTTGCTCAGTTCTGAGAGATAAGTGAGTGTGATAGCCTTCCATCACCAAGCTTGTTGGGAAAATAAGTTTCTTTTCAGTTGAAAACTCCATTCCATACATATATATGGGGAGGTACTAGCTCCAAATCGATTTGAAAGTGAAAACTGCAGGAACTTCAAACCGGCACTAATAAACAGACTGAGAAAGCAGAGAAAAATGGTCTCCTGCAACCCGTTCCCTTGGTGCTAGATGAACGAACGTCTATCCACTTGCTCAGTTCTGAGAGATAAGTGTGTGTGAAAGCCGTCCTTCACCTAGCTTGTTGGGAACACAAAGTTTCTTTTCAGTTGCAAACTACACTCGATCCATATATATTGGGAGGTACTAGCTCCAACTCTGTTTGACAGTGAAAACTGCAGGAACTTCAAACCGGCACTAGGAAACAGACTGAGAAAGCAGAGAATAAGTGTCTCCTGCAACCCGTTCCCTTGGTGCTAGATGAACGAACGTCTCTCCACTTGCTCAGTTCTAAGAGAGAAGTGTGTGTGAAAGCCGCTCTTCACCTAGCTTGTTGGGAACACAAAGTTTCTTTTCAGTTGCAAACAACATTCCATACATATATATGGGGAGGTACTAGCTCCAACTCGGTTTTACAGTGAAAACTGCAGGAACTTCAAACCGGCACTAGGAAACAGACTGAGAAAGCAGAGAAAAAGTGTCTCCTGCAACCCGTTCCCTTGGTGCTAGATGAACGAACGTCTCTCCACTTGCTCAGTTCTGAGAGATAACTGTGTGTGAAAGCCGTCCTTCAACTAGCTTGTTGGGAACACAAACTTTCTTTTCAGTTGCAAACTACACTCCATCCTTATATATGGGGACGTAATAGCTGCAACTCGGTTTGATAGTGAAAACTGCTGGAACTTCAGAACGGCACTAGGAAACAGACTGAGAAAGCAGAGAAAAAGTGCCTCCTACAACCCGTTCCCTTGGTGCTAGATGAACAAACGTCTCTCCACTTGCTCAGTTCTGAGAGATAAGTGAGTGTGATAGCCTTCCATCACCAAGCTTGTTGGGAACACAAAGTTTCTTTTCAGTTGCAAACTCCATTCCATACATATATATGGGGAGGTACTTGCTCCAAATCGGTTTGACAGTGAAAACTGCAGGAACTTCAAACCGGCACTAGGAAACAGACTGAGAAAGCAGAGAAAAAGTGTCTCCTGCAACCCGTTCCCTTGGTGCTAGATGAACGAACGTCTCTCCACTTGCTCAGTTCTGAGAGATAAGTGTGTGTGAAAGCCGCTCTTCACCTAGCTTGTTGGGAACACAAAGTTTCTTTTCAGTTGCAAACTCCATTCCATACATATATATGGGGAGGTACTAGCTCCAACTCGGTTTGACAGTGAAAAATGCAGGAACTTCAAACCGGCATTAGGAATCAGAATGAGAAAGCAGAGAAAATGTGTCTCCTGCAACCCGGTCCCTTGGTGCTAGATGAACGAACGTCTCTCCACTTGCTCAGTTCTGAGAGATAAGTGAGTGTGATAGCCTTCCATCACAAAGCTTGTTGGGAACACAAAGTTTCTTTTCAGTTGCAAACTCCATTCCATACATATATATGGGGAGGTACTAGCTCCAAATCGGTTTGACAGTGAAAACTGCAGGAACTTCAAACCGGCACTAGGAAACAGACTGAGGAAGCAGAGAAAAAGTGTCTCCTGCAACCCGTTCCCTTGGTTCTAGATGAACGAACGTCTCTCCACTTGCTCAGTTCTGAGAGATATGTGTGTGTGAAAGCCGTCCTTCACATAGCTTGTTGGGAACACAAAGTTTCTTTTCAGTTGCAAACTCCATTCCATACATATATATGGGGAGTTACTAGCTCCAACTCGGTTTGACAGTCCAAACAGCAGGAACTTGAAACCGGCACTAGGAAACAGACTGAGAAAGCAGAGAAAAAGTGTCTCCTGCAACCCGTTCCCTTGGTGCTAGATGAACGAACGTCTCTCCACTTGCTCAGTTCTGAGAGATAAGTGTGTGTGAAAGCCGTCCTTCAACTAGCTTGTTGGGAACACAAAGTTTCTTTTCAGTTGCAAACTCCATTCCATACATATATAAGGGGAGGTACAAGCTCCAACTCGATTTTACAGTGAAAACTGCAGGAACTTCAAACCGGCACTAGAAAACAGACTGAGAAAGCAGAGAAAAAGTGTCTCCTGCAACCCGTTCCCTTGGTGCTAGATGAATGAACGTCTCTCCACTTGCTCAGTTCTGAGAGATAAGTGTGTGTGAAAGCCGTTCTTCACCTAGCTTGTTGGGAACACAAAGTTTCTTTTCAGTTGCAAACTCCATTCCATACATATATATGGGGAGGTACTATCTCCAACTCGATTTTACAGTGAAAACTGCAGGAACTTCAAACCGGCACTAGGAAACAGACTGAGAAAGCAGAGATAAAGTGTCTCCTGCAACCCGTTCCCTTGGTGCTAGATGAACGAACGTCTCTCCACTTGCTCAGTTCAGAGAGATAAGTGTGTGTGAAAGCCGTCCTTCACCAAGCTTGTTGGGACCACAAATTTTCTTTTCACTTGCAAACTCCATTCCATACATATATATGGGGACGTACTAGCTCCAACTAGGTTTGACAGTGAAAACTGCAGGAACTTCAAAACGGCACTAGGAAACATACTGAGAAAGCAGAGAAAAAGTGTCTCCTGCAACCCGGTCCATTGGTGCTAGATGGACGAACGTCTCTCCACTTGCTCAGTTCTGAGAGATAAGTGTGTGTGAAAGCCGTCCTTCAACTAGCTTGTTGGGAACACAAAGTTTCTTTGCAGTTGCAAACTCCATTCCATACATATATATGGGGAGGTACTAGCTCCAACACGGGTTTATAGTGAAAACTGCAGGAACTTCAAACCGGCACTAGGAAACAGACTGAGAAAGCAGAGAAAAAGTGTCTCCTGCAACCCGTTCCCTTGGTGCTAGATGAACGAACGTTTCTCCACATGCTCAGTTCTGAGCGATATGTGTGTGTGAAAGCCGTCCTTCACCTAGCTTGTTGGGAACACAAAGTTTCTTTTCAGATTCAAACTCCATTCCATACATATATATGGAGAGGTAGAAGCTCCAACTCTGTTTGACAGTGAAAACTGCACGTACTTCAAACCGGCACTAGGAAACAGACTGAGAAAGCAGAGAAAAAGTGTCTCCTGCAACCCTTTCCCTTGGTGCTAGATGAACGAACGTCTCTCCAGTTGCTCAGTTCTGAGAGATAAGTGTGTGTGAAAGCCATTCTTCACCTAGCTTGTTGGGAACACAAATTTTCTTTTCAGTTGCAAACTCCATTCCATACATATATATGGGGACGAACTAGCTCCAACTCGGTTTGACAGTGAAAACTGCAGGAACTTCAAACCGGCACTAGGAAACAGACTGAGAAAGCAGAGAAAAAGTGTCTCCTGCAACCCGTTCCCTTGGTGCTAAATGAACGAACGTCTGTCCACTTACTCAGTTCTGAGAGATAATTGTGTGTGAAAGCCGCTCTTCACCTAGCTTGTTGGGAACACAAAGGTTCTTTTCAGTTGCAAACTCCATTGCATACATATATAAGGGGAGGTACAAGCTCCAACTCGATTTTACAGTGAAAACTGCAGGAACTTCAAACTGGCACTAGAAAACAGACTGAGAAAGCAGAGATAAAGTGTCTCCTGCAACCCGTTCCCTTGGTGCTAGATGAACGAACGTCTCTCCACTTGCTCAGTTCAGAGAGATAAGTGTGTGTGAAAGCCGTCCTTCACCTAGCTTGTTGGGACCACAAATTTTCTTTTCACTTGCAAACTCCATTCCATACATATATATGGGGACGTACTAGCTCCAACTAGGTTTGACAGTGAAAACTGCAGGAACTTCAAAACGGCACTAGGAAACAGACTGAGAAAGCAGAGAAAAAGAGTCTCCTGCAACCCGGTCCATTGGTGCTAGATGGACGAACGTCTCTCCACTTGCTCAGTTCTGAGAGATAAGTGTGTGTGAAAGCCGTCCTTCAACTAGCTTGTTGGGAACACAAAGTTTCTTTGCAGTTGCAAACTCCATTCCATACATATATATGGGGAGGTACTAGCTCCAACACGGTTTTATAGTGAAAACTGCAGGAACTTCAAACCGGCACTAGGAAACAGACTGAGAAAGCAGAGAAAAAGTGTCTCCTGCAACCCGTTCCCTTGGTGCTAGATGAACGAACGTTTCTCCACATGCTCAGTTCTGAGCGATATGTGTGTGTGAAAGCCGTCCTTCACCTAGCTTGTTGGGAACACAAAGTTTCTTTTCAGATTCAAACTCCATTCCATACATATATATGGGGAGGTAGAAGCTCCAACTCTGTTTGACAGTGAAAACTGCACGAACTTCAAACCGGCACTAGGAAACAGACTGAGGAAGCAGAGAAAAAGTGTCTCCTGCAACCCTTTCCCTTGGTGCTAGATGAACGAACGTCTCTCCAGTTGCTCAGTTCTGAGAGATAAGTGTGTGTGAAAGCCATTCTTCACCTAGCTTGTTGGGAACACAAATTTTCTTTTCAGTTGCAAACTCCATTCCATACATATATATGGGGACGAACTAGCTCCAACTCGGTTTGACAGTGAAAACTGCAGGAACTTCAAACCGGCACTAGGAAACAGACTGAGAAAGCAGAGAAAAAGTGTCCCCTGCAACCCGTTCCCTTGGTGCTAAATGAACGAACGTCTGTCCACTTACTCAGTTCTGAGAGATAATTGTGTGTGAAAGCCGCTCTTCACCTAGCTTGTTGGGAACACAAAGTTTCTTTTCAGTTGCAAACTCCATTGCATACATATATATGGGGAGGTACTAGCTCCAACTCGTTTTGACAGTGAAAACTGCAGGAACTTCAAACCGGCACTAGGAAACAGACTGAGGAAGCAGAGAAAAAGAGTCTCCTGCAACCCGTTCCCTTGGTTCTAGATGAACGAACGTCTCTCCACTTGCTCAGTTCTGAGAGATAAGTGTGTGTGAAAGCCGTCCTTCACATAGCTTGTTGGGAACACAAAGTTTCTTTTCAGTTGCAAACTCCATTCCATACATATATATGGGGAGGTACTAGCTCCAACTCGGTTTGACAGTCCAAACAGCAGGAACTTGAAACCGGCACTAGGAAACAGACTGAGAAAGCAGAGAAAAAGTGTCTCCTGCAACCCGTTCCCTTGGTGCTAGATGAACGAACGTCTCTCCACTTGCTCAGTTCAGAGAGATAAGTGTGTGTGAAAGCCGTCCTTCACCTAGCTTGTTGGGACCACAAATTTTCTTTTCACTTGCAAACTCCATTCCATACATATATATGGGGACGTACTAGCTCCAACTAGGTTTGACAGTGAAAACTGCAGGAACTTCAAAACGGCACTAGGAAACAGACTGAGAAAGCAGAGAAAAAGAGTCTCCTGCAACCCGGTCCATTGGTGCTAGATGGACGAACGTCTCTCCACTTGCTCAGTTCTGAGAGATAAGTGTGTGTGAAAGCCGCCCTTCAACTAGCTTGTTGAGAACACAAAGTTTCTTTGCAGTTGCAAACTCCATTCCATACATATATATGGGGAGGTACTAGCTCCAACACGGTTTTATAGTGAAAACTGCAGGAACTTCAAACCGGCACTAGGAAACAGACTGAGAAAGCAGAGAAAAAGTGTCTCCTGCAACCCGTTCCCTTGGTGCTAGATGAACGAACGTTTCTCCACATGCTCAGTTCTGAGCGATATGTGTGTGTGAAAGCCGTCCTTCACCTAGCTTGTTGGGAACACAAAGTTTCTTTTCAGATTCAAACTCCATTCCATACATATATATGGGGAGGTAGAAGCTCCAACTCTGTTTGACAGTGAAAACTGCACGAACTTCAAACCGGCACTAGGAAACAGACTGAGAAAGCAGAGAAAAAGTGTCTCCTGCAACCCTTTCCCTTGGTGCTAGATGAACGAACGTCTCTCCAGTTGCTCAGTTCTGAGAGATAAGTGTGTGTGAAAGCCATTCTTCACCTAGCTTGTTGGGAACACAAATTTTCTTTTCAGTTGCAAACTCCATTCCATACATATATATGGGGACGAACTAGCTCCAACTCGGTTTGACAGTGAAAACTGCAGGAACTTCAAACCGGCACTAGGAAACAGACTGAGAAAGCAGAGAAAAAGTGTCTCCTGCAACCCGTTCCCTTGGTGCTAAATGAACGAACGTCTGTCCACTTGCTCAGTTCTGAGAGATAATTGTGTGTGAAAGCCGCTCTTCACCTAGCTTGTTGGGAACACAAAGTTTCTTTTCAGTTGCAAACTCCATTGCATACATATATATGGGGAGGTACTAGCTCCAACTCGTTTTGACAGTGAAAACTGCAGGAACTTCAAACCGGCACTAGGAAACAGACTGAGGAAGCAGAGAAAAAGAGTCTCCTGCAACCCGTTCCCTTGGTTCTAGATGAACGAACGTCTCTCCACTTGCTCAGTTCTGAGAGATAAGTGTGTGTGAAAGCCGTCCTTCACATAGCTTGTTGGGAACACAAAGTTTCTTTTCAGTTGCAAACTCCATTCCATACATATATATGGGGAGGTACTAGCTCCAACTCGGTTTGACAGTCCAAACAGCAGGAACTTGAAACCGGCACTAGGAAACAGACTGAGAAAGCAGAGAAAAAGTGTCTCCTGCAACCCGTTCCCTTGGTGCTAGATGAACGAACGTCTCTCCACTTGCTCAGTTCTGAGAGATAAGTGTGTGTGAAAGCCGTCCTTCAACTAGCTTGTTGGGAACACAAAGTTTCTTTTCAGTTGCAAACTCCATTCCATACATATATAAGGGGAGGTACAAGCTCCAACTCGATTTTACAGTGAAAACTGCAGGAACTTCAAACTGGCACTAGAAAACAGACTGAGAAAGCAGAGAAAAAGTGTCTCCTGCAACCCGTTCCCTTGGTGCTAGATGAATGAACGTCTCTCCACTTGCTCAGTTCTGAGAGATAAGTGTGTGTGAAAGCCGTTCTTCACCTAGCTTGTTGGGAACACAAAGTTTCTTTTCAGTTGCAAACTCCATTCCATACATATATATGGGGAGGTACTATCTCCAAATCGGTTTTACAGTGAAAACTGCAGGAACTTCAAACCGGCACTAGGAAACAGACTGAGAAACCAGAGAAAAAGTATTTCCTGCAACCCGTTCCCTTGGTGCTAGATGAACGAACGTCTCTCCACTTGCTCAGTTCTGAGAGATAAGTGTTTGAAAGCCGTTCTTCACCCAGCTTGTTTGGAACACAAAGTTCCTTTTCAGTTGCAAACTCCATTGCATATATATATAAGGGGATGTACTAGCTCCTACTCGGTTTGACAGTGAAAACTGCAGGAACTTCAAACCGGCACTAGGAAACAGACTGAGAAAGCAGAGATAAAGTGTCTCCTGCAACCCGTTCCCTTGGTGCTAGATGAACGAACGTCTCTCCACTTGCTCAGTTCTGAGAGATAAGTGTGTGTGAAAGCCGTCCTTCACCTAGCTTGTTGGGACCACAAATTTTCTTTTCACTTGCAAAATCCATTCCATACATATATATGGGGACGTACTAGCTCCAACTCGGTTTGACAGTGAAAACTGCAGGAACTTCAAACTGGCACTAGAAAACAGACTGAGAAAGCAGAGAAAAAGTGTCTCCTGCAACCCGTTCCCTTGGTGCTAGATGAATGAACGTCTCTCCACTTGCTCAGTTCTGAGAGATAAGTGTGTGTGAAAGCCGTTCTTCACCTAGCTTGTTGGGAACACAAAGTTTCTTTTCAGTTGCAAACTCCATTCCATACATATATATGGGGAGGTACTATCTCCAAATCGGTTTTACAGTGAAAACTGCAGGAACTTCAAACCGGCAGTAGGAAACAGACTGAGAAACCAGAGAAAAAGTATTTCCTGCAACCCGTTCCCTTGGTGCTAGATGAACGAACGTCTCTCCACTTGCTCAGTTCTGAGAGATAAGTGTTTGAAAGCCGTTCTTCACCCAGCTTGTTTGGAACACAAAGTTCCTTTTCAGTTGCAAACTCCATTGCATATATATATAAGGGGATGTACTAGCTCCTACTCGGTTTGACAGTGAAAACTGCAGGAACTTCAAACCGGCACTAGGAAACAGACTGAGAAAGCAGAGATAAAGTGTCTCCTGCAACCCGTTCCCTTGGTGCTAGATGAACGAACGTCTCTCCACTTGCTCAGTTCTGAGAGATAAGTGTGTGTGAAAGCCGTCCTTCACCTAGCTTGTTGGGACCACAAATTTTCTTTTCACTTGCAAACTCCATTCCATACATATATATGGGGACGTACTAGCTCCAACTCGGTTTGACAGTGAAAACTGCAGGAACTTCAAACCGGCACTAGGAAACAGACTGAGAAAGCAGAGAAAAAGTGTCTCCTGCAACCCGGTCCATTGGTGCTAGATGGACGAACGTCTCTCCACTTGCTCAGTTCTGAGAGATAAGTGTGTGTGAAAGCCGTCCTTCAACTAGCTTGTTGGGAACACAAAGTTTCTTTGCAGTTGCAAACTCCATTCCATACATATATATGGGGAGGTACTAGCTCCAACACGGTTTTATAGTGAAAACTGCAGGAACTTCAAACCGGCACTAGGAAACAGACTAAGAAAGCAGAGAAAAAGTGTCTCCTGCAACCCGTTCCCTTGGTGCTAGATGAACGAACGTTTCTCCACATGCTCAGTTCTGAGCGATATGTGTGTGTGAAAGCCGTCCTTCACCTAGCTTGTTGGGAACACAAAGTTTCTTTTCAGATTCAAACTCCATTCCATACATATATATGGGGAGGTAGAAGCTCCAACTCTGTTTGACAGTGAAAACTGCAGGAACTTCAAAGCGGCACTAGGAAACAGACTGAGAAAGCAGAGAAAAAGTGTCACCTGCAACCCTTTCCCTTGGTGCTAGATGAACGAACGTCTCTCCAGTTGCTCAGTTCTGAGAGATAAGTGTGTGTGAAAGCCATTCTTCACCTAGCTTGTTGGGAACACAAATTTTCTTTTCAGTTGCAAACTCCATTCCATACATATATATGGGGACGTACTAGCTCCAACTCTGTTTGACAGTGAAAACTGCAGGAACTTCAAACCGGCACTAGGAAACAGACTGAGAAAGCAGAGAAAAAGTGTCTCCTGCAACCCGTTCCCTTGGTGCTAAATGAAAGAACGTCTGTCCACTTGCTCAGTTCTGAGAGAAAATTGTGTGTGAAAGCCGCTCTTCACCTAGCTTGTTGGGAACACAAAGTTTCTTTTCAGTTGCAAACTCCATTGCATACATATATATGGGGAGGTACAAGCTCTAACTCGTTTTGACAGTGAAAATTGCAGGAACTTCAAACCGGCACTAGGAAACAGACTGAGGAAGCAGAGAAAAAGTGTCTCCTGCAACCCGTTCCCTTGGTTCTAGATGAACGAACGTCTCTCCACTTGCTCAGTTCTGAGAGATAAGTGTGTGTGAAAGCCGTCCTTCACATAGCTTGTTGGGAACACAAAGTTTCTTTTCAGTTGCAAACTCCATTCCATACATATATATGGGGAGGTACTAGCTCCAACTCGGTTTGACAGTCCAAACAGCAGGAACTTGAAACCGGCACTAGGAAACAGACTGAGAAAGCAGAGAAAAAGTGTCTCCTGCAACCCGTTCCCTTGGTGCTAGATGAACGAACGTCTCTCCACTTGCTCAGTTCTGAGAGATAAGTGTGTGTGAAAGCCGTCCTTCAACTAGCTTGTTGGGAACACAAAGTTTCTTTTCAGTTGCAAACTCCATTCCATACATATATAAGGGGAGGTACAAGCTCCAACTCGATTTTACAGTGAAAACTGCAGGAACTTCAAACTGGCACTAGAAAACAGACTGAGAAAGCAGAGAAAAAGTGTCTCCTGCAACCCGTTCCCTTGGTGCTAGATGAATGAACGTCTCTCCACTTGCTCAGTTCTGAGAGATAAGTGTGTGTGAAAGCCGTTCTTCACCTAGCTTGTTGGGAACACAAAGTTTCTTTTCAGTTGCAAACTCCATTCCATACATATATATGGGGAGGTACTATCTCCAAATCGGTTTTACAGTGAAAACTGCAGGAACTTCAAACCGGCACTAGGAAACAGACTGAGAAACCAGAGAAAAAGTATTTCCTGCAACCCGTTCCCTTGGTGCTAGATGAACGAACGTCTTTCCACTTGCTCAGATCTGAGAGATAAGTGTTTGAAAGCCGTTCTTCACCCAGCTTGTTTGGAACACAAAGTTCCTTTTCAGTTGCAAACCCCATTGCATATATATATAAGGGGATGTACTAGCTCCTACTCGGTTTGACAGTGAAAACTGCAGGAACTTCAAACCGGCACTAGGAAACAGACTGAGAAAGCAGAGATAAAGTGTCTCCTGCAACCCGTTCCCTTGGTGCTAGATGAACGAACGTCTCTCCACTTGCTCAGTTCTGAGAGATAAGTGTGTGTGAAAGCCGTCCTTCACCTAGCTTGTTGGGACCACAAATTTTCTTTTCACTTGCAAACTCCATTCCATACATATATATGGGGACGTACTAGCTCCAACTCTGTTTGACAGTGAAAACTGCAGGAACTTCAAACCGGCACTAGGAAACAGACTGAGAAAGCAGAGACAAAGTGTCTCCTGCAACCCGGTCCATTGGTGCTAGATGGACGAACGTCTCTCCACTTGCTCAGTTCTGAGAGATAAGTGTGTGTGAAAGCCGTCCTTCAACTAGCTTGTTGGGAACACATAGTTTCTTTGCAGTGGCAAACTCCATTCCATACATATATATGTGGAGGTAGAAGCTCTAACTCGGTTTGACAGTGAAAACTGCAGGAACTTCAAACCGGCACTAGGAAACAGACTGAGAAACCAGAGAAAAAGTATTTCCTGCAACCCGTTCCCTTGGTGCTAGATGAACGAACGTCTCTCCACTTGCTCAGTTCTGAGAGATAAGTGTTTGAAAGCCGTTCTTCACCCAGCTTGTTTGGAACACAAAGTTCCTTTTTAGTTGCAAACTCCATTGCATATATATATAAGGGGATGTACTAGCTCCTACTCGGTTTGACAGTGAAAACTGCAGGAACTTCAAACCGGCACTAGGAAACAGACTGAGAAAGCAGAGATAAAGTGTCTCCTGCAACCCGTTCCCTTGGTGCTAGATGAACGAACGTCTCTCCACTTGCTCAGTTCTGAGAGATAAGTGTGTGTGAAAGCCGTCCTTCACCTAGCTTGTAGGGACCACAAATTTTCTTTTCACTTGCAAACTCCATTCCATACATATATATGGGGACGTACTAGCTCCAACTCGGTTTGACAGTGAAAACTGCAGGAACTTCAAACCGGCACTAGGAATCAGACTGAGAAAGCAGAGACAAAGTGTCTCCTGCAACCCGGTCCATTGGTGCTAGATGGACGAACGTCTCTCCACTTGCTCAGTTCTGAGAGATAAGTGAGTGTGAAAGCCGTCGTTCAACTAGCTTGTTGGGAACACAAAGTTTCTTTGCAGTTGCAAACTCCATTCCATACATATATATGGGGAGGTAGAAGCTCCAACTCGATTTTACAGTGAAAACTGCAGGAACTTCAAACCGGCACTAGGAAACAGACTGAGAATGCAGAGAAAAAGTGTCTCCTGCAACCCGTTCCCTTGGTGCTAGATGAACGAACGTCTCTCCACTTGCTCAGTTCTGAGAGATAAGTGTGTGTGAAAGCTGCTCTTCAACAAGCTTGTTGGGAACACAAAGTTTCTTTTCAGTTACAAACTCCATTCTATACATATATATGGGGAGGTACTAGCTCCAAATCGGTTTGACAGTGAAAACTGCAGGAACTTCAAACCGGCACTAGGAAACAGACTGAGAAAGCAGAGAAAAAGTGTCCCCTGCAACCCGCTCCCTTGGTGCTAGATGAACGAACGTCTCTCCACTTGCTCAGTTATGAGAGATAATTGTGTGTGAAAGCCGTCCTTCACCTAGCTTGTTGGGAACACAAAGTTTCTTTTCAGTTGCAAACACCATTCCATACATATATATGGGGAGGTACTAGCTCCAAGTCAGTTTGACAGTGCAAACTGCCGGAACTTCAAAACGGCACTAGGAAAGAGACTGAGAAAGCAGAGAAAAAGTGTCTCCTGCAACCCGTTCCCTTGGTTCTAGATGAACGAACGTCTCTCCACTTGCTCAGTTCTGAGAGATAAGTGTGTGTGAAAGCCGTCCTTCAAATAGCTTGTTGGGAACACAAAGTTTCTTTTCAGTTGCAAACTCCATTCCATACATATATATGGGGAGGTACTATCTCCAAATCTGTTTTACAGTGAAAACTGCAGGAACTTCAAACCGGCACTAGGAAACAGACGGAGAAACCAGAGAAAAAGTGTCCCCTGCAACCCGTTCCCTTGGTGCTAGATGAACGAACGTCTCTCCACTTGCTCAGTTCTGAGAGATAAGTGTTTGAAAGCCGTCATTCACCTAGCTTGTTGGGAACACAAAGTTTCTTTTCATTTGCAAACACCATTCCATATATATATAAGGGGAGATACTAGCTCCAACTCGGTTTGACAGTGAAAACTGCAGGAACTTCAAACCGGCACTAGGAATCAGACTGAGAAAGCAGAGAAAAAGTGTCTCCTGCAACCCGTTCCCTTGGTGCTAGATGAACGAACGTCTCTCCACTAGCTCAGTTCTGAGAGATAAGTGTGTGTGAAAGCCGTACTTCACCTAGCTTGTTGGGAACACAAAGTTTCTTTTCAGTTGCAAACACCATTCCATACATATATATGGGGAGGTACTATCTAAACCTGTTTTACAGTGAAAACTGCAGGAACTTCAAACCGGCACTAGGAAACAGACTGAGAAACCAGAGAAAAAGTATTTCCTGCAACCCGTTCCCTTGGTGCTAGATGAACGGACGTCTCTCCACTTGCTCAGTTCTGAGAGATAAGTGTTTGAAAGCCGTTCTTCACCCAGGTTGTTTGGAACACAAAGTTCCTTTTCAGTTGCAAACTCCATTGCATATATATATAAGGGGATGTACTAGATCCAACTCGGTTTGACAGTGAAAACTGCAGGAACTTCAAACCGGCACTAGGAAACAGACTGAGAAAGCAGAGAAAGAGTGTCTCCTGCAACCCGTTCCCTTTGTGCTAGATGAACGAAGGTCTCTCCACTTGCTCAGTTCTGAGAGATAATTGTGTGTGAAAGCCGCACTTCACTTAGCTTGTTGGGAACACAAGGTTTCTTTTCAGTTGCAAACTCCATTCAATACATATATATGGGGAGGTACTAGCTCCAACTCGGTTTGACAGTGAAAACTGCAGTAACTTTAATCCGGCACTAGGAAACAGACTGAGAAAGCAGAGAGAAAGTGTCTCCTGCAACCCGTTCCCTTGGTGCTAGATGAACAAACGTCTCTCCACTTGCTCAGTTCTGAGAGATAAGTGTGTGTGAAAGCCGTCCTTCACCTAGCTTGTTGGGAACACAAAGTTTCTTCACAGTTGCAAACTCCATTCCTTACATATATATGGGGAAGTACTAGCTCCAACTCGGTTTTGGAGTGAAAACTGCAGGAACTTCAAACAGGCACTAGGAAACAGACTGAGAAAGCAGAGAAAAAGTGTCCCCTGTAACCCGCTCCCTTGGAGCTAGATGAACGAACGACTCTCCACTTGCTCAGTTCTGAGAGATAAGTGTGTGTGAAAGCCGTCCTTCACCTAGCTTGATGGGAACACAAAGTTTCTTTTCAGTTGCAAACTCCATTCCATACATATATATGGGGAGGTACTAGCTCCAAGTCAGTTTGACAGTGCAAACTGCAGGAACTTCAAACCGGCACTAGGAAACAGACTGAGAAAGCAGAGAAAAAGTGTCTCCTGCAACCCGTTCCCTTGGTGCTAGATGAACGAACGTCTCTCCACTTGCTCAGTTCTGAGAGATAAGTGTGTGTGAAAGCCGTCCTTCAACTAGCTTGTTGGGAACACAAAGTTGTTTTCAGTTGCAAACTCCATTCCATACATATATATGGGGAGGTACTATCTCCAAATCGGTTTTACAGTGAAAACTGCAGGAACTTCAAACCGGCATTAGGAAACAGACTGAGAAACCAGAGAAAAAGTATTTCCTGCAACCCGTTCACTTGGTGCTAGATGAACGAACGTCTCTCCACTTGCTCAGTTCTGAGAGATAAGTGTTTGAAAGCCGTTCTTCACCCAGCTTGTTTGGAACACAAAGTTCCTTTTCAGTTGCAAACTCCATTGCATATATATATAAGGGGATGTACTAGCTCCAAATCGGTTTGACAGTGAAAACTGCAGGAACTTCAAACCGGCACTAGGAAACAGACTGAGAAAGCAGAGATAAAGTGTCTCCTGCAACCCGTTCCCTTGGTGCTAGATGAACGAACGTCTCTCCACTTGCTCAGTTCTGAGAGATAAGTGTGTGTGAAAGCCGTCCTTCACCTAGCTTGTTGGGAACACAAAGTTTCTTTTCAGTTGCAAACTCCATTCCATACATATATATGGGGAGGTACAAGCTCCAACTCGATTTTACAGTGAAAACTGCAGGAACTTCAAACTGGCACTAGAAAACAGACTGAGAAAGCAGAGAAAAAGTGTCTCCTGCAACCCGTTCCCTTGGTGCTAGATGAATGAACGTCTCTCCACTTGCTCAGTTCTGAGAGATAAGTGTGTGTGAAAGCCGTTCTTCACCTAGCTTGTTGGGAACACAAAGTTTCTTTTCAGTTGCAAACTCCATTCCATACATATATATGGGGAGGTACTATCTCCAAATCGGTTTTACAGTGAAAACTGCAGGAACTTCAAACCGGCACTAGGAAACAGACTGAGAAACCAGAGAAAAAGTATTTCCTGCAACCCGTTCCCTTGGTGCTAGATGAACGAACGTCTCTCCACTTGCTCAGATCTGTGAGATAAGTGTTTGAAAGCCGTTCTTCACCCAGCTTGTTTGGAACACAAAGTTCCTTTTCAGTTGCAAACCCCTTTGCATATATATATAAGGGGATGTACTAGCTCCTACTCGGTTTGACAGTGAAAACTGCAGGAACTTCAAACCGGCACTAGGAAACAGACTGAGAAAGCAGAGATAAAGTGTCTCCTGCAACCCGTTCCCTTGGTGCTAGATGAACGAACGTCTCTCCACTTGCTCAGTTCTGAGAGATAAGTGTGTGTGAAAGCCGTCCTTCACCTAGCTTGTTGGGACCACAAATTTTCTTTTCACTTGCAAACTCCATTCCATACATATATATGGGGACGTACTAGCTCCAACTCTTTTTGACAGTGAAAACTGCAGGAACTTCAAACCGGCACTAGGAAACAGACTGAGAAAGCAGAGACAAAGTGTCTCCTGCAACCCGGTCCATTGGTGCTAGATGGACGAACGTCTCTCCACTTGCTCAGTTCTGAGAGATAAGTGTGTGTGAAAGCCGTCCTTCAACTAGCTTGTTGGGAACACATAGTTTCTTTGCAGTTGCAAACTCCATTCCATACATATATATGTGGAGGTAGAAGCTCTAACTCGGTTTGACAGTGAAAACTGCAGGAACTTCAAACCGGCACTAGGAAACAGACTGAAAAACCAGAGAAAAAGTATTTCCTGCAACCCGTTCCCTTGGTGCTAGATGAACGAACGTCTCTCCACTTGCTCAGTTCTGAGAGATAAGTGTTTGAAAGCCGTTCTTCACCCAGCTTGTTTGGAACACAAAGTTCCTTTTTAGTTGCAAACTCCATTGCATATATATATAAGGGGATGTACTAGCTCCTACTCGGTTTGACAGTGAAAACTGCAGGAACTTCAAACCGGCACTAGGAAACAGACTGAGAAAGCAGAGATAAAGTGTCTCCTGCAACCCGTTCCCTTGGTGCTAGATGAACGAACGTCTCTCCACTTGCTCAGTTCTGAGAGATAAGTGTGTGTGAAAGCCGTCCTTCACCTAGCTTGTAGGGACCACAAATTTTCTTTTCACTTGCAAACTCCATTCCATACATATATATGGGGACGTACTAGCTCCAACTCGGTTTGACAGTGAAAACTGCAGGAACTTCAAACCGGCACTAGGAATCAGACTGAGAAAGCAGAGACAAAGTGTCTCCTGCAACCCGGTCCATTGGTGCTAGATGGACGAACGTCTCTCCACTTGCTCAGTTCTGAGAGATAAGTGAGTGTGAAAGCCGTCGTTCAACTAGCTTGTTGGGAACACAAAGTTTCTTTGCAGTTGCAAACTCCATTCCATACATATATATGGGGAGGTAGAAGCTCCAACTCGATTTTACAGTGAAAACTGCAGGAACTTCAAACCGGCACTAGGAAACAGACTGAGAATGCAGAGAAAAAGTGTCTCCTGCAACCCGTTCCCTTGGTGCTAGATGAACGAACGTCTCTCCACTTGCTCAGTTCTGAGAGATAAGTGTGTGTGAAAGCTGCTCTTCAACAAGCTTGTTGGGAACACAAAGTTTCTTTTCAGTTACAAACTCCATTCTATACATATATATGGGGAGGTACTAGCTCCAAATCGGTTTGACAGTGAAAACTGCAGGAACTTCAAACCGGCACTAGGAAACAGACTGAGAAAGCAGAGAAAAAGTGTCCCCTGCAACCCGCTCCCTTGGTGCTAGATGAACGAACGTCTCTCCACTTGCTCAGTTATGAGAGATAATTGTGTGTGAAAGCCGTCCTTCACCTAGCTTGTTGGGAACACAAAGTTTCTTTTCAGTTGCAAACACCATTCCATACATATATATGGGGAGGTACTAGCTCCAAGTCAGTTTGACAGTGCAAACTGCAGGAACTTCAAAACGGCACTAGGAAAGAGACTGAGAAAGAAGAGAAAAAGTGTCTCCTGCAACCCGTTCCCTTGGTTCTAGATGAACGAACGTCTCTCCACTTGCTCAGTTCTGAGAGATAAGTGTGTGTGAAAGCCGTCCTTCAAATAGCTTGTTGGGAACACAAAGTTTCTTTTCAGTTGCAAACTCCATTCCATACATATATATGGGGAGGTACTAGCTCCAACACGGTTTTATAGTGAAAACTGCAGGAACTTCAAACCGGCACTAGGAAACAGACTGAGAAAGCAGAGAAAAAGTGTCTCCTGCAACCCGTTCCCTTGGTGCTAGATGAACGAACGTTTCTCCACATGCTCAGTTCTGAGCGATATGTGTGTGTGAAAGCCGTCCTTCACCTAGCTTGTTGGGAACACAAAGTTTCTTTTCAGATTCAAACTCCATTCCATACATATATATGGGGAGGTAGAAGCTCCAACTCTGTTTGACAGTGAAAACTGCACGAACTTCAAACCGGCACTAGGAAACAGACTGAGAAAGCAGAGAAAAAGTGTCTCCTGCAACCCTTTCCCTTGGTGCTAGATGAACGAACGTCTCTCCAGTTGCTCAGTTCTGAGAGATAAGTGTGTGTGAAAGCCATTCTTCACCTAGCTTGTTGGGAACACAAATTTTCTTTTCAGTTGCAAACTCCATTCCATACATATATATGGGGACGAACTAGCTCCAACTCGGTTTGACAGTGAAAACTGCAGGAACTTCAAACCGGCACTAGGAAACAGACTGAGAAAGCAGAGAAAAAGTGTCCCCTGCAACCCGTTCCCTTGGTGCTAAATGAACGAACGTCTGTCCACTTACTCAGTTCTGAGAGATAATTGTGTGTGAAAGCCGCTCTTCACCTAGCTTGTTGGGAACACAAAGTTTCTTTTCAGTTGCAAACTCCATTGCATACATATATATGGGGAGGTACTAGCTCCAACTCGTTTTGACAGTGAAAACTGCAGGAACTTCAAACCGGCACTAGGAAACAGACTGAGGAAGCAGAGAAAAAGAGTCTCCTGCAACCCGTTCCCTTGGTTCTAGATGAACGAACGTCTCTCCACTTGCTCAGTTCTGAGAGATAAGTGTGTGTGAAAGCCGTCCTTCACATAGCTTGTTGGGAACACAAAGTTTCTTTTCAGTTGCAAACTCCATTCCATACATATATATGGGGAGGTACTAGCTCCAACTCGGTTTGACAGTCCAAACAGCAGGAACTTGAAACCGGCACTAGGAAACAGACTGAGAAAGCAGAGAAAAAGTGTCTCCTGCAACCCGTTCCCTTGGTGCTAGATGAACGAACGTCTCTCCACTTGCTCAGTTCAGAGAGATAAGTGTGTGTGAAAGCCGTCCTTCACCTAGCTTGTTGGGACCACAAATTTTCTTTTCACTTGCAAACTCCATTCCATACATATATATGGGGACGTACTAGCTCCAACTAGGTTTGACAGTGAAAACTGCAGGAACTTCAAAACGGCACTAGGAAACAGACTGAGAAAGCAGAGAAAAAGAGTCTCCTGCAACCCGGTCCATTGGTGCTAGATGGACGAACGTCTCTCCACTTGCTCAGTTCTGAGAGATAAGTGTGTGTGAAAGCCGCCCTTCAACTAGCTTGTTGAGAACACAAAGTTTCTTTGCAGTTGCAAACTCCATTCCATACATATATATGGGGAGGTACTAGCTCCAACACGGTTTTATAGTGAAAACTGCAGGAACTTCAAACCGGCACTAGGAAACAGACTGAGAAAGCAGAGAAAAAGTGTCTCCTGCAACCCGTTCCCTTGGTGCTAGATGAACGAACGTTTCTCCACATGCTCAGTTCTGAGCGATATGTGTGTGTGAAAGCCGTCCTTCACCTAGCTTGTTGGGAACACAAAGTTTCTTTTCAGATTCAAACTCCATTCCATACATATATATGGGGAGGTAGAAGCTCCAACTCTGTTTGACAGTGAAAACTGCACGAACTTCAAACCGGCACTAGGAAACAGACTGAGAAAGCAGAGAAAAAGTGTCTCCTGCAACCCTTTCCCTTGGTGCTAGATGAACGAACGTCTCTCCAGTTGCTCAGTTCTGAGAGATAAGTGTGTGTGAAAGCCATTCTTCACCTAGCTTGTTGGGAACACAAATTTTCTTTTCAGTTGCAAACTCCATTCCATACATATATATGGGGACGAACTAGCTCCAACTCGGTTTGACAGTGAAAACTGCAGGAACTTCAAACCGGCACTAGGAAACAGACTGAGAAAGCAGAGAAAAAGTGTCTCCTGCAACCCGTTCCCTTGGTGCTAAATGAACGAACGTCTGTCCACTTGCTCAGTTCTGAGAGATAATTGTGTGTGAAAGCCGCTCTTCACCTAGCTTGTTGGGAACACAAAGTTTCTTTTCAGTTGCAAACTCCATTGCATACATATATATGGGGAGGTACTAGCTCCAACTCGTTTTGACAGTGAAAACTGCAGGAACTTCAAACCGGCACTAGGAAACAGACTGAGGAAGCAGAGAAAAAGAGTCTCCTGCAACCCGTTCCCTTGGTTCTAGATGAACGAACGTCTCTCCACTTGCTCAGTTCTGAGAGATAAGTGTGTGTGAAAGCCGTCCTTCACATAGCTTGTTGGGAACACAAAGTTTCTTTTCAGTTGCAAACTCCATTCCATACATATATATGGGGAGGTACTAGCTCCAACTCGGTTTGACAGTCCAAACAGCAGGAACTTGAAACCGGCACTAGGAAACAGACTGAGAAAGCAGAGAAAAAGTGTCTCCTGCAACCCGTTCCCTTGGTGCTAGATGAACGAACGTCTCTCCACTTGCTCAGTTCTGAGAGATAAGTGTGTGTGAAAGCCGTCCTTCAACTAGCTTGTTGGGAACACAAAGTTTCTTTTCAGTTGCAAACTCCATTCCATACATATATAAGGGGAGGTACAAGCTCCAACTCGATTTTACAGTGAAAACTGCAGGAACTTCAAACTGGCACTAGAAAACAGACTGAGAAAGCAGAGAAAAAGTGTCTCCTGCAACCCGTTCCCTTGGTGCTAGATGAATGAACGTCTCTCCACTTGCTCAGTTCTGAGAGATAAGTGTGTGTGAAAGCCGTTCTTCACCTAGCTTGTTGGGAACACAAAGTTTCTTTTCAGTTGCAAACTCCATTCCATACATATATATGGGGAGGTACTATCTCCAAATCGGTTTTACAGTGAAAACTGCAGGAACTTCAAACCGGCACTAGGAAACAGACTGAGAAACCAGAGAAAAAGTATTTCCTGCAACCCGTTCCCTTGGTGCTAGATGAACGAACGTCTCTCCACTTGCTCAGTTCTGAGAGATAAGTGTTTGAAAGCCGTTCTTCACCCAGCTTGTTTGGAACACAAAGTTCCTTTTCAGTTGCAAACTCCATTGCATATATATATAAGGGGATGTACTAGCTCCTACTCGGTTTGACAGTGAAAACTGCAGGAACTTCAAACCGGCACTAGGAAACAGACTGAGAAAGCAGAGATAAAGTGTCTCCTGCAACCCGTTCCCTTGGTGCTAGATGAACGAACGTCTCTCCACTTGCTCAGTTCTGAGAGATAAGTGTGTGTGAAAGCCGTCCTTCACCTAGCTTGTTGGGACCACAAATTTTCTTTTCACTTGCAAAATCCATTCCATACATATATATGGGGACGTACTAGCTCCAACTCGGTTTGACAGTGAAAACTGCAGGAACTTCAAACTGGCACTAGAAAACAGACTGAGAAAGCAGAGAAAAAGTGTCTCCTGCAACCCGTTCCCTTGGTGCTAGATGAATGAACGTCTCTCCACTTGCTCAGTTCTGAGAGATAAGTGTGTGTGAAAGCCGTTCTTCACCTAGCTTGTTGGGAACACAAAGTTTCTTTTCAGTTGCAAACTCCATTCCATACATATATATGGGGAGGTACTATCTCCAAATCGGTTTTACAGTGAAAACTGCAGGAACTTCAAACCGGCAGTAGGAAACAGACTGAGAAACCAGAGAAAAAGTATTTCCTGCAACCCGTTCCCTTGGTGCTAGATGAACGAACGTCTCTCCACTTGCTCAGTTCTGAGAGATAAGTGTTTGAAAGCCGTTCTTCACCCAGCTTGTTTGGAACACAAAGTTCCTTTTCAGTTGCAAACTCCATTGCATATATATATAAGGGGATGTACTAGCTCCTACTCGGTTTGACAGTGAAAACTGCAGGAACTTCAAACCGGCACTAGGAAACAGACTGAGAAAGCAGAGATAAAGTGTCTCCTGCAACCCGTTCCCTTGGTGCTAGATGAACGAACGTCTCTCCACTTGCTCAGTTCTGAGAGATAAGTGTGTGTGAAAGCCGTCCTTCACCTAGCTTGTTGGGACCACAAATTTTCTTTTCACTTGCAAACTCCATTCCATACATATATATGGGGACGTACTAGCTCCAACTCGGTTTGACAGTGAAAACTGCAGGAACTTCAAACCGGCACTAGGAAACAGACTGAGAAAGCAGAGAAAAAGTGTCTCCTGCAACCCGGTCCATTGGTGCTAGATGGACGAACGTCTCTCCACTTGCTCAGTTCTGAGAGATAAGTGTGTGTGAAAGCCGTCCTTCAACTAGCTTGTTGGGAACACAAAGTTTCTTTGCAGTTGCAAACTCCATTCCATACATATATATGGGGAGGTACTAGCTCCAACACGGTTTTATAGTGAAAACTGCAGGAACTTCAAACCGGCACTAGGAAACAGACTAAGAAAGCAGAGAAAAAGTGTCTCCTGCAACCCGTTCCCTTGGTGCTAGATGAACGAACGTTTCTCCACATGCTCAGTTCTGAGCGATATGTGTGTGTGAAAGCCGTCCTTCACCTAGCTTGTTGGGAACACAAAGTTTCTTTTCAGATTCAAACTCCATTCCATACATATATATGGGGAGGTAGAAGCTCCAACTCTGTTTGACAGTGAAAACTGCAGGAACTTCAAAGCGGCACTAGGAAACAGACTGAGAAAGCAGAGAAAAAGTGTCACCTGCAACCCTTTCCCTTGGTGCTAGATGAACGAACGTCTCTCCAGTTGCTCAGTTCTGAGAGATAAGTGTGTGTGAAAGCCATTCTTCACCTAGCTTGTTGGGAACACAAATTTTCTTTTCAGTTGCAAACTCCATTCCATACATATATATGGGGACGTACTAGCTCCAACTCTGTTTGACAGTGAAAACTGCAGGAACTTCAAACCGGCACTAGGAAACAGACTGAGAAAGCAGAGAAAAAGTGTCTCCTGCAACCCGTTCCCTTGGTGCTAAATGAAAGAACGTCTGTCCACTTGCTCAGTTCTGAGAGAAAATTGTGTGTGAAAGCCGCTCTTCACCTAGCTTGTTGGGAACACAAAGTTTCTTTTCAGTTGCAAACTCCATTGCATACATATATATGGGGAGGTACAAGCTCCAACTCGTTTTGACAGTGAAAATTGCAGGAACTTCAAACCGGCACTAGGAAACAGACTGAGGAAGCAGAGAAAAAGTGTCTCCTGCAACCCGTTCCCTTGGTTCTAGATGAACGAACGTCTCTCCACTTGCTCAGTTCTGAGAGATAAGTGTGTGTGAAAGCCGTCCTTCACATAGCTTGTTGGGAACACAAAGTTTCTTTTCAGTTGCAAACTCCATTCCATACATATATATGGGGAGGTACTAGCTCCAACTCGGTTTGACAGTCCAAACAGCAGGAACTTGAAACCGGCACTAGGAAACAGACTGAGAAAGCAGAGAAAAAGTGTCTCCTGCAACCCGTTCCCTTGGTGCTAGATGAACGAACGTCTCTCCACTTGCTCAGTTCTGAGAGATAAGTGTGTGTGAAAGCCGTCCTTCAACTAGCTTGTTGGGAACACAAAGTTTCTTTTCAGTTGCAAACTCCATTCCATACATATATAAGGGGAGGTACAAGCTCCAACTCGATTTTACAGTGAAAACTGCAGGAACTTCAAACTGGCACTAGAAAACAGACTGAGAAAGCAGAGAAAAAGTGTCTCCTGCAACCCGTTCCCTTGGTGCTAGATGAATGAACGTCTCTCCACTTGCTCAGTTCTGAGAGATAAGTGTGTGTGAAAGCCGTTCTTCACCTAGCTTGTTGGGAACACAAAGTTTCTTTTCAGTTGCAAACTCCATTCCATACATATATATGGGGAGGTACTATCTCCAAATCGGTTTTACAGTGAAAACTGCAGGAACTTCAAACCGGCACTAGGAAACAGACTGAGAAACCAGAGAAAAAGTATTTCCTGCAACCCGTTCCCTTGGTGCTAGATGAACGAACGTCTTTCCACTTGCTCAGATCTGAGAGATAAGTGTTTGAAAGCCGTTCTTCACCCAGCTTGTTTGGAACACAAAGTTCCTTTTCAGTTGCAAACCCCATTGCATATATATATAAGGGGATGTACTAGCTCCTACTCGGTTTGACAGTGAAAACTGCAGGAACTTCAAACCGGCACTAGGAAACAGACTGAGAAAGCAGAGATAAAGTGTCTCCTGCAACCCGTTCCCTTGGTGCTAGATGAACGAACGTCTCTCCACTTGCTCAGTTCTGAGAGATAAGTGTGTGTGAAAGCCGTCCTTCACCTAGCTTGTTGGGACCACAAATTTTCTTTTCACTTGCAAACTCCATTCCATACATATATATGGGGACGTACTAGCTCCAACTCTGTTTGACAGTGAAAACTGCAGGAACTTCAAACCGGCACTAGGAAACAGACTGAGAAAGCAGAGACAAAGTGTCTCCTGCAACCCGGTCCATTGGTGCTAGATGGACGAACGTCTCTCCACTTGCTCAGTTCTGAGAGATAAGTGTGTGTGAAAGCCGTCCTTCAACTAGCTTGTTGGGAACACATAGTTTCTTTGCAGTGGCAAACTCCATTCCATACATATATATGTGGAGGTAGAAGCTCTAACTCGGTTTGACAGTGAAAACTGCAGGAACTTCAAACCGGCACTAGGAAACAGACTGAGAAACCAGAGAAAAAGTATTTCCTGCAACCCGTTCCCTTGGTGCTAGATGAACGAACGTCTCTCCACTTGCTCAGTTCTGAGAGATAAGTGTTTGAAAGCCGTTCTTCACCCAGCTTGTTTGGAACACAAAGTTCCTTTTTAGTTGCAAACTCCATTGCATATATATATAAGGGGATGTACTAGCTCCTACTCGGTTTGACAGTGAAAACTGCAGGAACTTCAAACCGGCACTAGGAAACAGACTGAGAAAGCAGAGATAAAGTGTCTCCTGCAACCCGTTCCCTTGGTGCTAGATGAACGAACGTCTCTCCACTTGCTCAGTTCTGAGAGATAAGTGTGTGTGAAAGCCGTCCTTCACCTAGCTTGTAGGGACCACAAATTTTCTTTTCACTTGCAAACTCCATTCCATACATATATATGGGGACGTACTAGCTCCAACTCTGTTTGACAGTGAAAACTGCAGGAACTTCAAAGCGGCACTAGGAAACAGACTGAGAAAGCAGAGAAAAAGTGTCACCTGCAACCCTTTCCCTTGGTGCTAGATGAACGAACGTCTCTCCAGTTGCTCAGTTCTGAGAGATAAGTGTGTGTGAAAGCCATTCTTCACCTAGCTTGTTGGGAACACAAATTTTCTTTTCAGTTGCAAACTCCATTCCATACATATATATGGGGACGTACTAGCTCCAACTCTGTTTGACAGTGAAAACTGCAGGAACTTCAAACCGGCACTAGGAAACAGACTGAGAAAGCAGAGAAAAAGTGTCTCCTGCAACCCGTTCCCTTGGTGCTAAATGAAAGAACGTCTGTCCACTTGCTCAGTTCTGAGAGAAAATTGTGTGTGAAAGCCGCTCTTCACCTAGCTTGTTGGGAACACAAAGTTTCTTTTCAGTTGCAAACTCCATTGCATACATATATATGGGGAGGTACAAGCTCCAACTCGTTTTGACAGTGAAAATTGCAGGAACTTCAAACCGGCACTAGGAAACAGACTGAGGAAGCAGAGAAAAAGTGTCTCCTGCAACCCGTTCCCTTGGTTCTAGATGAACGAACGTCTCTCCACTTGCTCAGTTCTGAGAGATAAGTGTGTGTGAAAGCCGTCCTTCACATAGCTTGTTGGGAACACAAAGTTTCTTTTCAGTTGCAAACTCCATTCCATACATATATATGGGGAGGTACTAGCTCCAACTCGGTTTGACAGTCCAAACAGCAGGAACTTGAAACCGGCACTAGGAAACAGACTGAGAAAGCAGAGAAAAAGTGTCTCCTGCAACCCGTTCCCTTGGTGCTAGATGAACGAACGTCTCTCCACTTGCTCAGTTCTGAGAGATAAGTGTGTGTGAAAGCCGTCCTTCAACTAGCTTGTTGGGAACACAAAGTTTCTTTTCAGTTGCAAACTCCATTCCATACATATATAAGGGGAGGTACAAGCTCCAACTCGATTTTACAGTGAAAACTGCAGGAACTTCAAACTGGCACTAGAAAACAGACTGAGAAAGCAGAGAAAAAGTGTCTCCTGCAACCCGTTCCCTTGGTGCTAGATGAATGAACGTCTCTCCACTTGCTCAGTTCTGAGAGATAAGTGTGTGTGAAAGCCGTTCTTCACCTAGCTTGTTGGGAACACAAAGTTTCTTTTCAGTTGCAAACTCCATTCCATACATATATATGGGGAGGTACTATCTCCAAATCGGTTTTACAGTGAAAACTGCAGGAACTTCAAACCGGCACTAGGAAACAGACTGAGAAACCAGAGAAAAAGTATTTCCTGCAACCCGTTCCCTTGGTGCTAGATGAACGAACGTCTTTCCACTTGCTCAGATCTGAGAGATAAGTGTTTGAAAGCCGTTCTTCACCCAGCTTGTTTGGAACACAAAGTTCCTTTTCAGTTGCAAACCCCATTGCATATATATATAAGGGGATGTACTAGCTCCTACTGGGTTTGACAGTGAAAACTGCAGGAACTTCAAACCGGCACTAGGAAACAGACTGAGAAAGCAGAGATAAAGTGTCTCCTGCAACCCGTTCCCTTGGTGCTAGATGAACGAACGTCTCTCCACTTGCTCAGTTCTGAGAGATAAGTGTGTGTGAAAGCCGTCCTTCACCTAGCTTGTTGGGACCACAAATTTTCTTTTCACTTGCAAACTCCATTCCATACATATATATGGGGACGTACTAGCTCCAACTCTGTTTGACAGTGAAAACTGCAGGAACTTCAAACCGGCACTAGGAAACAGACTGAGAAAGCAGAGACAAAGTGTCTCCTGCAACCCGGTCCATTGGTGCTAGATGGACGAACGTCTCTCCACTTGCTCAGTTCTGAGAGATAAGTGTGTGTGAAAGCCGTCCTTCAACTAGCTTGTTGGGAACACATAGTTTCTTTGCAGTGGCAAACTCCATTCCATACATATATATGTGGAGGTAGAAGCTCTAACTCGGTTTGACAGTGAAAACTGCAGGAACTTCAAACCGGCACTAGGAAACAGACTGAGAAACCAGAGAAAAAGTATTTCCTGCAACCCGTTCCCTTGGTGCTAGATGAACGAACGTCTCTCCACTTGCTCAGTTCTGAGAGATAAGTGTTTGAAAGCCGTTCTTCACCCAGCTTGTTTGGAACACAAAGTTCCTTTTTAGTTGCAAACTCCATTGCATATATATATAAGGGGATGTACTAGCTCCTACTCGGTTTGACAGTGAAAACTGCAGGAACTTCAAACCGGCACTAGGAAACAGACTGAGAAAGCAGAGATAAAGTGTCTCCTGCAACCCGTTCCCTTGGTGCTAGATGAACGAACGTCTCTCCACTTGCTCAGTTCTGAGAGATAAGTGTTTGAAAGCCGTTCTTCACCCAGCTTGTTTGGAACACAAAGTTCCTTTTCAGTTGCAAACTCCATTGCATATATATATAAGGGGATGTACTAGCTCCTACTCGGTTTGACAGTGAAAACTGCAGGAACTTCAAACCGGCACTAGGAAACAGACTGAGAAAGCAGAGATAAAGTGTCTCCTGCAACCCGTTCCCTTGGTGCTAGATGAACGAACGTCTCTCCACTTGCTCAGTTCTGAGAGATAAGTGTGTGTGAAAGCCGTCCTTCACCTAGCTTGTAGGGACCACAAATTTTCTTTTCACTTGCAAACTCCATTCCATACATATATATGGGGACGTACTAGCTCCAACTCTGTTTGACAGTGAAAACTGCAGGAACTTCAAAGCGGCACTAGGAAACAGACTGAGAAAGCAGAGAAAAAGTGTCACCTGCAACCCTTTCCCTTGGTGCTAGATGAACGAACGTCTCTCCAGTTGCTCAGTTCTGAGAGATAAGTGTGTGTGAAAGCCATTCTTCACCTAGCTTGTTGGGAACACAAATTTTCTTTTCAGTTGCAAACTCCATTCCATACATATATATGGGGACGTACTAGCTCCAACTCTGTTTGACAGTGAAAACTGCAGGAACTTCAAACCGGCACTAGGAAACAGACTGAGAAAGCAGAGAAAAAGTGTCTCCTGCAACCCGTTCCCTTGGTGCTAAATGAAAGAACGTCTGTCCACTTGCTCAGTTCTGAGAGAAAATTGTGTGTGAAAGCCGCTCTTCACCTAGCTTGTTGGGAACACAAAGTTTCTTTTCAGTTGCAAACTCCATTGCATACATATATATGGGGAGGTACAAGCTCCAACTCGTTTTGACAGTGAAAATTGCAGGAACTTCAAACCGGCACTAGGAAACAGACTGAGGAAGCAGAGAAAAAGTGTCTCCTGCAACCCGTTCCCTTGGTTCTAGATGAACGAACGTCTCTCCACTTGCTCAGTTCTGAGAGATAAGTGTGTGTGAAAGCCGTCCTTCACATAGCTTGTTGGGAACACAAAGTTTCTTTTCAGTTGCAAACTCCATTCCATACATATATATGGGGAGGTACTAGCTCCAACTCGGTTTGACAGTCCAAACAGCAGGAACTTGAAACCGGCACTAGGAAACAGACTGAGAAAGCAGAGAAAAAGTGTCTCCTGCAACCCGTTCCCTTGGTGCTAGATGAACGAACGTCTCTCCACTTGCTCAGTTCTGAGAGATAAGTGTGTGTGAAAGCCGTCCTTCAACTAGCTTGTTGGGAACACAAAGTTTCTTTTCAGTTGCAAACTCCATTCCATACATATATAAGGGGAGGTACAAGCTCCAACTCGATTTTACAGTGAAAACTGCAGGAACTTCAAACTGGCACTAGAAAACAGACTGAGAAAGCAGAGAAAAAGTGTCTCCTGCAACCCGTTCCCTTGGTGCTAGATGAATGAACGTCTCTCCACTTGCTCAGTTCTGAGAGATAAGTGTGTGTGAAAGCCGTTCTTCACCTAGCTTGTTGGGAACACAAAGTTTCTTTTCAGTTGCAAACTCCATTCCATACATATATATGGGGAGGTACTATCTCCAAATCGGTTTTACAGTGAAAACTGCAGGAACTTCAAACCGGCACTAGGAAACAGACTGAGAAACCAGAGAAAAAGTATTTCCTGCAACCCGTTCCCTTGGTGCTAGATGAACGAACGTCTTTCCACTTGCTCAGATCTGAGAGATAAGTGTTTGAAAGCCGTTCTTCACCCAGCTTGTTTGGAACACAAAGTTCCTTTTCAGTTGCAAACCCCATTGCATATATATATAAGGGGATGTACTAGCTCCTACTCGGTTTGACAGTGAAAACTGCAGGAACTTCAAACCGGCACTAGGAAACAGACTGAGAAAGCAGAGATAAAGTGTCTCCTGCAACCCGTTCCCTTGGTGCTAGATGAACGAACGTCTCTCCACTTGCTCAGTTCTGAGAGATAAGTGTGTGTGAAAGCCGTCCTTCACCTAGCTTGTTGGGACCACAAATTTTCTTTTCACTTGCAAACTCCATTCCATACATATATATGGGGACGTACTAGCTCCAACTCTGTTTGACAGTGAAAACTGCAGGAACTTCAAACCGGCACTAGGAAACAGACTGAGAAAGCAGAGACAAAGTGTCTCCTGCAACCCGGTCCATTGGTGCTAGATGGACGAACGTCTCTCCACTTGCTCAGTTCTGAGAGATAAGTGTGTGTGAAAGCCGTCCTTCAACTAGCTTGTTGGGAACACATAGTTTCTTTGCAGTGGCAAACTCCATTCCATACATATATATGTGGAGGTAGAAGCTCTAACTCGGTTTGACAGTGAAAACTGCAGGAACTTCAAACCGGCACTAGGAAACAGACTGAGAAACCAGAGAAAAAGTATTTCCTGCAACCCGTTCCCTTGGTGCTAGATGAACGAACGTCTCTCCACTTGCTCAGTTCTGAGAGATAAGTGTTTGAAAGCCGTTCTTCACCCAGCTTGTTTGGAACACAAAGTTCCTTTTTAGTTGCAAACTCCATTGCATATATATATAAGGGGATGTACTAGCTCCTACTCGGTTTGACAGTGAAAACTGCAGGAACTTCAAACCGGCACTAGGAAACAGACTGAGAAAGCAGAGATAAAGTGTCTCCTGCAACCCGTTCCCTTGGTGCTAGATGAACGAACGTCTCTCCACTTGCTCAGTTCTGAGAGATAAGTGTTTGAAAGCCGTTCTTCACCCAGCTTGTTTGGAACACAAAGTTCCTTTTCAGTTGCAAACTCCATTGCATATATATATAAGGGGATGTACTAGCTCCTACTCGGTTTGACAGTGAAAACTGCAGGAACTTCAAACCGGCACTAGGAAACAGACTGAGAAAGCAGAGATAAAGTGTCTCCTGCAACCCGTTCCCTTGGTGCTAGATGAACGAACGTCTCTCCACTTGCTCAGTTCTGAGAGATAAGTGTGTGTGAAAGCCGTCCTTCACCTAGCTTGTTGGGACCACAAATTTTCTTTTCACTTGCAAACTCCATTCCATACATATATATGGGGACGTACTAGCTCCAACTCGGTTTGACAGTGAAAACTGCAGGAACTTCAAACCGGCACTAGGAAACAGACTGAGAAAGCAGAGAAAAAGTGTCTCCTGCAACCCGGTCCATTGGTGCTAGATGGACGAACGTCTCTCCACTTGCTCAGTTCTGAGAGATAAGTGTGTGTGAAAGCCGTCCTTCAACTAGCTTGTTGGGAACACAAAGTTTCTTTGCAGTTGCAAACTCCATTCCATACATATATATGGGGAGGTACTAGCTCCAACACGGTTTTATAGTGAAAACTGCAGGAACTTCAAACCGGCACTAGGAAACAGACTAAGAAAGCAGAGAAAAAGTGTCTCCTGCAACCCGTTCCCTTGGTGCTAGATGAACGAACGTTTCTCCACATGCTCAGTTCTGAGCGATATGTGTGTGTGAAAGCCGTCCTTCACCTAGCTTGTTGGGAACACAAAGTTTCTTTTCAGATTCAAACTCCATTCCATACATATATATGGGGAGGTAGAAGCTCCAACTCTGTTTGACAGTGAAAACTGCAGGAACTTCAAAGCGGCACTAGGAAACAGACTGAGAAAGCAGAGAAAAAGTGTCACCTGCAACCCTTTCCCTTGGTGCTAGATGAACGAACGTCTCTCCAGTTGCTCAGTTCTGAGAGATAAGTGTGTGTGAAAGCCATTCTTCACCTAGCTTGTTGGGAACACAAATTTTCTTTTCAGTTGCAAACTCCATTCCATACATATATATGGGGACGTACTAGCTCCAACTCTGTTTGACAGTGAAAACTGCAGGAACTTCAAACCGGCACTAGGAAACAGACTGAGAAAGCAGAGAAAAAGTGTCTCCTGCAACCCGTTCCCTTGGTGCTAAATGAAAGAACGTCTGTCCACTTGCTCAGTTCTGAGAGAAAATTGTGTGTGAAAGCCGCTCTTCACCTAGCTTGTTGGGAACACAAAGTTTCTTTTCAGTTGCAAACTCCATTGCATACATATATATGGGGAGGTACAAGCTCCAACTCGTTTTGACAGTGAAAATTGCAGGAACTTCAAACCGGCACTAGGAAACAGACTGAGGAAGCAGAGAAAAAGTGTCTCCTGCAACCCGTTCCCTTGGTTCTAGATGAACGAACGTCTCTCCACTTGCTCAGTTCTGAGAGATAAGTGTGTGTGAAAGCCGTCCTTCACATAGCTTGTTGGGAACACAAAGTTTCTTTTCAGTTGCAAACTCCATTCCATACATATATATGGGGAGGTACTAGCTCCAACTCGGTTTGACAGTCCAAACAGCAGGAACTTGAAACCGGCACTAGGAAACAGACTGAGAAAGCAGAGAAAAAGTGTCTCCTGCAACCCGTTCCCTTGGTGCTAGATGAACGAACGTCTCTCCACTTGCTCAGTTCTGAGAGATAAGTGTGTGTGAAAGCCGTCCTTCAACTAGCTTGTTGGGAACACAAAGTTTCTTTTCAGTTGCAAACTCCATTCCATACATATATAAGGGGAGGTACAAGCTCCAACTCGATTTTACAGTGAAAACTGCAGGAACTTCAAACTGGCACTAGAAAACAGACTGAGAAAGCAGAGAAAAAGTGTCTCCTGCAACCCGTTCCCTTGGTGCTAGATGAATGAACGTCTCTCCACTTGCTCAGTTCTGAGAGATAAGTGTGTGTGAAAGCCGTTCTTCACCTAGCTTGTTGGGAACACAAAGTTTCTTTTCAGTTGCAAACTCCATTCCATACATATATATGGGGAGGTACTATCTCCAAATCGGTTTTACAGTGAAAACTGCAGGAACTTCAAACCGGCACTAGGAAACAGACTGAGAAACCAGAGAAAAAGTATTTCCTGCAACCCGTTCCCTTGGTGCTAGATGAACGAACGTCTTTCCACTTGCTCAGATCTGAGAGATAAGTGTTTGAAAGCCGTTCTTCACCCAGCTTGTTTGGAACACAAAGTTCCTTTTCAGTTGCAAACCCCATTGCATATATATATAAGGGGATGTACTAGCTCCTACTCGGTTTGACAGTGAAAACTGCAGGAACTTCAAACCGGCACTAGGAAACAGACTGAGAAAGCAGAGATAAAGTGTCTCCTGCAACCCGTTCCCTTGGTGCTAGATGAACGAACGTCTCTCCACTTGCTCAGTTCTGAGAGATAAGTGTGTGTGAAAGCCGTCCTTCACCTAGCTTGTTGGGACCACAAATTTTCTTTTCACTTGCAAACTCCATTCCATACATATATATGGGGACGTACTAGCTCCAACTCTGTTTGACAGTGAAAACTGCAGGAACTTCAAACCGGCACTAGGAAACAGACTGAGAAAGCAGAGACAAAGTGTCTCCTGCAACCCGGTCCATTGGTGCTAGATGGACGAACGTCTCTCCACTTGCTCAGTTCTGAGAGATAAGTGTGTGTGAAAGCCGTCCTTCAACTAGCTTGTTGGGAACACATAGTTTCTTTGCAGTGGCAAACTCCATTCCATACATATATATGTGGAGGTAGAAGCTCTAACTCGGTTTGACAGTGAAAACTGCAGGAACTTCAAACCGGCACTAGGAAACAGACTGAGAAACCAGAGAAAAAGTATTTCCTGCAACCCGTTCCCTTGGTGCTAGATGAACGAACGTCTCTCCACTTGCTCAGTTCTGAGAGATAAGTGTTTGAAAGCCGTTCTTCACCCAGCTTGTTTGGAACACAAAGTTCCTTTTTAGTTGCAAACTCCATTGCATATATATATAAGGGGATGTACTAGCTCCTACTCGGTTTGACAGTGAAAACTGCAGGAACTTCAAACCGGCACTAGGAAACAGACTGAGAAAGCAGAGATAAAGTGTCTCCTGCAACCCGTTCCCTTGGTGCTAGATGAACGAACGTCTCTCCACTTGCTCAGTTCTGAGAGATAAGTGTGTGTGAAAGCCGTCCTTCACCTAGCTTGTAGGGACCACAAATTTTCTTTTCACTTGCAAACTCCATTCCATACATATATATGGGGACGTACTAGCTCCAACTCTGTTTGACAGTGAAAACTGAAGGAACTTCAAAGCGGCACTAGGAAACAGACTGAGAAAGCAGAGAAAAAGTGTCACCTGCAACCCTTTCCCTTGGTGCTAGATGAACGAACGTCTCTCCAGTTGCTCAGTTCTGAGAGATAAGTGTGTGTGAAAGCCATTCTTCACCTAGCTTGTTGGGAACACAAATTTTCTTTTCAGTTGCAAACTCCATTCCATACATATATATGGGGACGTACTAGCTCCAACTCTGTTTGACAGTGAAAACTGCAGGAACTTCAAACCGGCACTAGGAAACAGACTGAGAAAGCAGAGAAAAAGTGTCTCCTGCAACCCGTTCCCTTGGTGCTAAATGAAAGAACGTCTGTCCACTTGCTCAGTTCTGAGAGAAAATTGTGTGTGAAAGCCGCTCTTCACCTAGCTTGTTGGGAACACAAAGTTTCTTTTCAGTTGCAAACTCCATTGCATACATATATATGGGGAGGTACAAGCTCCAACTCGTTTTGACAGTGAAAATTGCAGGAACTTCAAACCGGCACTAGGAAACAGACTGAGGAAGCAGAGAAAAAGTGTCTCCTGCAACCCGTTCCCTTGGTTCTAGATGAACGAACGTCTCTCCACTTGCTCAGTTCTGAGAGATAAGTGTGTGTGAAAGCCGTCCTTCACATAGCTTGTTGGGAACACAAAGTTTCTTTTCAGTTGCAAACTCCATTCCATACATATATATGGGGAGGTACTAGCTCCAACTCGGTTTGACAGTCCAAACAGCAGGAACTTGAAACCGGCACTAGGAAACAGACTGAGAAAGCAGAGAAAAAGTGTCTCCTGCAACCCGTTCCCTTGGTGCTAGATGAACGAACGTCTCTCCACTTGCTCAGTTCTGAGAGATAAGTGTGTGTGAAAGCCGTCCTTCAACTAGCTTGTTGGGAACACAAAGTTTCTTTTCAGTTGCAAACTCCATTCCATACATATATAAGGGGAGGTACAAGCTCCAACTCGATTTTACAGTGAAAACTGCAGGAACTTCAAACTGGCACTAGAAAACAGACTGAGAAAGCAGAGAAAAAGTGTCTCCTGCAACCCGTTCCCTTGGTGCTAGATGAATGAACGTCTCTCCACTTGCTCAGTTCTGAGAGATAAGTGTGTGTGAAAGCCGTTCTTCACCTAGCTTGTTGGGAACACAAAGTTTCTTTTCAGTTGCAAACTCCATTCCATACATATATATGGGGAGGTACTATCTCCAAATCGGTTTTACAGTGAAAACTGCAGGAACTTCAAACCGGCACTAGGAAACAGACTGAGAAACCAGAGAAAAAGTATTTCCTGCAACCCGTTCCCTTGGTGCTAGATGAACGAACGTCTTTCCACTTGCTCAGATCTGAGAGATAAGTGTTTGAAAGCCGTTCTTCACCCAGCTTGTTTGGAACACAAAGTTCCTTTTCAGTTGCAAACCCCATTGCATATATATATAAGGGGATGTACTAGCTCCTACTCGGTTTGACAGTGAAAACTGCAGGAACTTCAAACCGGCACTAGGAAACAGACTGAGAAAGCAGAGATAAAGTGTCTCCTGCAACCCGTTCCCTTGGTGCTAGATGAACGAACGTCTCTCCACTTGCTCAGTTCTGAGAGATAAGTGTGTGTGAAAGCCGTCCTTCACCTAGCTTGTTGGGACCACAAATTTTCTTTTCACTTGCAAACTCCATTCCATACATATATATGGGGACGTACTAGCTCCAACTCTGTTTGACAGTGAAAACTGCAGGAACTTCAAACCGGCACTAGGAAACAGACTGAGAAAGCAGAGACAAAGTGTCTCCTGCAACCCGGTCCATTGGTGCTAGATGGACGAACGTCTCTCCACTTGCTCAGTTCTGAGAGATAAGTGTGTGTGAAAGCCGTCCTTCAACTAGCTTGTTGGGAACACATAGTTTCTTTGCAGTGGCAAACTCCATTCCATACATATATATGTGGAGGTAGAAGCTCTAACTCGGTTTGACAGTGAAAACTGCAGGAACTTCAAACCGGCACTAGGAAACAGACTGAGAAACCAGAGAAAAAGTATTTCCTGCAACCCGTTCCCTTGGTGCTAGATGAACGAACGTCTCTCCACTTGCTCAGTTCTGAGAGATAAGTGTTTGAAAGCCGTTCTTCACCCAGCTTGTTTGGAACACAAAGTTCCTTTTTAGTTGCAAACTCCATTGCATATATATATAAGGGGATGTACTAGCTCCTACTCGGTTTGACAGTGAAAACTGCAGGAACTTCAAACCGGCACTAGGAAACAGACTGAGAAAGCAGAGATAAAGTGTCTCCTGCAACCCGTTCCCTTGGTGCTAGATGAACGAACGTCTCTCCACTTGCTCAGTTCTGAGAGATAAGTGTGTGTGAAAGCCGTCCTTCACCTAGCTTGTAGGGACCACAAATTTTCTTTTCACTTGCAAACTCCATTCCATACATATATATGGGGACGTACTAGCTCCAACTCGGTTTGACAGTGAAAACTGCAGGAACTTCAAACCGGCACTAGGAATCAGACTGAGAAAGCAGAGACAAAGTGTCTCCTGCAACCCGGTCCATTGGTGCTAGATGGACGAACGTCTCTCCACTTGCTCAGTTCTGAGAGATAAGTGAGTGTGAAAGCCGTCGTTCAACTAGCTTGTTGGGAACACAAAGTTTCTTTGCAGTTGCAAACTCCATTCCATACATATATATGGGGAGGTAGAAGCTCCAACTCGATTTTACAGTGAAAACTGCAGGAACTTCAAACCGGCACTAGGAAACAGACTGAGAATGCAGAGAAAAAGTGTCTCCTGCAACCCGTTCCCTTGGTGCTAGATGAACGAACGTCTCTCCACTTGCTCAGTTCTGAGAGATAAGTGTGTGTGAAAGCTGCTCTTCAACAAGCTTGTTGGGAACACAAAGTTTCTTTTCAGTTACAAACTCCATTCTATACATATATATGGGGAGGTACTAGCTCCAAATCGGTTTGACAGTGAAAACTGCAGGAACTTCAAACCGGCACTAGGAAACAGACTGAGAAAGCAGAGAAAAAGTGTCCCCTGCAACCCGCTCCCTTGGTGCTAGATGAACGAACGTCTCTCCACTTGCTCAGTTATGAGAGATAATTGTGTGTGAAAGCCGTCCTTCACATAGCTTGTTGGGAACACAAAGTTTCTTTTCAGTTGCAAACACCATTCCATACATATATATGGGGAGGTACTAGCTCCAAGTCAGTTTGACAGTGCAAACTGCAGGAACTTCAAAACGGCACTAGGAAAGAGACTGAGAAAGCAGAGAAAAAGTGTCTCCTGCAACCCGTTCCCTTGGTTCTAGATGAACGAACGTCTCTCCACTTGCTCAGTTCTGAGAGATAAGTGTGTGTGAAAGCCGTCCTTCAAATAGCTTGTTGGGAACACAAAGTTTCTTTTCAGTTGCAAACTCCATTCCATATATATATATATGGGGAGGTACTATCTCCAAATCTGTTTTACAGTGAAAACTGCAGGAACTTCAAACCGGCACTAGGAAACAGACGGAGAAACCAGAGAAAAAGTGTCCCCTGCAACCCGTTCCCTTGGTGCTAGATGAACGAACGTCTCTCCACTTGCTCAGTTCTGAGAGATAAGTGTTTGAAAGCCGTCATTCACCTAGCTTGTTGGGAACACAAAGTTTCTTTTCATTTGCAAACACCATTCCATATATATATAAGGGGAGATACTAGCTCCAACTCGGTTTGACAGTGAAAACTGCAGGAACTTCAAACCGGCACTAGGAATCAGACTGAGAAAGCAGAGAAAAAGTGTCTCCTGCAACCCGTTCCCTTGGTGCTAGATGAACGAACGTCTCTCCACTAGCTCAGTTCTGAGAGATAAGTGTGTGTGAAAGCCGTACTTCACCTAGCTTGTTGGGAACACAAAGTTTCTTTTCAGTTGCAAACACCATTCCATACATATATATGGGGAGGTACTATCTAAACCTGTTTTACAGTGAAAACTGCAGGAACTTCAAACCGGCACTAGGAAACAGACTGAGAAACCAGAGAAAAAGTATTTCCTGCAACCCGTTCCCTTGGTGCTAGATGAACGGACGTCTCTCCACTTGCTCAGTTCTGAGAGATAAGTGTTTGAAAGCCGTTCTTCACCCAGGTTGTTTGGAACACAAAGTTCCTTTTCAGTTGCAAACTCCATTGCATATATATATAAGGGGATGTACTAGATCCAACTCGGTTTGACAGTGAAAACTGCAGGAACTTCAAACCGGCACTAGGAAACAGACTGAGAAAGCAGAGAAAGAGTGTCTCCTGCAACCCGTTCCCTTTGTGCTAGATGAACGAAGGTCTCTCCACTTGCTCAGTTCTGAGAGATAATTGTGTGTGAAAGCCGCACTTCACTTAGCTTGTTGGGAACACAAAGTTTCTTTTCAGTTGCAAACTCCATTCAATACATATATATGGGGAGGTACTAGCTCCAACTCGGTTTGACAGTGAAAACTGCAGTAACTTTAATCCGGCACTAGGAAACAGACTGAGAAAGCAGAGAGAAAGTGTCTCCTGCAACCCGTTCCCTTGGTGCTAGATGAACAAACGTCTCTCCACTTGCTCAGTTCTGAGAGATAAGTGTGTGTGAAAGCCGTCCTTCACCTAGCTTGTTGGGAACACAAAGTTTCTTCACAGTTGCAAACTCCATTCCTTACATATATATGGGGAAGTACTAGCTCCAACTCGGTTTTGGAGTGAAAACTGCAGGAACTTCAAACAGGCACTAGGAAACAGACTGAGAAAGCAGAGAAAAAGTGTCCCCTGTAACCCGCTCCCTTGGAGCTAGATGAACGAACGTCTCTCCACTTGCTCAGTTCTGAGAGATAAGTGTGTGTGAAAGCCGTCCTTCACCTAGCTTGATGGGAACACAAAGTTTCTTTTCAGTTGCAAACTCCATTCCATACATATATATGGGGAGGTACTAGCTCCAAGTCAGTTTGACAGTGCAAACTGCAGGAACTTCAAACCGGCACTAGGAAACAGACTGAGAAAGCAGAGAAAAAGTGTCTCCTGCAACCCGTTCCCTTGGTGCTAGATGAACGAACGTCTCTCCACTTGCTCAGTTCTGAGAGATAAGTGTGTGTGAAAGCCGTCCTTCAACTAGCTTGTTGGGAACACAAAGTTCTTTTCAGTTGCAAACTCCATTCCATACATATATATGGGGAGGTACTATCTCCAAATCGGTTTTACAGTGAAAACTGCAGGAACTTCAAACCGGCATTAGGAAACAGACTGAGAAACCAGAGAAAAAGTATTTCCTGCAACCCGTTCACTTGGTGCTAGATGAACGAACGTCTCTCCACTTGCTCAGTTCTGAGAGATAAGTGTTTGAAAGCCGTTCTTCACCCAGCTTGTTTGGAACACAAAGTTCCTTTTCAGTTGCAAACTCCATTGCATATATATATAAGGGGATGTACTAGCTCCAAATCGGTTTGACAGTGAAAACTGCAGGAACTTCAAACCGGCACTAGGAAACAGACTGAGAAAGCAGAGATAAAGTGTCTCCTGCAACCCGTTCCCTTGGTGCTAGATGAACGAACGTCTCTCCACTTGCTCAGTTCTGAGAGATAAGTGTGTGTGAAAGCCGTCCTTCACCTAGCTTGTTGGGAACACAAAGTTTCTTTTCAGTTGCAAACTCCATTCCATATATATATATGGGGAGGTACTATCTCCAAATCTGTTTTACAGTGAAAACTGCAGGAACTTCAAACCGGCACTAGGAAACAGACGGAGAAACCAGAGAAAAAGTGTCCCCTGCAACCCGTTCCCTTGGTGCTAGATGAACGAACGTCTCTCCACTTGCTCAGTTCTGAGAGATAAGTGTTTGAAAGCCGTCATTCACCTAGCTTGTTGGGAACACAAAGTTTCTTTTCATTTGCAAACACCATTCCATATATATATAAGGGGAGATACTAGCTCCAACTCGGTTTGACAGTGAAAACTGCAGGAACTTCAAACCGGCACTAGGAATCAGACTGAGAAAGCAGAGAAAAAGTGTCTCCTGCAACCCGTTCCCTTGGTGCTAGATGAACGAACGTCTCTCCACTAGCTCAGTTCTGAGAGATAAGTGTGTGTGAAAGCCGTACTTCACCTAGCTTGTTGGGAACACAAAGTTTCTTTTCAGTTGCAAACACCATTCCATACATATATATGGGGAGGTACTATCTAAACCTGTTTTACAGTGAAAACTGCAGGAACTTCAAACCGGCACTAGGAAACAGACTGAGAAACCAGAGAAAAAGTATTTCCTGCAACCCGTTCCCTTGGTGCTAGATGAACGGACGTCTCTCCACTTGCTCAGTTCTGAGAGATAAGTGTTTGAAAGCCGTTCTTCACCCAGGTTGTTTGGAACACAAAGTTCCTTTTCAGTTGCAAACTCCATTGCATATATATATAAGGGGATGTACTAGATCCAACTCGGTTTGACAGTGAAAACTGCAGGAACTTCAAACCGGCACTAGGAAACAGACTGAGAAAGCAGAGAAAGAGTGTCTCCTGCAACCCGTTCCCTTTGTGCTAGATGAACGAAGGTCTCTCCACTTGCTCAGTTCTGAGAGATAATTGTGTGTGAAAGCCGCACTTCACTTAGCTTGTTGGGAACACAAAGTTTCTTTTCAGTTGCAAACTCCATTCAATACATATATATGGGGAGGTACTAGCTCCAACTCGGTTTGACAGTGAAAACTGCAGTAACTTTAATCCGGCACTAGGAAACAGACTGAGAAAGCAGAGAGAAAGTGTCTCCTGCAACCCGTTCCCTTGGTGCTAGATGAACAAACGTCTCTCCACTTGCTCAGTTCTGAGAGATAAGTGTGTGTGAAAGCCGTCCTTCACCTAGCTTGTTGGGAACACAAAGTTTCTTCACAGTTGCAAACTCCATTCCTTACATATATATGGGGAAGTACTAGCTCCAACTCGGTTTTGGAGTGAAAACTGCAGGAACTTCAAACAGGCACTAGGAAACAGACTGAGAAAGCAGAGAAAAAGTGTCCCCTGTAACCCGCTCCCTTGGAGCTAGATGAACGAACGTCTCTCCACTTGCTCAGTTCTGAGAGATAAGTGTGTGTGAAAGCCGTCCTTCACCTAGCTTGATGGGAACACAAAGTTTCTTTTCAGTTGCAAACTCCATTCCATACATATATATGGGGAGGTACTAGCTCCAAGTCAGTTTGACAGTGCAAACTGCAGGAACTTCAAACCGGCACTAGGAAACAGACTGAGAAAGCAGAGAAAAAGTGTCTCCTGCAACCCGTTCCCTTGGTGCTAGATGAACGAACGTCTCTCCACTTGCTCAGTTCTGAGAGATAAGTGTGTGTGAAAGCCGTCCTTCAACTAGCTTGTTGGGAACACAAAGTTCTTTTCAGTTGCAAACTCCATTCCATACATATATATGGGGAGGTACTATCTCCAAATCGGTTTTACAGTGAAAACTGCAGGAACTTCAAACCGGCATTAGGAAACAGACTGAGAAACCAGAGAAAAAGTATTTCCTGCAACCCGTTCACTTGGTGCTAGATGAACGAACGTCTCTCCACTTGCTCAGTTCTGAGAGATAAGTGTTTGAAAGCCGTTCTTCACCCAGCTTGTTTGGAACACAAAGTTCCTTTTCAGTTGCAAACTCCATTGCATATATATATAAGGGGATGTACTAGCTCCAAATCGGTTTGACAGTGAAAACTGCAGGAACTTCAAACCGGCACTAGGAAACAGACTGAGAAAGCAGAGATAAAGTGTCTCCTGCAACCCGTTCCCTTGGTGCTAGATGAACGAACGTCTCTCCACTTGCTCAGTTCTGAGAGATAAGTGTGTGTGAAAGCCGTCCTTCACCTAGCTTGTTGGGAACACAAAGTTTCTTTTCAGTTGCAAACTCCATTCCATACATATATATGGGGAGGTACAAGCTCCAACTCGATTTTACAGTGAAAACTGCAGGAACTTCAAACTGGCACTAGAAAACAGACTGAGAAAGCAGAGAAAAAGTGTCTCCTGCAACCCGTTCCCTTGGTGCTAGATGAATGAACGTCTCTCCACTTGCTCAGTTCTGAGAGATAAGTGTGTGTGAAAGCCGTTCTTCACCTAGCTTGTTGGGAACACAAAGTTTCTTTTCAGTTGCAAACTCCATTCCATACATATATATGGGGAGGTACTATCTCCAAATCGGTTTTACAGTGAAAACTGCAGGAACTTCAAACCGGCACTAGGAAACAGACTGAGAAACCAGAGAAAAAGTATTTCCTGCAACCCGTTCCCTTGGTGCTAGATGAACGAACGTCTCTCCACTTGCTCAGATCTGTGAGATAAGTGTTTGAAAGCCGTTCTTCACCCAGCTTGTTTGGAACACAAAGTTCCTTTTCAGTTGCAAACCCCTTTGCATATATATATAAGGGGATGTACTAGCTCCTACTCGGTTTGACAGTGAAAACTGCAGGAACTTCAAACCGGCACTAGGAAACAGACTGAGAAAGCAGAGATAAAGTGTCTCCTGCAACCCGTTCCCTTGGTGCTAGATGAACGAACGTCTCTCCACTTGCTCAGTTCTGAGAGATAAGTGTGTGTGAAAGCCGTCCTTCACCTAGCTTGTTGGGACCACAAATTTTCTTTTCACTTGCAAACTCCATTCCATACATATATATGGGGACGTACTAGCTCCAACTCTTTTTGACAGTGAAAACTGCAGGAACTTCAAACCGGCACTAGGAAACAGACTGAGAAAGCAGAGACAAAGTGTCTCCTGCAACCCGGTCCATTGGTGCTAGATGGACGAACGTCTCTCCACTTGCTCAGTTCTGAGAGATAAGTGTGTGTGAAAGCCGTCCTTCAACTAGCTTGTTGGGAACACATAGTTTCTTTGCAGTTCCAAACTCCATTCCATACATATATATGTGGAGGTAGAAGCTCTAACTCGGTTTGACAGTGAAAACTGCAGGAACTTCAAACCGGCACTAGGAAACAGACTGAAAAACCAGAGAAAAAGTATTTCCTGCAACCCGTTCCCTTGGTGCTAGATGAACGAACGTCTCTCCACTTGCTCAGTTCTGAGAGATAAGTGTTTGAAAGCCGTTCTTCACCCAGCTTGTTTGGAACACAAAGTTCCTTTTTAGTTGCAAACTCCATTGCATATATATATAAGGGGATGTACTAGCTCCTACTCGGTTTGACAGTGAAAACTGCAGGAACTTCAAACCGGCACTAGGAAACAGACTGAGAAAGCAGAGATAAAGTGTCTCCTGCAACCCGTTCCCTTGGTGCTAGATGAACGAACGTCTCTCCACTTGCTCAGTTCTGAGAGATAAGTGTGTGTGAAAGCCGTCCTTCACCTAGCTTGTAGGGACCACAAATTTTCTTTTCACTTGCAAACTCCATTCCATACATATATATGGGGACGTACTAGCTCCAACTCGGTTTGACAGTGAAAACTGCAGGAACTTCAAACCGGCACTAGGAATCAGACTGAGAAAGCAGAGACAAAGTGTCTCCTGCAACCCGGTCCATTGGTGCTAGATGGACGAACGTCTCTCCACTTGCTCAGTTCTGAGAGATAAGTGAGTGTGAAAGCCGTCGTTCAACTAGCTTGTTGGGAACACAAAGTTTCTTTGCAGTTGCAAACTCCATTCCATACATATATATGGGGAGGTAGAAGCTCCAACTCGATTTTACAGTGAAAACTGCAGGAACTTCAAACCGGCACTAGGAAACAGACTGAGAATGCAGAGAAAAAGTGTCTCCTGCAACCCGTTCCCTTGGTGCTAGATGAACGAACGTCTCTCCACTTGCTCAGTTCTGAGAGATAAGTGTGTGTGAAAGCTGCTCTTCAACAAGCTTGTTGGGAACACAAAGTTTCTTTTCAGTTACACACTCCATTCTATACATATATATGGGGAGGTACTAGCTCCAAATCGGTTTGACAGTGAAAACTGCAGGAACTTCAAACCGGCACTAGGAAACAGACTGAGAAAGCAGAGAAAAAGTGTCCCCTGCAACCCGCTCCCTTGGTGCTAGATGAACGAACGTCTCTCCACTTGCTCAGTTATGAGAGATAATTGTGTGTGAAAGCCGTCCTTCACCTAGCTTGTTGGGAACACAAAGTTTCTTTTCAGTTGCAAACACCATTCC
The DNA here is from genome assembly GCF_036321535.1 of Camelus dromedarius. Taxonomy (NCBI): domain Eukaryota; kingdom Metazoa; phylum Chordata; class Mammalia; order Artiodactyla; family Camelidae; genus Camelus; species Camelus dromedarius. The sequence continues at coordinate 793,252 of NW_026989835.1, forward strand.
ATACATATATATGGGGAGGTACTAGCTCCAAGTCAGTTTGACAGTGCAAACTGCAGGAACTTCAAAACGGCACTAGGAAAGAGACTGAGAAAGCAGAGAAAAAGTGTCTCCTGCAACCCGTTCCCTTGGTTCTAGATGAACGAACGTCTCTCCACTTGCTCAGTTCTGAGAGATAAGTGTGTGTGAAAGCCGTCCTTCAAATAGCTTGTTGGGAACACAAAGTTTCTTTTCAGTTGCAAACTCCATTCCATACATATATATGGGGAGGTACTATCTCCAAATCTGTTTTACAGTGAAAACTGCAGGAACTTCAAACCGGCACTAGGAAACAGACGGAGAAACCAGAGAAAAAGTGTCCCCTGCAACCCGTTCCCTTGGTGCTAGATGAACGAACGTCTCTCCACTTGCTCAGTTCTGAGAGATAAGTGTTTGAAAGCCGTCATTCACCTAGCTTGTTGGGAACACAAAGTTTCTTTTCATTTGCAAACACCATTCCATATATATATAAGGGGAGATACTAGCTCCAACTCGGTTTGACAGTGAAAACTGCAGGAACTTCAAACCGGCACTAGGAATCAGACTGAGAAAGCAGAGAAAAAGTGTCTCCTGCAACCCGTTCCCTTGGTGCTAGATGAACGAGCGTCTCTCCACTAGCTCAGTTCTGAGAGATAAGTGTGTGTGAAAGCCGTACTTCACCTAGCTTGTTGGGAACACAAAGTTTCTTTTCAGTTGCAAACACCATTCCATACATATATATGGGGAGGTACTATCTAAACCTGTTTTACAGTGAAAACTGCAGGAACTTCAAACCGGCACTAGGAAACAGACTGAGAAACCAGAGAAAAAGTATTTCCTGCAACCCGTTCCCTTGGTGCTAGATGAATGGACGTCTCTCCACTTGCTCAGTTCTGAGAGATAAGTGTTTGAAAGCCGTACTTCACCCAGGTTGTTTGGAACACAAAGTTCCTTTTCAGTTGCAAACTCCATTGCATATATATATAAGGGGATGTACTAGATCCAACTCGGTTTGACAGTGAAAACTGCAGGAACTTCAAACCGGCACTAGGAAACAGACTGAGAAAGCAGAGAAAGAGTGTCTCCTGCAACCCGTTCCCTTTGTGCTAGATGAACGAAGGTCTCTCCACTTGCTCAGTTCTGAGAGATAATTGTGTGTGAAAGCCGCACTTCACTTAGCTTGTTGGGAACACAAAGTTTCTTTTCAGTTGCAAACTCCATTCAATACATATATATGGGGAGGTACTAGCTCCAACTCGGTTTGACAGTGAAAACTGCAGTAACTTTAATCCGGCACTAGGAAACAGACTGAGAAAGCAGAGAGAAAGTGTCTCCTGCAACCCGTTCCCTTGGTGCTAGATGAACAAACGTCTCTCCACTTGCTCAGTTCTGAGAGATAAGTGTGTGTGAAAGCCGTCCTTCACCTAGCTTGTTGGGAACACAAAGTTTCTTCACAGTTGCAAACTCCATTCCATACATATATATGGGGAAGTACTAGCTCCATCTCGGTTTTGGAGTGAAAACTGCAGGAACTTCAAACCGGCACTAGGAAACAGACTGAGAAAGCAGAGAAAAAGTGTCCCCTGTAACCCGCTCCCTTGGAGCTAGATGAACGAACGTCTCTCCACTTGCTCAGTTCTGAGAGATAAGTGTGTGTGAAAGCCGTCCTTCACCTAGCTTGATGGGAACACAAAGTTTCTTTTCAGTTGCAAACTCCATTCCATACATATATATGGGGAGGTACTAGCTCCAAGTCAGTTTGACAGTGCAAACTGCAGGAACTTCAAACCGGCACTAGGAAACAGACTGAGAAAGCAGAGAAAAAGTGTCTCCTGCAACCCGTTCCCTTGGTGCTAGATGAACGAACGTCTCTCCACTTGCTCAGTTCTGAGAGATAAGTGTGTGTGAAAGCCGTCCTTCAACTAGCTTGTTGGGAACACAAAGTTCTTTTCAGTTGCAAACTCCATTCCATACATATATATGGGGAGGTACTATCTCCAAATCGGTTTTACAGTGAAAACTGCAGGAACTTCAAACCGGCATTAGGAAACAGACTGAGAAACCAGAGAAAAAGTATTTCCTGCAACCCGTTCACTTGGTGCTAGATGAACGAACGTCTCTCCACTTGCTCAGTTCTGAGAGATAAGTGTTTGAAAGCCGTTCTTCACCCAGCTTGTTTGGAACACAAAGTTCCTTTTCAGTTGCAAACTCCATTGCATATATATATAAGGGGATGTACTAGCTCCAAATCGGTTTGACAGTGAAAACTGCAGGAACTTCAAACCGGCACTAGGAAACAGACTGAGAAAGCAGAGATAAAGTGTCTCCTGCAACCCGTTCCCTTGGTGCTAGATGAACGAACGTCTCTCCACTTGCTCAGTTCTGAGAGATAAGTGTGTGTGAAAGCCGTCCTTCACCTAGCTTGTTGGGAACACAAATTTTCTTTTCAGTTGCAAACTCCATTCCATACATATATATGGGGACGTACTAGCTCCAACTCGGTTTGACAGTGAAAACTGTAGGAACTTCAAACCGGCAATAGGAAACAGACTGAGAAAGCAGAGAAAAAGTGTCTCCTGCAACCCGGTCCATTGGTGCTAGATGGACGAACGTCTCTCCACTTGCTGACTTCTGAGAGATAAGTGTGTGTGAAAGCCGTCCTTCAACTAGCTTGTTGGGAACACAAAGTTTCTTTGCAGTTGCAAACACCATTCCATACATATATATGGGGAGGTACTAGCTCCAACTCGGTTTTACAGTGAAAACTGCAGGAACTTCAAACCGGCACTAGGAAACAGACTGAGAAAGCAGAGAAAAAGTGTCTCCTGCAACCCGTTCCCTTGGTGCTAGTTGAACGAACGTCTCTCCACATGCTCAGTTCTGAGAGATATGTGTGTGTGAAACCGTACTTCACCTAGCTTGTTGGGAACACAAAGTTTCTTTTCAGTTTCAAACTCCATTCCATACATATATATGGGGAGGTAGAAGCTCCAACTCTGTTTGACAGTGAAAACTGCAGGAACTTCAAACCGGCACTAGGAAACAGACTGAGGAAGCAGAGAAAAAGTGTCTCCTGCAACCCGTTCCCTTGGTGCTAGATGAACGAACGTCTCTCCATTTGCTCAGTTCTCAGAGATAATTGTGTGTGAAAGCCGTCCTTCACCTAGCTTGTTGGGAACACAAAGTTTCTTTTCAGTTGCAAACTCCATTCCATACATATATAAGGGGAGGTACAAGCTCCAACTCGATTTTACAGTGAAAACTGCAGGAACTTCAAACCGGCACTAGGAAACAGACTGAGAATGTAGAGAAAAAGTGTCTCCTGCAACAAGTTCCATTGGTGCTAGATGAACGAACGTCTCTCCACTTGCTCAGTTCTGAGAGATAAGTGTGTGTGAAAGCTGCTCTTCAACAAGCTTGTTGGGAACACAAAGTTTCTTTTCAGTTACAAACTCCATTCTATACATATATATGGGGAGGTACTAGCTCCAAATCGGTTTGACAGTGAAAACTGCAGGAACTTCAAACCGGCACTAGGAAACAGACTGAGAAAGCAGAGAAAAAGTGTTTCCTGCAAACCGTTCCCTTGGTGCTAGATGAACAAACGTCTCTCCACTTGCTCAGTTCTGAGAGATAAGTGTGTGTGAAAGCCGTCCTTCACCTAGCTTGTTGGGAACACAAAGTTTCTTCTCAGTTGCAAACTCCATTCCATACATATATATGGGGAGGTACTAGCTCCAACTCGGTTTTGGAGTTAAAACTGCAGGAACTTCAACCCGGCACTAGGAAACAGACTGAGAAAGCAGAGAAAAAGTGTCCCCTGCAACCCGCTCCCTTGGTGCTAGATGAACGAACGTCTCTCCACTTGCTCATTTATGAGAGAAAATTGTGTGTGAAAGCCGTCCTTCACCTAGCTTGTTGGGAACACAAAGTTTCTTTTCAGTTGCAAACACCATTCCATACATATATATGGGGAGGTACTAGCTCCAAGTCAGTTTGACAGTGCAAACTGCAGGAACTTCAAACCGGCACTAGGAAACAGACTGAGAAAGCAGAGAAAAAGTGTCTCCTGCAACCCGTTCCCTTGGTTCTAGATGAACGAACGTCTCTCCACTTGCTCAGTTCTGAGAGATAAGTGTGTGTGAAAGCCGTCCTTCAAATAGCTTGTTGGGAACACAAAGTTTCTTTTCAGTTGCAAACTCCATTCCATACATATATATGGGGAGGTACTATCTCCAAATCTGTTTTACAGTGAAAACTGCAGGAACTTCAAACCGGCACTAGGAAACAGACGGAGAAACCATAGAAAAAGTGTCTCCTGCAACCCGTTCCCTTGGTGCTAGATGAACGAACGTCTCTCCACTTGCTCAGTTCTGAGAGATAAGTGTGTGTGAAAGCCTTCCTTCACCTTTCTTGTTGGGAACACAAAGTTTCTTTTCATTTGCAAACTCCATTCCATACATATATAAGGGGAGGTACAAGCTCCAACTCGATTTTACAGTGAAAACTGCAGGAACTTCAAACCGGCACTAGAAAACAGACTGAGAAAGCAGAGAATAAGTGTCTCCTGCAACCCGTTCCCTTGGTGCTAGATGAACGAACGTCTCTCCACTAGCTCAGTTCTGAGAGATAAGTGTGTGTGAAAGCCGTACTTCACCTAGCTTGTTGGGAACACAAAGTTTCTTTTTAGTTGCAAACACCATTCCATACATATATATGGGGAGGTACTAGCTCCAACTCGGTTTTACAGTGAAAACTGCAGGAACTTCAAACCGGCACTAGGAAACAGACTGAGAAAGCAGAGAAAAAGTGTCCCCTGCAACCCGTTCCCTTGGTGCTAGATGAACGAACGTCTCTCCACATGCTCAGTTCTGAGAGATATGTGTGTGTGAAAGCCGTCCTTCACCTAGCTTGTTGGGAACACAAAGTTTCTTTTCAGTTTCAAACTCCATTCCATACATATATATGGGGAGGTAGAAGCTCCAACTCTGTTTGACAGTGAAAACTGCAGGAACTTCAAACCGGCACTAGGAAACAGACTGAGAAAGCAGAGAAAAAGTGTCTCCTGCAAACCTTTCCCTTGGTGCTAGATGAACGAACGTCTCTCCACTTGCTCAGTTCTGAGAGATAAGTGTGTGTGAAAGCCGTCCTTCACCTAGCTTGTTGGGAACACAAATTTTCTTTTCAGTTGCAAACTCCATTCCATACATATATATGGGGACGTACTAGCTCCAACTCGGTTTGACAGTGAAAACTGCAGGAACTTCAAACCGGCACTAGGAAACAGACTGAGAAAGCAGAGAAAAAGTGTCTCCAGCAACCCGTTCCCTTGACGCTAAATGAACGAACGTCTGTCCACTTGCTCAGTTCTGAGATATAAGTGTGTGTGAAAGCCGTCCTTCACATAGCTTGTTGGGAACACAAAGTTTCTTTTCAGTTGCAAACTCCATTCCATACATATATATGGGGAGGTACTAGCTCCAAATCGGTTTGACAGTGAAAACTGCAGGAACTTCAAACCGGCACTAGGAAACAGACTTAGAAAGCAGAGAAAAAGTGTCTCCTGCAACACGTTCCCTTGGTGCTAGATGAGCGAACGTCTCTCCACTTGCTCATTTCTGAGAGATAAGTGTGTGTGAAAGCCGTCCTTCACCTAGCTTGTTGGGAACACAAAGTTTCTTTTCAGTTGCAAACTCCATTCCATACATATATATGGGGAGGTACTAGCTCCAACTCGGTTTCACAGTGTAAACTGCAGGAACTTCAAACCGGCACTAGGAAACAGACTGAGAAAGCAGAGACAAAGTGTCTCCAGCAACCCGTTCCCTTGGTGCTAGATGAACGAACGTCTCTCCACTTGCTCATTTCTGAGAGATAAGTGTGTGTGAAAGCCGTCCTTCACCTAGCTTGTTGGGAACACAAAGTTTCTTTTCAGTTGCAAACTCCATTCCATACATATATATGGGGAGGTAGAAGCTCTAACTCGGTTTGACAGTGAAAACTGCAGGAAATTCAAACCGGCACTAGGAAACAGACTGAGAAAGCAGAGAAAAAGTGTCTCCTGCAACCCGTTCCCTTGGTGCTAGATGAACGAACGTCTCTCCATTTGCTCAGTTCTGAGAGATAAGTGTGTGTGAAAGCCGTCCTTCAACCTGCTTGTTGGGAACACAAAGTTTCTTTTCAGTTTCAAACTCCATTCCATACATATATATGGGTAGGTACAAGCTCCAACTCGGTTTTACAGTGAAAACTGCAGGATCTTCAAACCGGCACTAGGAAACAGACCGAGGAAGCAGAGAAAAAGTGTCTCCTGCAACCCGTTCCCTTGGTTCTAGATGAACGAACGTCTCTCCACTTGCTCAGTTCTGAGAGATAAGTGTGTGTGAAAGCCGTCCTTCACCTAGCTTGTTGGGAACACAAAGTTTCTTTTCAGTTGCAAACTCCATTCCATACATATATATGGGGAGGTACTAGCTTCAACTCGGTTTGACAGTGAAAACTGCAGGAACTTCTAACCGGCACTAGGAAACATACTGAGAAAGCAGAGAAAAAGTGTCTCCTGCAACCCGTTCCCTTGGTGCTAGATGAACGAACGTCTCTCCACTTGCTCAGTTCTGAGATATAAGTGTGTGTGAAAGCCGTCCTTCACCTAGCTTGTTGGGAACACAAAGTTTCTTTTCAGTTGCAAACTCCATTCCATACATATATATGGGGAGGTACTAGCTCCAACTCGGTTTGACAGTGAAAACTGCAGGAACTTCAAACCGGCACTAGGAAACAGACTGAGAAAGCAGAGACAAAGTGTCTCCTGCAACCCGTTCCCTTGGTGCTAGATGAACGAACGTCTCTCCACTAGCTCAGTTCTGAGAGATAATTGTGTGTGAAAGCCGTACTTCACCTAACTTGTTGGGTACACAAAGTTTCTTTTTAGTTGCAAACACCATTCCATACATATATATGGGGAGGTACTATCTAAATCTGTTTTACAGTGAAAACTGCAGGAACTTCAAACCGGCACTAGGAAACAGACTGAGAAACCAGAGAAAAAGTATTTCCTGCAACCCGTTCCCTTGGTGCTTGATGAACGGACGTCTCTCCACTTGCTCAGTTCTGAGAGATAAGTGTTTGAAAGCCGTTCTTCACCCAGCTTGTTTGGAACACAAATTTCCTTTTCAGTTGCAAACTCCATTGCATATATATATAAGGGGATGTACTAGATCCAACTCGGTTTGACAGTGAAAACTGCAGGAACTTCAAACCGGCACTAGGAAACAGACTGAGAAAGGAGAGAAAGAGTGTCTCCTGCAACCCGTTCCCTTTGTGCTAGATGAACGAAGGTCTCTCAACTTGCTCAGTTCTGAGAGATAATTGTGTGTGAAAGCCGCACTTCACTTAGCTTGTTGGGAACACAAAGTTTCTTTTCAGTTGCAAACTCCATTCAATACATATATATGGGGAGGTACTAGCTCCAACTCTGTTTGACAGTGAAAACTGCAGGAACTTCAAAACGGCACTAGAAAACAAACTGAGAAAGCAGAGAAATAGTGTCTCCTGCAACCCGGTCCATTGGTGCTAGATGGACGAACGTCTCTCCACTTGCTGACTTCTGAGAGATAAGTGTGTGTGAAAGCCGTCCTTCAACTAGCTTGTTGGGAACACAAAGTTTCTTTGCAGTTGCAAACTCCATTCCATACATATATATGGGGAGGTACTAGCTCCAACTCGGTTTTACAGTGAAAACTGCAGGAACTTCAAACCGGCACTAGGAAACAGACTGAGAAAGCAGAGAAAAAGTGTCCCCTGCAACCCGTTCCCTTGGTGCTAGATGAACGAACGTCTCTCCACATGCTCAGTTCTGAGAGATATGTGTGTGTGAAAGCCGTCCTTCACCTAGCTTGTTGGGAACACAAAGTTTCTTTTCAGTTTCAAACTCCATTCCATACATATATATGGGGAGGTAGAAGCTCCAACTCTGTTTGACAGTGAAAACTGCAGGAACTTCAAACCGGCACTAGGAAACAGACTGAGAAAGCAGAGAAAAAGTGTCTCCTGCAAACCTTTCCCTTGGTGCTAGATGAACGAACGTCTCTCCACTTGCTCAGTTCTGAGAGATAAGTGTGTGTGAAAGCCGTCCTTCACCTAGCTTGTTGGGAACACAAATTTTCTTTTCAGTTGCAAACTCCATTCCATACATATATATGGGGACGTACTAGCTCCAAATCGGTTTGACAGTGAAAACTGCAGGAACTTCAAACCGGCACTAGGAAACAGACTGAGAAAGCAGAGAAAAAGTGTCTCCAGCAACCCGTTCCCTTGGTGCTAAATGAACGAACGTCTGTCCACTTGCTCAGTTCTGAGAGATAAGTGTGTGTGAAAGCCGTCCTTCACATAGCTTGTTGGGAACACAAAGTTTCTTTTCAGTTGCAAACTCCATTCCATACATATATATGGGGAGGTTCTAGCTCCAAATCGGTTTGACAGTGAAAACTGCAGGAACTTCAAACCGGCACTAGGAAACAGACTTAGAAAGCAGAGAAAAAGTGTCTCCTGCAACCCGTTCCCTTGGTGCTAGATGAACGAACGTCTCTCCACTTGCTCAGTTCTGAGAGATAAGTGTGTGTGAAAGCCGTCCTTCACCTAGCTTGTTGGGAACACAAAGTTTCTTTTCAGTTGCAAACTCCATTCCATACATATATATGGGGAGGTACTAGCTCCAACTCGGTTTCACAGTGTAAACTGCAGGAACTTCAAACCGGCACTAGGAAACAGACTGAGAAAGCAGAGAAAAAGTGTCTCCTGCAACCCGTTCCCTTGGTGCTAGATGAACGAACGTCTCTCCATTTGCTCAGTTCTGAGAGATAAGTGTGTGTGAAAGCCGTCCTTCAACTAGCTTGTTGGGAACACAAAGTTTCTTTTCAGTTTCAAACTCCATTCCATACATATATATGGATAGGTACAAGCTCCAACTCGGTTTTACAGTGAAAACTGCAGGATCTTCAAACCGGCACTAGGAAACAGACTGAGGAAGCAGAGAAAAAGTGTCTCCTGCAACCCGTTCCCTTGGTTCTAGATGAACGAACGTCTCTCCACTTGCTCAGTTCTGAGAGATAAGTGTGTGTGAAAGCCGTCCTTCACCTAGCTTGTTGGGAACACAAAGTTTCTTTTCAGTTGCAAACTCCATTCCATACATATATATGGGGAGGTACTAGCTTCAACTCGGTTTGACAGTCAAAACAGTAGGAACTTGAAACCGGCACTAGGAAACAGAATGAGAAAGCAGAGAAAAAGTGTCTCCTGCAACCCGTTCCATTGGTGCTAGATGGACGAACGTCTCTCCACTTGCTGACTTCTGAGAGATAAGTGTGTGTGAAAGCCGTCCTTCAACTAGCTTGTTGGGAACACAAAGTTTCTTTGCAGTTGCAAATTCCATTCCATACATATATATGGGGAGGTACTAGCTCCAACTCGGTTTGACAGTGAAAACTGCAGGAACTTCTAACCGGCACTAGGAAACATACTGAGAAAGCAGAGAAAAAGTGTCTCCTGCAACCCGTTCCCTTGGTGCTAGATGAACGAACGTCTCTCCACTTGCTCAGTTCTGAGATATAAGTGTGTGTGAAAGCCGTCCTTCACCTAGCTTGTTGGGAACACAAAGTTTCTTTTCAGTTGCAAACTCCATTCCATACATATATATGGGGAGGTACTAGCTCCAACTCGGTTTGACAGTGAAAACTGCAGGAACTTCAAACCGGCACTAGGAAACAGACTGAGAAAGCAGAGACAAAGTGTCTCCTGCAACCCGTTCCCTTGGTGCTAGATGAACGAACGTCTCTCCACTTGCTCAGTTCTGAGAGATAAGTGTGTGTGGAAGCCGTCCTTCACCTAGCTTGTTGGGAACACAAAGTTTCTTTTCAGTTGCAAACTCCATTCCATACATATATATGGGGAGGTAGAAGCTCTAACTCGGTTTGACAGTGAAAACTGCAGGAAATTCAAACCGGCACTAGGAAACAGACTGAGAAAGCAGAGAAAAAGTGTCTCCTGCAACCCGTTCCCTTGGTGCTAGATGAACGAACGTCTCTCCATTTGCTCAGTTCTGAGAGATAAGTGTGTGTGAAAGCCGTCCTTCAACTAGCTTGTTGGGAACACAAAGTTTCTTTTCAGTTGCAAACTCCATTGCATACATATAAATGGGTAGGTACAAGCTCCAACTCGGTTTTACAGTGAAAACTGCAGGAACTTGAAACCGGCACTAGGAAACAGACTGAGGAAGCAGAGAAAAAGTGTCTCCTGCAACCCGTTCCCTTGGTTCTAGATGAACGAACGTCTCTCCACTTGCTCAGATCTGAGAGATAAGTGTGTGTGAAAGCCGTCCTTCACCTAGCTTGTTGGGAACACAAAGTTTCTTTTCAGTTGCAAACTCCATTCCATACATATATATGGGGAGGTACTAGCTTCAACTCGGTTTGACAGTCAAAACAGCAGGAACTTGAAACCGGCACTAGGAAACAGAATGAGAAAGCAGAGAAAAAGTGTCTCCTGCAACCCGTTCCCTTGGTTCCAGATGAACGAACGTCTCTCCACTTGCTCAGATCTGAGAGATAAGTGTGTGTGAAAGCCGTCCTTCACCTAGCTTGTTGGGAACACAAAGTTTCTTTTCAGTTGCAAACTCCATTCCATACATATATATGGGGAGGTACTAGCTTCAACTCGGTTTGACAGTCAAAACAGCAGGAACTTGAAACCGGCACTAGGAAACAGAATGAGAAAGCAGAGAAAAAGTGTCTCCTGCAACCCGTTCCATTGGTGCTAGATGGACGAACGTCTCTCCACTTGCTGACTTCTGAGAGATAAGTGTGTGTGAAAGCCGTCCTTCAACTAGCTTGTTGGGAACACAAAGTTTCTTTGCAGTTGCAAATTCCATTCCATACATATATATGGGGAGGTACTAGCTCCAACTCGGTTTGACAGTGAAAACTGCAGGAACTTCTAACCGGCACTAGGAAACATACTGAGAAAGCAGAGAAAAAGTGTCTCCTGCAACCCGTTCCCTTGGTGCTAGATGAACGAACGTCTCTCCACTTGCTCAGTTCTGAGATATAAGTGTGTGTGAAAGCCGTCCTTCACCTAGCTTGTTGGGAACACAAAGTTTCTTTTCAGTTGCAAACTCCATTCCATACATATATATGGGGAGGTACTAGCTCCAACTCGGTTTGACAGTGAAAACTGCAGGAACTTCAAACCGGCACTAGGAAACAGACTGAGAAAGCAGAGACAAAGTGTCTCCTGCAACCCGTTCCCTTGGTGCTAGATGAACGAACGTCTCTCCACTTGCTCAGTTCTGAGAGATAAGTGTGTGTGGAAGCCGTCCTTCACCTAGCTTGTTGGGAACACAAAGTTTCTTTTCAGTTGCAAACTCCATTCCATACATATATATGGGGAGGTAGAAGCTCTAACTCGGTTTGACAGTGAAAACTGCAGGAAATTCAAACCGGCACTAGGAAACAGACTGAGAAAGCAGAGAAAAAGTGTCTCCTGCAACCCGTTCCCTTGGTGCTAGATGAACGAACGTCTCTCCATTTGCTCAGTTCTGAGAGATAAGTGTGTGTGAAAGCCGTCCTTCAACTAGCTTGTTGGGAACACAAAGTTTCTTTTCAGTTGCAAACTCCATTGCATACATATAAATGGGTAGGTACAAGCTCCAACTCGGTTTTACAGTGAAAACTGCAGGAACTTGAAACCGGCACTAGGAAACAGACTGAGGAAGCAGAGAAAAAGTGTCTCCTGCAACCCGTTCCCTTGGTTCTAGATGAACGAACGTCTCTCCACTTGCTCAGATCTGAGAGATAAGTGTGTGTGAAAGCCGTCCTTCACCTAGCTTGTTGGGAACACAAAGTTTCTTTTCAGTTGCAAACTCCATTCCATACATATATATGGGGAGGTACTAGCTTCAACTCGGTTTGACAGTCAAAACAGCAGGAACTTGAAACCGGCACTAGGAAACAGAATGAGAAAGCAGAGAAAAAGTGTCTCCTGCAACCCGTTCCATTGGTGCTAGATGGACGAACGTCTCTCCACTTGCTGACTTCTGAGAGATAAGTGTGTGTGAAAGCCGTCCTTCAACTAGCTTGTTGGGAACACAAAGTTTCTTTGCAGTTGCAAATTCCATTCCATACATATATATGGGGAGGTACTAGCTCCAACTCGGTTTGACAGTGAAAACTGCAGGAACTTCAAACCGGCACTAGGAAACAGACTGAGAAATCAGAGACAAAGTGTCTCCTGCAACCCGTTCCCTTGGTGCTAGATGAACGAACGTCTCTCCACTTGCTCAGTTCTGAGAGATAAGTGTGTGTGGAAGCCGTCCTTCACCTAGCTTGTTGGGAACACAAAGTTTCTTTTCAGTTGCAAACTCCATTCCATACATATATATGGGGAGGTAGAAGCTCTAACTCGGTTTGACAGTGAAAACTGCAGGAACTTCAAACCGGCACTAGGAAACAGACTGAGAAAGCAGAGAAAAAGTGTCTCCTGCAACCCGTTCCCTTGGTGCTAGATGAACGAACGTCTCTCCATTTGCTCAGTTCTGAGAGATAAGTGTGTGTGAAAGCCGTCCTTCAACTAGCTTGTTGGGAACACAAAGTTTCTTTTCAGTTGCAAACTCCATTGCATACATATATATGGGTAGGTACAAGCTCCAACTCGGTTTTACAGTGAAAACTGCAGGAACTTGAAACCGGCACTAGGAAACAGACTGAGGAAGCAGAGAAAAAGTGTCTCCTGCAACCCGTTCCCTTGGTTCTAGATGAACGAACGTCTCTCCACTTGCTCAGTTCTGAGAGATAAGTGTGTGTGAAAGCCGTCCTTCACATAGCTTGTTGGGAACACAAAGATTCTTTTCAGTTGCAAACTCCATTCCATACATATATATGGGGAGGTACTAGCTCAAACTCGGTTTGACAGTCTAAACAGCAGGAACTTGAAACCGGCACTAGGAAACAGACTGAGAAAGCAGAGAAAAAGTGTCTCCTGCAACCCGTTCCCTTGGTGCTAGATGAACGAACGTCTCTCCACTTGCTCAGTTCTGAGAGGTAAGTGTGTGTGAAAGCCGTCCTTCAACTAGCTTGTTGGGAAAACAAAGTTTCTTTTCAGTTGCAAACTCCATTCCATACATATATAAGGGGAGGAAGAAGCTCCAACTCGATTTTACAGTGAAAACTGCAGGAACTTCAAACCGGCACTAGAAAACAGACTGAGAAAGCAGAGAAAAATTTTCTCCTGCAACCCGTTCCCTTGGTGCTAGATGAATGAACGTCTCACCACTTGCTCAGTTCTGAGAGATAAGTGTGTGTGAAAGCCGTTCTTCAGCTAGCTTGTTGGGAACACAAAGTTTCTTTTCAGTTGCAAACTCCATTCCATACATTTATATGGGGAGGTACTATCTCCAAATCGGTTTTACAGTGAAAACTGCAGGAACTTCAAACCGGCACTAGGAAACAGACTGAGAAACCAGAGAAAAAGTATTTCCTGCAACCGTTCCCTTGGTGCTAGATGAACGAACGTCTCTCCACTTGCTCAGTTCTGAGAGATAAGTGTTTGAAAGCCGTTCTTCACCCAGCTTGTTTGGAACACAAAGTTTCTTTGCAGTTGCAAACTCCATTCCATACATATATATGGGGAGGTACTAGCTTCAACTCGGTTTTACAGTGAAAACTGCAGGAACTTCAATCCGGCACTAGGAAACAGACTGAGAAAGCAGAGAAAGAGTGTCTCCTGCAACCCGTTCCCTTGGTGCTAGATGAACGAACGTCTCTCCACATGCTCAGTTCTGAGAGATATGTGTGTGTGAAAGCCGTCCTTCACCTAGCTTGTTGGGAACACAAAGTTTCTTTTCAGTTGCAAACTCCATTCCATACATATATATGGGGAGGTAGAAGCTCCAACTCTTTTTGACAGTGAAAACTGCAGGAACTTCAAACCGGCACTAGGAAACAGACTGAGAAAGCAGAGAAAAAGTGTCTCCTGCAACCCTTTCCCTTGGTGCTAGATGAACGAACCTCTCTCCAGTTGCTCAGTTCTGAGAGATAAGTGTGTGTGAAAGCCGTCCTTCACCTAGCTTGTTGGGAACACAAATTTTCTTTTCAGTTGCAAACTCCATTCCATACATATATATGGGGAGGTACTAGCTCCAACTCGGTTTGACAGTGAAAACTGCAGGAACTTCAAACCGGCACTAGGAAACAGACTGAGAAAGCAGAGAAAAAGTGTCTCCTGCAACCCGTTCCCTTGGTGCTAAATGAACGAACGTCTGTCCACTTGCTCAGTTCTGAGATATAAGTGTGTGTGAAAGCCGTCCTTCACATAGCTTGTTGGGAACACAAAGTATCTTTTCAGTTGCAAACTCCATTCCATAAATATATATGGGGAGGTACTAGCTCCAAATCGTTTTGACAGTGAAAAATGCAGGAATTTCAAACCGGCACTAGGAAACAGACTGAGAAAGCAGAGAAAAAGTGTCTACTGCAACCCGTTCCCTTGGTGCTAGATGAACGAACGTCTCTCCACTTGCTCAGTTCTGAGAGATAAGTGTGTGTGAAAGCCGTCCTTCACCTAGCTTGTTGGGAACACAAAGTTTCTTTTCAGTTGCAAACTCCATTCCATACATATATATGGGGAGGTACTAGCTCCAACTCGGTTTCACAGTGAAAACTGCAGGAACTTCAAACCGGCACTAGGAAACAGACTGAGAAAGCAGAGACAAAGTGACTCCAGCAACCGTTCCCTTGGTGCTAGATGAACGAACGTCTCTCCACTTGCTCAGTTCTGAGAGATAAGTGTGTGTGAAAGCCGTCCTTCACCTAGCTTGTTGGGAACACAAAGTTTCTTTTCAGTTGCAAACTCCATTCCATACATATATATGGGGAGGTAGAAGCTCTAACTCGGTTTGACAGTGAAAACTGCAGGATCTTCAAACCGGCACTAGGAAACAGACTGAGAAAGCAGAGAAAAAGTGTCTCCTGCAACCCGTTCCCTTGGTGCTAGATGAACGAGCGTCTCTCCACATGCTCAGTTCTGAGAGATATGTGTGTGTGAAAGCCGTCCTTCACATAGCTTGTTGGGAACACAAAGTTTCTTTTCAGTTTCAAACTCCATTCCATACATATATATGGGGAGGTAGAAGCTCCAACTCTGTTTGACAGTGAAAACTGCAGGAACTTCAAACCGGCACTAGGAAACAGACTGAGAAAGCAGAGAAAAATTGTCTCCTGCAACCCTTTCCCTTGGTGCTAGATTAACGAACCTCTCTCCAGTTGCTCAGTTCTGAGAGATAAGTGTGTGTGAAAGCCGTCCTTCACCTAGCTTGTTGGGAACACATATTTTCTTTTCAGTTGCAAACTCCATTCCATACATATATATGGGGACGTACTAGCTCCAACTCGGTTTGACAGTGAAAACTGCAGGAACTTCAAACCGGCACTAGGAAACAGACTGAGAAAGCAGAGAAAAAGTGTCTCCAGCAACCCGTTCCCTTGGTGCTAAATGAACGAACGTCTGTCCACTTGCTCAGTTCTGAGATATAAGTGTGTGTGAAAGCCGTCCTTCACATAGCTTGTTGGGAACACAAAGTATCTTTTCAGTTGCAAACTCCATTCCATACATATATATGGGGAGGTACTAGCTCCAAATCGGTTTGACAGTGAAAACTGCAGGAATTTCAAACCGGCACTAGGAAACAGACTGAGAAAGCAGAGAAAAAGTGTCTCCTGCAACCCGTTCCCTTGGTGCTAGATGAACGAACGTCTCTCCACTTGCTCAGTTCTGAGAGATAAGTGTGTGTGAAAGCCGTCCTTCACCTAGCTTGTTGGGAACACAAAGTTTCTTTTCAGTTGCAAACTCCATTC
Organism: Camelus dromedarius; assembly: GCF_036321535.1. NCBI lineage: Eukaryota > Metazoa > Chordata > Mammalia > Artiodactyla > Camelidae > Camelus > Camelus dromedarius. Next base: position 809,169 of record NW_026989835.1, read on the forward strand.
CATACATATATATGGGGAGGTACTAGCTCCTACTCGGTTTCACAGTGAAAACTGCAGGAACTTCAAACCGGCACTAGGAAACAGACTGAGAAAGCAGAGACAAAGTGTTTCCAGCAACCCGTTCCATTGGTGCTAGATGAACGAACGTCTCTCCACTTGCTCAGTTCTGAGAGATAAGTGTGTGTGAAAGCCGTATTTCACCTAGCTTGTTGGGAACACAAAGTTTCTTTTCAGTTGCAAACTCCATTCCATACATATATATGGGGAGGTACAAGCTCCAACTCGGTTTTACAGTGAAAACTGCAGGATCTTCAAACCGGCACTAGGAAACAGACTGAGAAAGCTGAGAAAAAGTGTCTCCTGCAACCCGTTCCCTTGGTGCTAGATGAACGAACGTCTCTCCACTTGCTCAGTTCTGAGAGATAAGTGTGTGTGAAAGCCGTCCTTCACCTAGCTTGTTGGGAACACAAAGTTTCTTTTCAGTTGCAAACTCCATTCCATACATATATATGGGGAGGTACTAGCTCCAACTCTTTTTAACAGTCAAAACAGCAGGAACTTGAAACCGGCACTAGGAAACAGAATGAGAAAGCAGAGAAAAAGTGTCTCCTGCAACCCGTTCCATTGGTGCTAGATGGACGAACGTCTCTCCACTTGCTGACTTCAGAGAGATAAGTGTGTGTGAAAGCCGTCCTTCAACTAGCTTGTTGGGAACACAAAGTTTCTTTGCAGTTGCAAACTCCATTCCATACATATATATGGGGAGGTACTAGCTCCAACACGGTTTGACAGTGTAAACTGCAGGAACTTCAAACCGGCACTAGGAAACAGACTGAGAAAGCAGAGAAAAAGTGTCTCCTGCAACCCGTTCCCTTGGTGCTAGATGAACGAACGTCTCTCCACTTGCTCAGTTCTGAGAGATAAGTGTGTGTGAAAGCCGTCCTTCACCTAGCTTGTTGGGAACACAAAGTTTCTTTTCAGTTGCAAACTCCATTCCATACATATATATGGGGAGGTACAAGCTCCAACTCGGTTTTACAGTGAAAAATGCAGGAACATCAAACCGGCACTAGGAAACAGACTGAGGAAGCAGAGAAAAAGTGTCTCCTGCAACCCGTTCCCTTGGTGCTAGATGAACGAAAGTCTCTCCACTTTCTCAGTTCTGAAAGATAAGTGTGTGTGAAAGCCGTCCTTCACCTAGCTTGTTGGGAACACAAAGTTTCTTTTCAGTTGCAAACTCCATTCCATACATATATATGGGGAGGTACTAGCTCCAACTCGGTTTGACAGTGAAAACTGCAGGAACTTCAAACCGGCACTAGGAAACAGACTGAGAAAGCAGAGAAAAAGTGTCTCCTGCAACCCGTTCCCTTGGTGCTAAATGAACGAACGTCTGTCCACTTGCTCAGTTCTGAGATATAAGTGTGTGTGAAAGCCGTCCTTCACATAGCTTGTTGGGAACACAAAGTATCTTTTCAGTTGCAAACTCCATTCCATAAATATATATGGGGAGGTACTAGCTCCAAATCGGTTTGACAGTGAAAAATGCAGGAATTTCAAACCGGCACTAGGAAACAGACTGAGAAAGCAGAGAAAAAGTGTCTACTGCAACCCGTTCCCTTGGTGCTAGATGAACGAACGTCTCTCCACTTGCTCAGTTCTGAGAGATAAGTGTGTGTGAAAGCCGTCCTTCACCTAGCTTGTTGGGAACACAAAGTTTCTTTTCAGTTGCAAACTCCATTCCATACATATATATGGGGAGGTACTAGCTCCAACTCGGTTTCACAGTGAAAACTGCAGGAACTTCAAACCGGCACTAGGAAACACACTGAGAAAGCAGAGACAAAGTGTCTCCAGCAACCGTTCCCTTGGTGCTAGATGAACGAAAGTCTCTCCACTTGCTCAGTTCTGAGAGATAAGTGTGTGTGAAAGCCGTCCTTCACCTAGCTTGTTGGGAACACAAAGTTTCTTTTCAGTTGCAAACTCCATTCCATACATATATATGGGGAGGTAGAAGCTCTAACTCGGTTTGACAGTGAAAACTGCAGGATCTTCAAACTGGCACTAGGAAACAGACTGAGAAAGCAGAGAAAAAGTGTCTCCTGCAACCCGTTCCCTTGGTGCTAGATGAACGAACGTCTCTCCACATGCTCAGTTCTGAGAGATATGTGTGTGTGAAAGCCGTCCTTCACCTAGCTTGTTGGGAACACAAAGTTTCTTTTCAGTTTCAAACTCCATTCCATACATATATATGGGGAGGTAGAAGCTCCAACTCTGTTTGACAGTGAAAACTGCAGGAACTTCAAACCGGCACTAGGAAACAGACTGAGAAAGCAGAGAAAAAGTGTCTCCTGCAACCCTTTCCCTTGGTGCTAGATTAACGAACCTCTCTCCAGTTGCTCAGTTCTGAGAGATAAGTGTGTGTGAAAGCCGTCCTTCACCTAGCTTGTTGGGAACACATATTTTCTTTTCAGTTGCAAACTCCATTCCATACATATATATGGGGACGTACTAGCTCCAACTCGGTTTGACAGTGAAAACTGCAGGAACTTCAAACCGGCACTAGGAAACAGACTGAGAAAGCAGAGAAAAAGTGTCTCCTGCAACCCGTTCCCTTGGTGCTAGATGAACGAACGTCTGTCCACTTGCTCAGTTCTGAGATATAAGTGTGTGTGAAAGCCGTCCTTCACATAGCTTGTTGGGAACACAAAGTATCTTTTCAGTTGCAAACTCCATTCCATACATATATATGGGGAGGTACTAGCTCCAAATCGGTTTGACAGTGAAAACTGCAGGAATTTCAAACCGGCACTAGGAAACAGACTGAGAAAGCAGAGAAAAAGTGTCTCCTGCAACCCGTTCCCTTGGTGCTAGATGAACGAACGTCTCTCCACTTGCTCAGTTCTGAGAGATAAGTGTGTGTGAAAGCCGTCCTTCACCTAGCTTGTTGGGAACACAAAGTTTCTTTTCAGTTGCAAACTCCATTCCATACATATATATGGGGAGGTACTAGCTCCTACTCGGTTTCACAGTGAAAACTGCAGGAACTTCAAACCGGCACTAGGAAACAGACTGAGAAAGCAGAGACAAAGTGTCTCCAGCAACCCGTTCCATTGGTGCTAGATGAACGAACGTCTCTCCACTTGCTCAGTTCTGAGAGATAAGTGTGTGTGAAAGCCGTCTTTCACCTAGCTTGTTGGGAACACAAAGTTTCTTTTCAGTTGCAAACTCCATTCCATACATATATATGGGGAGGTAGAAGCTCTAACACTGTTTGACAGTGAAAACTGCAGGATCTTCAAACCGGCACTAGGAAACAGACTGAGAAAGCAGAGAAAAAGTGTCTCCTGCAACCCGTTCCCTTGGTGCTAGATGAACGAACGTCTCTCCATTTGCTCAGTTCTGAGAGATAAGTGTGTGTGAAAGCCGTCCTTCAACTAGCTTGTTGGGAACACAAAGTTTCTTTTCAGTTGCAAACTCCATTGCATACATATATATGGGGAGGTACTAGCTCCAACTCTTTTTGACAGTCAAAGCAGCAGGAACTTGAAACCGGCACTAGGAAACAGAATGAGAAAGCAGAGAAAAAGTGTCTCCTGCAACCCGTTCCATTGGTGCTAGATGGACGAACGTCTCTCCACTTGCTGACTTCTGAGAGATAAGTGTGTGTGAAAGCCGTCCTTCAACTAGCTTGTTGGGAACACAAAGTTTCTTTGCAGTTGCAAACTCCATTCCATACATATATATGGGGAGGTACTAGCTCCAACTCGGTTTTACAGTGTAAACTGCAGGAACTTCAAACCGGCACTAGGAAACAGACTGAGAAAGCAGAGAAAAAGTGTCTCCTGCAACCCGTTCCCTTGGTGCTAGATGAACGAACGTCTCTCCACTTGCTCAGTTCTGAGAGATAAGTGTGTGTGAAAGACGTCCTTCACCTAGCTTGTTGGGAACACAAAGTTTCTTTTCAGTTGCAAACTCCATTCCATACATATATATGGGGAGGTACAAGCTCCAACTCGGTTTTACAGTGAAAAATGCAGGAACATCAAACCGGCACTAGGAAACACACTGAGGAAGCAGAGAAAAAGTGTCTCCTGCAACCCGTTCCCTTGGTGCTAGATGAACGAACGTCTCTCCATTTGCTCAGTTCTGAGAGATAAGTGTGTGTGAAAGCCGTCCTTCATCTAGCTTGTTGGGAAAACAAAGTTTCTATTCAGTAGCAAACACCATTCCATACATATATATGGGGAGGTACTAGCTCCAACTCGGTTTGACAGTCAAAACAGCAGGAACTTGAAAACGGCACTAGGAAACAGAATGAGAAAGCAGAGAAAAAGTGTCTCCTGCAACCCGTTCCCTTGGTGCTAGATGAACGAACGTCTCTCCACTTGCTCAGTTCTGAGAGATAATTCTGTGTGAAAGCCGTCCTTCACCTAGCTTGTTGGGAACACAAAGTTTCTTTTCAGATGCAAACACCATTCCATACATATATATGGGGAAGTACAAGCTCCAACTCGGTTTTACATTGAAAACTGCAGGAACTTCAAACCGGCACTAGGAAACAGACTGAGGAAGCAGAGAAAAAGTTTCTCCAGCAACCCGTTCCCTTGGTGCTAGATGAACGAACGTCTCTCCACTTGCTCAGTTCTGAGAGATAAGTGTGTGTGAAATCCGTCCTTCACCTACCTTGTTGGGAACACAAAGTTTCTTTTCAGTTGGAAACTCCATTCCATACATATATATGGGGAGGTACTAGCTCCAACTCGGTTTTACAGTGAAAACTGCAGGAACTTCAAACCGGCACTAGGAAACAGACTGAGAAAACAGAGAAAAAGTGTCTCCTGCAACCCGTTCCCTTGGTGCTAGATGAACGAACTTCTCTCCACTTGCTAAGTTCTGAGAGATAAGTGTGTGTGAAAGCCGTCCTTCACCTAGCTTGTTGGGAACACAAAGTATCTTTTCAGTTGCAAACTCCATTCCATACATATATATGGGGAGGTACTAGCTCCAACAATGTTTGACAGTGAAAAATGCAGGAATTTCAAACCGGCACTAGGAAACAGACTAAGAAAGCAGAGAAAAAGTGTCTGCTGCAACCCGTTCCCTTGGTGCAAGAAGAACGAACGTCTGTCCACTTGCTCTGTTCTGAGAGACATGTGTGTGTGAAAGCCGTCCTTCACCTAGCTTCTTGGGAACACAAAGTTTCTTTTCAGTTGCAAACTCCATTCCATACATATATATGGGGAGGTAGAAGCTCCAACTCGGTTTTACAGTGAAAACTGCAGTAACTTCAAACCGGCACTAGGAAACAGACTGAGGAAGCAGAGGGAAAGTGTCACCTGCAACCCGTTCCCTTGGTGCTAGATGAACGAACGTCTCTCCACATGCTCAGTTCTGATAGATAATTGTGTGTGAAAGCCGTCCTTCACCTAGCTTTTTGGGAACACAAAGTTTCTTTTCAGTTGCAAACTCCATTCCATACATATATATGGGGAGGTACAAGCTCCAACTCGGTTTTACAGTGAAAACTGCAGGAACTTCAAACCGGCACTAGGAAACAGACTGAGGAAGCAGAGAAAAAGTGTCCCCTGCAACCCGCTCCCTTGGTGCTAGATGAACGAACGTCTCTCCACTTGCTCAGTTATGAGAGATAATTGTGTGTGAAAGCCGTCCTTCACCTAGCTTGTTGGGAACACAAAGTTTCTTTTCAGTTGCAAACTCCATTCCATACATATATATGGGGAGGTACAAGCTCCAACAATGTTTGACAGTGAAAAATGCAGGAACTTCAAACCGGCACTAGGAAACAGACTAAGAAAGCAGAGAAAAAGTGTCTGCTGCAACCCGTTCCCTTGGTGCAAGAAGAACGAACGTCTGTCCACTTGCTCTGTTCTGAGAGACATGTGTGTGTGAAAGCCGTCCTTCACCTAGCTTCTTGGGAACACAAAGTTTCTTTTCAGTTGCAAACTCCATTCCATACATATATATGGGGAGGTAGAAGCTCCAACTCGGTTTTACAGTGAAAACTGCAGGAACTTCAAACCGGCACTAGGAAACAGACTGAGAAAGCAGAGAGAAATTGTCACCTGCAACCCGTTCCCTTGGTGCTAGATGAACGAACGTCTCTCCACATGCTCAGTTCTGAGAGATAAGTGTGTGTGAAAGCCGCTCTTCACCTAGCTTTTTGGGAACACAAAGTTTCTTTTCAGTTGCAAACTCCATTCCATACATACATATGGGGAGGTACAAGCTCCAACTCGGTTTTACAGTGAAAACTGCAGGAACTTCAAACCGGCACTAGGAAACAGACTGAGGAAGCAGAGAAAAAGTGTCTCCTGCAACCCGTTCCCTTGGTGCTAGATGAACGAACGTCTCTCCACTTGCTCAGTTCTGAGAGATAACTGTGTGTGAAAGCCGTCCTTCACCTAGCTTGATGGGAACACAAAGTTTCTTTTCAGTTGCAAACTCCATTCCATACATATATATGGGGAGGTACTAGCTCCAACTCGGTTTTACAGTGAAAACTGTAGGAACTTCAAACCGGCTCTAGGAAACAGACTGAGAAAGCAGAGAAAAATTGTCTCCTGCAACCCGTTCCCTTGGTGCTAGATGAACGAACGTCTCTCCACTTGCTCAGTTCTGAGAGAAAATTGTGTGTGAAAGTCGTCCTTCACCTAGCTTTTTGGGAACACAAAGCTTCTTTTCAGTTGCAAACTCCATTCCATACATATATATGGGGAGGTACTAGCTCCAACTCTGTTTGACAGTGAAAACTGCAGGAACTTCAAAACGGCACTAGGAAACAGACTGAGAAAGCAGAGAAAAAGTGTCTCCTGCAAACCGTTCCCTTGGTGCTAGATGAACGAAGGTCTCTCCACTTGCTCAGTTCCGAGAGATAAGTTTGTGTGAAAGCCGTCCTTGACCTAGCTTGTTGGGAACACAAAGTTTCTTTTCAGTTGCAAACTCCATTCCATACATATATATGGGGAGGTACAAGCTCCAACTCGGTTTTACAGTGAAAACTGCAGGAACTTCAAACCGGCACTAGGAAACAGATTGAGAAAGCAGAGAAAAAGTGTCTCCTGCAACACGTTCCCTTGGTGCTAGATGAACGAACGTCTCACCACTTGCTCAGTTCTGAGAGATAAGTGTATGTGAAAGCCGCACTTCATCCTAGCTTGTTGGGTACACAAAGCTTCTTTTCAGTTGCAAACTCCATTCAATACATATATATGGGGAGGTACTAGCTCCAACTCGGTTTGAAAGTGAAAACTGCAGGAACTTCAAACCGCCACTAGGAAAGAGACTGAGAAAGCAGAGAAAAAGTGTCTCCTGCAACTCGTTCCCTTTGTGCTAGATGAACGAAAGTCTCTCCACTTGCTCAGTTCTGAGAGATAATTGTGTGTGAAAGCCATCCTTAACCTAGATTGTGGGGAACACAAAGTTTCTTTTCAGTTGCAAACTCCATTCCATACATATATATGGGGAGGTACTAGCTCCAACTCGGTTTGACAGTGAAAACTGCAGGAACTTCAAACCGGCACTAGGAAACAGACTGAGAAAGCAGAGAAAAAGTGATTCCTGCAACCCGTTCCCTTGGTGCTAGATGAACGAACGTCTCTCCACTTGCTCAGTTCTGAGAGATAAGTGTGTGTGAAAGTCGTCCTTCAGCTAGCTTGTTGGGAACACAAAGTTTCTTTTCAGTCGCAAACTCCATTCCATACATATATAAGGGGAGGTACTAGCTCCAACTCGGTTTGACAGTGAAAAATGCAGGAACTTCAAACCGGCACTGGGAAACAGACTGAGAAAGCAGAGAAAAAGTATCTCCTGCAACACGTTCCCTTGGTGCTAGATGAACGAACGTCTCTCCACTTGCTCAGTTCTGAGAGATAAGTGTGTGTCAAAGCCGTCCTTCACCTAGCTTGTTGGGAACACAAAGTTTCTTTTTAGTTGCAAACACCATTCCATACATATATATGGGGAGGTACTAGCTCCAACTCGGTTTGACAGTGAAAACTGCAGGAACTTCAAACCGGCACTAGGAAACAGACAGAGAAAGCAGAGAAATAGTGTCTCATGCAACCCGTTCCCTTGGTGCTAGATGAACGAACGTCTCTCCACTTGTTCAGTTCTGAGAGATAAGTGTGTGTGAAAGCCGCTCTTCACCTGGCTTGTTGGGAACACAAAGTTTCTTTTCAGTTGCAAACTCCATTCCATACATATATATGGGGAGGTACTAGCTCCAACTCGATTTGACAGTGAAAACTGCAGGAACTTCAAACCGGCACTAGGAATCAGACTGAGAAAGCAGAGAAAAAGTGTCTCCTGCAACCCGTTCCCTTGGTGCTAGATGAACGAACGTCTCTCCACTTGCTCATTTCTGAGAGATAAGTGTGTGTGAAAGAAGTCCTTCACCTAGCTTGTTGGGAACACAAAGTTTCTTTTCAGTTGCAAACTCCATTCCATACATATATAAGGGGAGGTACTATCTCCAACTCGGTTTGAATGTGAAAACTGCAGGAACTTCAAACGGGCACTGGGAAACAGACTGAGAAAGCAGAGAAAAAGTGTCTCCTGCAACCCGTTCCCTTGGTGCTAGATGAACGAACGTCTCTCCACTTGCTCAGGTATGAGAGATAAGTGTGTGTGAAAGCCGTCCTTCAACTAGCTTGTTGGGAACACAAAGTTTCTTCTCAGTTGCAAACTCCTTTCCTTAAATATATATGGGGAGGTACTAGCTCCAACTCGGATTTACAGTGAAAACTGCAGGAACTTCAAACCGGCACTAGTAAATAGACTGAGAAAGCTGAGAAAAAGTGTCTCCTGCAACCCGTTCCCTTGGCGCTAGATGAACGAACGTCTCTCCACTTGCTCAGTTCTGAGAGATAACTGTGTGTGAAAGCCGTCCTTCACCTTGCTTGTTGGGAACACAAACTTTCTTTTCAGTTGCAAACTCCATTCCATACATATATATGGGGAGGTACTAGCTCCAACTCGGTTTTACAGTGAAAACTGTAGGAACTTCAAACCGGCTCTAGGAAACAGACTGAGAAAGCAGAGAAAAATTGTCTCCTGCAACCCGTTCCCTTGGTGCTAGATGAACGAACGTCTCTCCACTTGCTCAGTTCTGAGAGAAAATTGTGTGTGAAAGTCGTCCTTCACCTAGCTTTTTGGGAACACAAAGCTTCTTTTCAGTTGCAAACTCCATTCCATACATATATATGGGGAGGTACTAGCTCCAACTCTGTTTGACAGTGAAAACTGCAGGAACTTCAAAACGGCACTAGGAAACAGACTGAGAAAGCAGAGAAAAAGTGTCTCCTGCAAACCGTTCCCTTGGTGCTAGATGAACGAAGGTCTCTCCACTTGCTCAGTTCCGAGAGATAAGTTTGTGTGAAAGCCGTCCTTGACCTAGCTTGTTGGGAACACAAAGTTTCTTTTCAGTTGCAAACTCCATTCCATACATATATATGGGGAGGTACAAGCTCCAACTCGGTTTTACAGTGAAAACTGCAGGAACTTCAAACCGGCACTAGGAAACAGATTGAGAAAGCAGAGAAAAAGTGTCTCCTGCAACACGTTCCCTTGGTGCTAGATGAACGAACGTCTCACCACTTGCTCAGTTCTGAGAGATAAGTGTATGTGAAAGCCGCACTTCATCCTAGCTTGTTGGGTACACAAAGCTTCTTTTCAGTTGCAAACTCCATTCAATACATATATATGGGGAGGTACTAGCTCCAACTCGGTTTGAAAGTGAAAACTGCAGGAACTTCAAACCGCCACTAGGAAAGAGACTGAGAAAGCAGAGAAAAAGTGTCTCCTGCAACTCGTTCCCTTTGTGCTAGATGAACGAAAGTCTCTCCACTTGCTCAGTTCTGAGAGATAATTGTGTGTGAAAGCCATCCTTAACCTAGATTGTGGGGAACACAAAGTTTCTTTTCAGTTGCAAACTCCATTCCATACATATATATGGGGAGGTACTAGCTCCAACTCGGTTTGACAGTGAAAACTGCAGGAACTTCAAACCGGCACTAGGAAACAGACTGAGAAAGCAGAGAAAAAGTGATTCCTGCAACCCGTTCCCTTGGTGCTAGATGAACGAACGTCTCTCCACTTGCTCAGTTCTGAGAGATAAGTGTGTGTGAAAGTCGTCCTTCAGCTAGCTTGTTGGGAACACAAAGTTTCTTTTCAGTCGCAAACTCCATTCCATACATATATAAGGGGAGGTACTAGCTCCAACTCGGTTTGACAGTGAAAAATGCAGGAACTTCAAACCGGCACTGGGAAACAGACTGAGAAAGCAGAGAAAAAGTATCTCCTGCAACACGTTCCCTTGGTGCTAGATGAACGAACGTCTCTCCACTTGCTCAGTTCTGAGAGATAAGTGTGTGTCAAAGCCGTCCTTCACCTAGCTTGTTGGGAACACAAAGTTTCTTTTTAGTTGCAAACACCATTCCATACATATATATGGGGAGGTACTAGCTCCAACTCGGTTTGACAGTGAAAACTGCAGGATCTTCAAACCGGCACTAGGAAACAGACTGAGAAAGCAGAGAAAAAGTGTCTCCTGCAACCCGTTCCCTTGGTGCTAGATGAACGAGCGTCTCTCCACATGCTCAGTTCTGAGAGATATGTGTGTGTGAAAGCCGTCCTTCACATAGCTTGTTGGGAACACAAAGTTTCTTTTCAGTTTCAAACTCCATTCCATACATATATATGGGGAGGTAGAAGCTCCAACTCTGTTTGACAGTGAAAACTGCAGGAACTTCAAACCGGCACTAGGAAACAGACTGAGAAAGCAGAGAAAAATTGTCTCCTGCAACCCTTTCCCTTGGTGCTAGATTAACGAACTTCTCTCCAGTTGCTCAGTTCTGAGAGATAAGTGTGTGTGAAAGCCGTCCTTCACCTAGCTTGTTGGGAACACATATTTTCTTTTCAGTTGCAAACTCCATTCCATACATATATATGGGGACGTACTAGCTCCAACTCGGTTTGACAGTGAAAACTGCAGGAACTTCAAACCGGCACTAGGAAACAGACTGAGAAAGCAGAGAAAAAGTGTCTCCAGCAACCCGTTCCCTTGGTGCTAAATGAACGAACGTCTGTCCACTTGCTCAGTTCTGAGATATAAGTGTGTGTGAAAGCCGTCCTTCACATAGCTTGTTGGGAACACAAAGTATCTTTTCAGTTGCAAACTCCATTCCATACATATATATGGGGAGGTACTAGCTCCAAATCGGTTTGACAGTGAAAACTGCAGGAATTTCAAACCGGCACTAGGAAACAGACTGAGAAAGCAGACAAAAAGTGTCTCCTGCAACCCGTTCCCTTGGTGCTAGATGAACGAACGTCTCTCCACTTGCTCAGTTCTGAGAGATAAGTGTGTGTGAAAGCCGTCCTTCACCTAGCTTGTTGGGAACACAAAGTTTCTTTTCAGTTGCAAACTCCATTCCATACATATATATGGGGAGGTACTAGCTCCTACTCGGTTTCACAGTGAAAACTGCAGGAACTTCAAACCGGCACTAGGAAACAGACTGAGAAAGCAGAGACAAAGTGTTTCCAGCAACCCGTTCCATTGGTGCTAGATGAACGAACGTCTCTCCACTTGCTCAGTTCTGAGAGATAAGTGTGTGTGAAAGCCGTATTTCACCTAGCTTGTTGGGAACACAAAGTTTCTTTTCAGTTGCAAACTCCATTCCATACATATATATGGGGAGGTACAAGCTCCAACTCGGTTTTACAGTGAAAACTGCAGGATCTTCAAACCGGCACTAGGAAACAGACTGAGAAAGCTGAGAAAAAGTGTCTCCTGCAACCCGTTCCCTTGGTGCTAGATGAACGAACGTCTCTCCACTTGCTCAGTTCTGAGAGATAAGTGTGTGTGAAAGCCGTCCTTCACCTAGCTTGTTGGGAACACAAAGTTTCTTTTCAGTTGCAAACTCCATTCCATACATATATATGGGGAGGTACTAGCTCCAACTCTTTTTAACAGTCAAAACAGCAGGAACTTGAAACCGGCACTAGGAAACAGAATGAGAAAGCAGAGAAAAAGTGTCTCCTGCAACCCGTTCCATTGGTGCTAGATGGACGAACGTCTCTCCACTTGCTGACTTCAGAGAGATAAGTGTGTGTGAAAGCCGTCCTTCAACTAGCTTGTTGGGAACACAAAGTTTCTTTGCAGTTGCAAACTCCATTCCATACATATATATGGGGAGGTACTAGCTCCAACACGGTTTGACAGTGTAAACTGCAGGAACTTCAAACCGGCACTAGGAAACAGACTGAGAAAGCAGAGAAAAAGTGTCTCCTGCAACCCGTTCCCTTGGTGCTAGATGAACGAACGTCTCTCCACTTGCTCAGTTCTGAGAGATAAGTGTGTGTGAAAGCCGTCCTTCACCTAGCTTGTTGGGAACACAAAGTTTCTTTTCAGTTGCAAACTCCATTCCATACATATATATGGGGAGGTACAAGCTCCAACTCGGTTTTACAGTGAAAAATGCAGGAACATCAAACCGGCACTAGGAAACAGACTGAGGAAGCAGAGAAAAAGTGTCTCCTGCAACCCGTTCCCTTGGTGCTAGATGAACGAAAGTCTCTCCACTTTCTCAGTTCTGAAAGATAAGTGTGTGTGAAAGCCGTCCTTCACCTAGCTTGTTGGGAACACAAAGTTTCTTTTCAGTTGCAAACTCCATTCCATACATATATATGGGGACGTACTAGCTCCAAATCGGTTTGACAGTGAAAAATGCAGGAATTTCAAACCGGCACTAGGAAACAGACTGAGAAAGCAGAGAAAAAGTGTCTACTGCAACCCGTTCCCTTGGTGCTAGATGAACGAACGTCTCTCCACTTGCTCAGTTCTGAGAGATAAGTGTGTGTGAAAGCCGTCCTTCACCTAGCTTGTTGGGAACACAAAGTTTCTTTTCAGTTGCAAACTCCATTCCATACATATATATGGGGAGGTACTAGCTCCAACTCGGTTTCACAGTGAAAACTGCAGGAACTTCAAACCGGCACTAGGAAACAGACTGAGAAAGCAGAGACAAAGTGTCTCCAGCAACCGTTCCCTTGGTGCTAGATGAACGAAAGTCTCTCCACTTGCTCAGTTCTGAGAGATAAGTGTGTGTGAAAGCCGTCCTTCACCTAGCTTGTTGGGAACACAAAGTTTCTTTTCAGTTGCAAACTCCATTCCATACATATATATGGGGAGGTAGAAGCTCTAACTCGGTTTGACAGTGAAAACTGCAGGATCTTCAAACTGGCACTAGGAAACAGACTGAGAAAGCAGAGAAAAAGTGTCTCCTGCAACCCGTTCCCTTGGTGCTAGATGAACGAACGTCTCTCCACATGCTCAGTTCTGAGAGATATGTGTGTGTGAAAGCCGTCCTTCACCTAGCTTGTTGGGAACACAAAGTTTCTTTTCAGTTTCAAACTCCATTCCATACATATATATGGGGAGGTAGAAGCTCCAACTCTGTTTGACAGTGAAAACTGCAGGAACTTCAAACCGGCACTAGGAAACAGACTGAGAAAGCAGAGAAAAAGTGTCTCCTGCAACCCTTTCCCTTGGTGCTAGATTAACGAACCTCTCTCCAGTTGCTCAGTTCTGAGAGATAAGTGTGTGTGAAAGCCGTCCTTCACCTAGCTTGTTGGGAACACATATTTTCTTTTCAGTTGCAAACTCCATTCCATACATATATATGGGGACGTACTAGCTCCAACTCGGTTTGACAGTGAAAACTGCAGGAACTTCAAACCGGCACTAGGAAACAGACTGAGAAAGCAGAGAAAAAGTGTCTCCTGCAACCCGTTCCCTTGGTGCTAAATGAACGAACGTCTGTCCACTTGCTCAGTTCTGAGATATAAGTGTGTGTGAAAGCCGTCCTTCACATAGCTTGTTGGGAACACAAAGTATCTTTTCAGTTGCAAACTCCATTCCATACATATATATGGGGAGGTACTAGCTCCAAATCTGTTTGACAGTGAAAACTGCAGGAATTTCAAACCGGCACTAGGAAACAGACTGAGAAAGCAGAGAAAAAGTGTCTCCTGCAACCCGTTCCCTTGGTGCTAGATGAACGAACGTCTCTCCACTTGCTCAGTTCTGAGAGATAAGTGTGTGTGAAAGCCGTCCTTCACCTAGCTTGTTGGGAACACAAAGTTTCTTTTCAGTTGCAAACTCCATTCCATACATATATATGGGGAGGTACTAGCTCCTACTCGGTTTCACAGTGAAAACTGCAGGAACTTCAAACCGGCACTAGGAAACAGACTGAGAAAGCAGAGACAAAGTGTCTCCAGCAACCCGTTCCATTGGTGCTAGATGAACGAACGTCTCTCCACTTGCTCAGTTCTGAGAGATAAGTGTGTGTGAAAGCCGTCTTTCACCTAGCTTGTTGGGAACACAAAGTTTCTTTTCAGTTGCAAACTCCATTCCATACATATATATGGGGAGGTAGAAGCTCTAACACGGTTTGACAGTGAAAACTGCAGGATCTTCAAACCGGCACTAGGAAACAGACTGAGAAAGCAGAGAAAAAGTGTCTCCTGCAACCCGTTCCCTTGGTGCTAGATGAACGAACGTCTCTCCATTTGCTCAGTTCTGAGAGATAAGTGTGTGTGAAAGCCGTCCTTCAACTAGCTTGTTGGGAACACAAAGTTTCTTTTCAGTTGCAAACTCCATTGCATACATATATATGGGGAGGTACTAGCTCCAACTCTTTTTGACAGTCAAAGCAGCAGGAACTTGAAACCGGCACTAGGAAACAGAATGAGAAAGCAGAGAAAAAGTGTCTCCTGCAACCCGTTCCATTGGTGCTAGATGGACGAACGTCTCTCCACTTGCTGACTTCTGAGAGATAAGTGTGTGTGAAAGCCGTCCTTCAACTAGCTTGTTGGGAACACAAAGTTTCTTTGCAGTTGCAAACTCCATTCCATACATATATATGGGGAGGTACAAGCTCCAACTCGGTTTTACAGTGTAAACTGCAGGAACTTCAAACCGGCACTAGGAAACAGACTGAGAAAGCAGAGAAAAAGTGTCTCCTGCAACCCGTTCCCTTGGTGCTAGATGAACGAACGTCTCTCCACTTGCTCAGTTCTGAGAGATAAGTGTGTGTGAAAGACGTCCTTCACCTAGCTTGTTGGGAACACAAAGTTTCTTTTCAGTTGCAAACTCCATTCCATACATATATATGGGGAGGTACAAGCTCCAACTCGGTTTTACAGTGAAAAATGCAGGAACATCAAACCGGCACTAGGAAACACACTGAGGAAGCAGAGAAAAAGTGTCTCCTGCAACCCGTTCCCTTGGTGCTAGATGAACGAACGTCTCTCCATTTGCTCAGTTCTGAGAGATAAGTGTGTGTGAAAGCCGTCCTTCATCTAGCTTGTTGGGAAAACAAAGTTTCTATTCAGTAGCAAACACCATTCCATACATATATATGGGGAGGTACTAGCTCCAACTCGGTTTGACAGTCAAAACAGCAGGAACTTGAAAACGGCACTAGGAAACAGAATGAGAAAGCAGAGAAAAAGTGTCTCCTGCAACCCGTTCCCTTGGTGCTAGATGAACGAACGTCTCTCCACTTGCTCAGTTCTGAGAGATAATTCTGTGTGAAAGCCGTCCTTCACCTAGCTTGTTGGGAACACAAAGTTTCTTTTCAGATGCAAACACCATTCCATACATATATATGGGGAAGTACAAGCTCCAACTCGGTTTTACATTGAAAACTGCAGGAACTTCAAACCGGCACTAGGAAACAGACTGAGGAAGCAGAGAAAAAGTTTCTCCAGCAACCCGTTCCCTTGGTGCTAGATGAACGAACGTCTCTCCACTTGCTCAGTTCTGAGAGATAAGTGTGTGTGAAATCCGTCCTTCACCTACCTTGTTGGGAACACAAAGTTTCTTTTCAGTTGGAAACTCCATTCCATACATATATATGGGGAGGTACTAGCTCCAACTCGGTTTTACAGTGAAAACTGCAGGAACTTCAAACCGGCACTAGGAAACAGACTGAGAAAACAGAGAAAAAGTGTCTCCTGCAACCCGTTCCCTTGGTGCTAGATGAACGAACTTCTCTCCACTTGCTAAGTTCTGAGAGATAAGTGTGTGTGAAAGCCGTCCTTCACCTAGCTTGTTGGGAACACAAAGTATCTTTTCAGTTGCAAACTCCATTCCATACATATATATGGGGAGGTACTAGCTCCAACAATGTTTGACAGTGAAAAATGCAGGAATTTCAAACCGGCACTAGGAAACAGACTAAGAAAGCAGAGAAAAAGTGTCTGCTGCAACCCGTTCCCTTGGTGCAAGAAGAACGAACGTCTGTCCACTTGCTCTGTTCTGAGAGACATGTGTGTGTGAAAGCCGTCCTTCACCTAGCTTCTTGGGAACACAAAGTTTCTTTTCAGTTGCAAACTCCATTCCATACATATATATGGGGAGGTAGAAGCTCCAACTCGGTTTTACAGTGAAAACTGCAGTAACTTCAAACCGGCACTAGGAAACAGACTGAGGAAGCAGAGGGAAAGTGTCACCTGCAACCCGTTCCCTTGGTGCTAGATGAACGAACGTCTCTCCACATGCTCAGTTCTGATAGATAATTGTGTGTGAAAGCCGTCCTTCACCTAGCTTTTTGGGAACACAAAGTTTCTTTTCAGTTGCAAACTCCATTCCATACATATATATGGGGAGGTACAAGCTCCAACTCGGTTTTACAGTGAAAACTGCAGGAACTTCAAACCGGCACTAGGAAACAGACTGAGGAAGCAGAGAAAAAGTGTCCCCTGCAACCCGCTCCCTTGGTGCTAGATGAACGAACGTCTCTCCACTTGCTCAGTTATGAGAGATAATTGTGTGTGAAAGCCGTCCTTCACCTAGCTTGTTGGGAACACAAAGTTTCTTTTCAGTTGCAAACTCCATTCCATACATATATATGGGGAGGTACAAGCTCCAACAATGTTTGACAGTGAAAAATGCAGGAACTTCAAACCGGCACTAGGAAACAGACTAAGAAAGCAGAGAAAAAGTGTCTGCTGCAACCCGTTCCCTTGGTGCAAGAAGAACGAACGTCTGTCCACTTGCTCTGTTCTGAGAGACATGTGTGTGTGAAAGCCGTCCTTCACCTAGCTTCTTGGGAACACAAAGTTTCTTTTCAGTTGCAAACTCCATTCCATACATACATATGGGGAGGTACAAGCTCCAACTCGGTTTTACAGTGAAAACTGCAGGAACTTCAAACCGGCACTAGGAAACAGACTGAGGAAGCAGAGAAAAAGTGTCTCCTGCAACCCGTTCCCTTGGTGCTAGATGAACGAACGTCTCTCCACTTGCTCAGTTCTGAGAGATAACTGTGTGTGAAAGCCGTCCTTCACCTAGCTTGATGGGAACACAAAGTTTCTTTTCAGTTGCAAACTCCATTCCATACATATATATGGGGAGGTACTAGCTCCAACTCGGTTTTACAGTGAAAACTGTAGGAACTTCAAACCGGCTCTAGGAAACAGACTGAGAAAGCAGAGAAATATTGTCTCCTGCAACCCGTTCCCTTGGTGCTAGATGAACGAACGTCTCTCCACTTGCTCAGTTCTGAGAGAAAATTGTGTGTGAAAGTCGTCCTTCACCTAGCTTTTTGGGAACACAAAGCTTCTTTTCAGTTGCAAACTCCATTCCATACATATATATGGGGAGGTACTAGCTCCAACTCTGTTTGACAGTGAAAACTGCAGGAACTTCAAAACGGCACTAGGAAACAGACTGAGAAAGCAGAGAAAAAGTGTCTCCTGCAAACCGTTCCCTTGGTGCTAGATGAACGAAGGTCTCTCCACTTGCTCAGTTCCGAGAGATAAGTTTGTGTGAAAGCCGTCCTTGACCTAGCTTGTTGGGAACACAAAGTTTCTTTTCAGTTGCAAACTCCATTCCATACATATATATGGGGAGGTACAAGCTCCAACTCGGTTTTACAGTGAAAACTGCAGGAACTTCAAACCGGCACTAGGAAACAGATTGAGAAAGCAGAGAAAAATTTTCTCCTGCAACCCGTTCCCTTGGTGCTAGATGAACGAACGTCTCACCACTTGCTCAGTTCTGAGAGATAAGTGTATGTGAAAGCCGCACTTCATCCTAGCTTGTTGGGTACACAAAGCTTCTTTTCAGTTGCAAACTCCATTCAATACATATATATGGGGAGGTACTAGCTCCAACTCGGTTTGAAAGTGAAAACTGCAGGAACTTCAAACCGCCACTAGGAAAGAGACTGAGAAAGCAGAGAAAAAGTGTCTCCTGCAACTCGTTCCCTTTGTGCTAGATGAACGAAAGTCTCTCCACTTGCTCAGTTCTGAGAGATAATTGTGTGTGAAAGCCATCCTTAACCTAGATTGTGGGGAACACAAAGTTTCTTTTCAGTTGCAAACTCCATTCCATACATATATATGGGGAGGTACTAGCTCCAACTCGGTTTGACAGTGAAAACTGCAGGAACTTCAAACCGGCACTAGGAAACAGACTGAGAAAGCAGAGAAAAAGTGATTCCTGCAACCCGTTCCCTTGGTGCTAGATGAACGAACGTCTCTCCACTTGCTCAGTTCTGAGAGATAAGTGTGTGTGAAAGTCGTCCTTCAGCTAGCTTGTTGGGAACACAAAGTTTCTTTTCAGTCGCAAACTCCATTCCATACATATATAAGGGGAGGTACTAGCTCCTACTCGGTTTGACAGTGAAAAATGCAGGAACTTCAAACCGGCACTGGGAAACAGACTGAGAAAGCAGAGAAAAAGTATCTCCTGCAACACGTTCCCTTGGTGCTAGATGAACGAACGTCTCTCCACTTGCTCAGTTCTGAGAGATAAGTGTGTGTCAAAGCCGTCCTTCACCTAGCTTGTTGGGAACACAAAGTTTCTTTTTAGTTGCAAACACCATTCCATACATATATATGGGGAGGTACTAGCTCCAACTCGGTTTGACAGTGAAAACTGCAGGAACTTCAAACCGGCACTAGGAAACAGACAGAGAAAGCAGAGAAATAGTGTCTCATGCAACCCGTTCCCTTGGTGCTAGATGGACGAACGTCTCTCCACTTGTTCAGTTCTGAGAGATAAGTGTGTGTGAAAGCCGCTCTTCACCTGGCTTGTTGGGAACACAAAGTTTCTTTTCAGTTGCAAACTCCATTCCATACATATATATGGGGAGGTACTAGCTCCAACTATGTTTGACAGTGAAAACTGCAGGAACTTCAAACCGGCACTAGGAATCAGACTGAGAAAGCAGAGAAAAAGTGTCTCCTGCAACCCGTTCCCTTGGTGCTAGATGAACGAACGTCTCTCCACTTGCTCATTTCTGAGAGATAAGTGTGTGTGAAAGAAGTCCTTCACCTAGCTTGTTGGGAACACAAAGTTTCTTTTCAGTTGCAAACTCCATTCCATACATATATAAGGGGAGGTACTATCTCCAACTCGGTTTGAATGTGAAAACTGCAGGAACTTCAAACGGGCACTGGGAAACAGACTGAGAAAGCAGAGAAAAAGTGTCTCCTGCAACCCGTTCCCTTGGTGCTAGATGAACGAACGTCTCTCCACTTGCTCAGTTATGAGAGATAAGTGTGTGTGAAAGCCGTCCTTCAACTAGCTTGTTGGGAACACAAAGTTTCTTCTCAGTTGCAAACTCCTTTCCTTAAATATATATGGGGAGGTACTAGCTCCAACTCGGATTTACAGTGAAAACTGCAGGAACTTCAAACCGGCACTAGTAAATAGACTGAGAAAGCTGAGAAAAAGTGTCTCCTGCAACCCGTTCCCTTGGCGCTAGATGAACGAACGTCTCTCCACTTGCTCAGTTCTGAGAGATAACTGTGTGTGAAAGCCGTCCTTCACCTTGCTTGTTGGGAACACAAACTTTCTTTTCAGTTGCAAACTCCATTCCATACATATATATGGGGAGGTACTAGCTCCAACTCGGTTTTACAGTGAAAACTGTAGGAACTTCAAACCGGCTCTAGGAAACAGACTGAGAAAGCAGAGAAAAATTGTCTCCTGCAACCCGTTCCCTTGGTGCTAGATGAACGAACGTCTCTCCACTTGCTCAGTTCTGAGAGAAAATTGTGTGTGAAAGTCGTCCTTCACCTAGCTTTTTGGGAACACAAAGCTTCTTTTCAGTTGCAAACTCCATTCCATACATATATATGGGGAGGTACTAGCTCCAACTCTGTTTGACAGTGAAAACTGCAGGAACTTCAAAACGGCACTAGGAAACAGACTGAGAAAGCAGAGAAAAAGTGTCTCCTGCAAACCGTTCCCTTGGTGCTAGATGAACGAAGGTCTCTCCACTTGCTCAGTTCCGAGAGATAAGTTTGTGTGAAAGCCGTCCTTGACCTAGCTTGTTGGGAACACAAAGTTTCTTTTCAGTTGCAAACTCCATTCCATACATATATATGGGGAGGTACAAGCTCCAACTCGGTTTTACAGTGAAAACTGCAGGAACTTCAAACCGGCACTAGGAAACAGATTGAGAAAGCAGAGAAAAAGTGTCTCCTGCAACACGTTCCCTTGGTGCTAGATGAACGAACGTCTCACCACTTGCTCAGTTCTGAGAGATAAGTGTATGTGAAAGCCGCACTTCATCCTAGCTTGTTGGGTACACAAAGCTTCTTTTCAGTTGCAAACTCCATTCAATACATATATATGGGGAGGTACTAGCTCCAACTCGGTTTGAAAGTGAAAACTGCAGGAACTTCAAACCGCCACTAGGAAAGAGACTGAGAAAGCAGAGAAAAAGTGTCTCCTGCAACTCGTTCCCTTTGTGCTAGATGAACGAAAGTCTCTCCACTTGCTCAGTTCTGAGAGATAATTGTGTGTGAAAGCCATCCTTAACCTAGATTGTGGGGAACACAAAGTTTCTTTTCAGTTGCAAACTCCATTCCATACATATATATGGGGAGGTACTAGCTCCAACTCGGTTTGACAGTGAAAACTGCAGGAACTTCAAACCGGCACTAGGAAACAGACTGAGAAAGCAGAGAAAAAGTGATTCCTGCAACCCGTTCCCTTGGTGCTAGATGAACGAACGTCTCTCCACTTGCTCAGTTCTGAGAGATAAGTGTGTGTGAAAGTCGTCCTTCAGCTAGCTTGTTGGGAACACAAAGTTTCTTTTCAGTCGCAAACTCCATTCCATACATATATAAGGGGAGGTACTAGCTCCAACTCGGTTTGACAGTGAAAAATGCAGGAACTTCAAACCGGCACTGGGAAACAGACTGAGAAAGCAGAGAAAAAGTATCTCCTGCAACACGTTCCCTTGGTGCTAGATGAACGAACGTCTCTCCACTTGCTCAGTTCTGAGAGATAAGTGTGTGTCAAAGCCGTCCTTCACCTAGCTTGTTGGGAACACAAAGTTTCTTTTTAGTTGCAAACACCATTCCATACATATATATGGGGAGGTACTAGCTCCAACTCGGTTTGACAGTGAAAACTGCAGGAACTTCAAACCGGCACTAGGAAACAGACAGAGAAAGCAGAGAAATAGTGTCTCATGCAACCCGTTCCCTTGGTGCTAGATGAACGAACGTCTCTCCACTTGTTCAGTTCTGAGAGATAAGTGTGTGTGAAAGCCGCTCTTCACCTGGCTTGTTGGGAACACAAAGTTTCTTTTCAGTTGCAAACTCCATTCCATACATATATATGGGGAGGTACTAGCTCCAACTCGATTTGACAGTGAAAACTGCAGGAACTTCAAACCGGCACTAGGAATCAGACTGAGAAAGCAGAGAAAAAGTGTCTCCTGCAACCCGTTCCCTTGGTGCTAGATGAACGAACGTCTCTCCACTTGCTCATTTCTGAGAGATAAGTGTGTGTGAAAGAAGTCCTTCACATAGCTTGTTGGGAACACAAAGTTTCTTTTCAGTTGCAAACTCCATTCCATACATATATAAGGGGAGGTACTATCTCCAACTCGGTTTGAATGTGAAAACTGCAGGAACTTCAAACGGGCACTGGGAAACAGACTGAGAAAGCAGAGAAAAAGTGTCTCCTGCAACCCGTTCCCTTGGTGCTAGATGAACGAACGTCTCTCCACTTGCTCAGTTATGAGAGATAAGTGTGTGTGAAAGCCGTCCTTCAACTAGCTTGTTGGGAACACAAAGTTTCTTCTCAGTTGCAAACTCCTTTCCTTAAATATATATGGGGAGGTACTAGCTCCAACTCGGATTTACAGTGAAAACTGCAGGAACTTCAAACCGGCACTAGTAAATAGACTGAGAAAGCTGAGAAAAAGTGTCTCCTGCAACCCGTTCCCTTGGCGCTAGATGAACGAACGTCTCTCCACTTGCTCAGTTCTGAGAGATAAATGTGTGTGAAAGCCGTCCTTCACCTTGCTTGTTGGGAACACAAACTTTCTTTTCAGTTGCAAACTCCATTCCATACATATATATGGGGAGGTACAAGCTCCAACTCGATTTTACAGTGAAAACTGCAGGAACTTAAAACCGGCACTAGGAAACAGACTGAGAAAGCAGAGAAATAGTGTCTCCTGCAACCCGTTCCCTTGGTGCTAGATGAACGAACGTCTCTCCACTTGCTCAGTTCTGAGAGATAAGTGTGTGTCAAAGCCGTCCTTCACCTAGCTTGTTGGGAACACAAAGTTTCTTTTTAGTTGCAAACACCATTCCATACATATATAAGGGGAGGTAATATCTCCAACTCGGTTTGACAGTGAAAACTGCAGGAACTTCAAACCGGCACTAGGAAACAGACAGAGAAAGCAGAGAAATAGTGTCTCATGCAACCCGTTCCCTTGGTGCTAGATGAACGAACGTCTCTCCACTTGTTCAGTTCTGAGAGATAAGTGTGTGTGAAAGCCGCTCTTCACCTGGCTTGTTGGGAACACAAAGTTTCTTTTCAGTTGCAAACTCCATTCCATACATATATATGGGGAGGTACTAGCTCCAACTCGTTTTGACAGTGAAAACTGCAGGAACTTCAAACCGGCACTAGGAATCAGACTGAGAAAGCAGAGAAAAAGTGTCTCCTGCAACCCGTTCCCTTGGTGCTAGATGAACGAACGTCTCTCCACTTGCTCAGTTATGAGAGATAAGTGTGTGTGAAAGCCGTCCTTCACCTAGCTTGTTGGGAACACAAAGTTTCTTTTCAGTTACAAACTCCATTCCATACATATATAAGGGGAGGTACTATCTCCAACTCGGTTTGAATGTGAAAACTGCAGGAACTTCAAACGGGCACTGGGAAACAGACTGAGAAAGCAGAGAAAAAGTGTCTCCTGCAACCCGTTCCCTTGGTGATAGATGAACGAACGTCTCTCCACTTGCTCTGTTATGAGAGATAAGTGTGTGTGAAAGCCGTCCTTCAACTAGCTTGTTGGGAACACAAAGTTTCTTCTCAGTTGCAAACTCCTTTCCTTAAATATATATGGGGAGGTACTAGCTCCAACTCGGATTTACAGTGAAAACTGCAGGAACTTCAAACCGGCACTAGTAAATAGACTGAGAAAGCTGAGAAAAAGTGTCTCCTGCAACCCGTTCCCTTGGCGCTAGATGAACGAACGTCTCTCCACTTGCTCAGTTCTGAGAGATAACTGTGTGTGAAAGCCGTCCTTCACCTAGCTTGTTGGGAACACAAACTTTCTTTTCAGTTGCAAACTCCATTCCATACATATATATGGGGAGGTACAAGCTCCAACTCGATTTTACAGTGAAAACTGCAGGAACTTAAAACCGGCACTAGGAAACAGACTGAGAAAGCAGAGAAAAAGTGTCCCCTGCAACCCGTTCCCTTGGTGCTAGATGAACGAACGTCTCTTCACTTGCTCAGTTCTGAGAGATAAGTGTGTGTGAAAGCCGCTCTTCACCTAGCTTGTTGGGAACACAAAGTTTCTTTTCAGTTGCACACTCCATTCCATACATATATATGGGTAGGTACAAGCTCCAACTCGGTTTGACAGTGAAAAATGCAGGAACTTCAAACCGGCATTAGGAATCAGACTGAGAAAGCAGAGAAAATGTGTCTCCTGCAACCCGTTCCATTGGTGCTAGATGAACGAACGTCTCTCCACTTGCTCAGTTCTGAGAGATATGTGAGTGATAGCCTTCCATCACAAAGCTTGTTGGGAACACAAAGTTTCTTTTCAGTTGCAAACCCCATTCCATACATATATATGGGGAGGTACTAGCTCCAAATCGGTTTGACAGTGAAAATTGCAGGAACTTCAAACAGGCACTAGGAAACAGACGGAGAAAGCAGAGAAAAAGTGTCTCCTGCAACCCGTTCCCTTGGTGCTAGATGAACGAACGTCTCTCCACTTGCTCAGTTCTGAGAGATAAGTGTGTGTGAAAGCCGTCCTTCACCTAGCTTGTTGGGAACACAAACTTTCTTTTCAGTTGCAAAATCCATTCCATACATATATATGGGGAGGTACAAGCTCCAACTCGATTTTACAGTGAAAACTGCAGGAACTTCAAACCGGCACTAGTAAATAGACTGAGAAAGCTGAGAAAAAGTGTCTCCTGCAACCCGTTCCCTTGGCGCTAGATGAACGAACGTCTCTCCACTTGCTCAGTTCTGAGAGATAACTGTGTGTGAAAGCAGTCCTTCACCTAGCTTGTTGGGAACACAAACTTTCTTTTCAGTTGCAAACTCCATTCCATACATATATATGGGGAGGAACAAGCTCCAACTCGATTTTACAGTGAAAACTGCAGGAAATTAAAACCGGCAGTAGGAAACAGACTGAGAATGCAGAGAAAAAGTGTGTCCTGCAACACGTTCCCTTGGTGCTAGATGAACGAACGTCTCACCACTTGCTCAGTTCTGAGAGATAAGTGTATGTGAAAGCCGCACTTCATCCTAGCTTGTTGGGTACACAAAGTTTCTTTTCAGTTGCAAACTCCATTCAATACATATATATGGGGAGGTACTAGCTCCAACTTGGTTTGAAAGTGAAAACTGCAGGAACTTCAAACCGCCACTAGGAAAGAGACTGAGAAAGCAGAGAAAAAGTGTCTCCTGCAACTCGTTCCCTTTGTGCTAGATGAACGAAAGTCTCTCCACTTGCTCAGTTCTGAGAGATAATTGTGTGTGAAAGCCATCCTTAACCTAGATTGTGGGGAACACAAAGTTTCTTTTCAGTTGCAAACTCCATTCCATACATATATATGGGGAGGTACTAGCTCCAACTCGGTTTGACAGTGAAAACTGCAGGAACTTCAAACCGGCACTAGGAAACAGACTGAGAAAGCAGAGAAAAAGTGATTCCTGCAACCCGTTCCCTTGGTGCTAGATGAACGAACGTCTCTCCACTTGCTCAGTTCTGAGAGATTAGTGAGTGTGATAGCCTTCCATCACCAAGCTTGTTGGGAACACAAAGTTTCTTTTCAGCTGCAAACTGCATTCCATACATATATATGGGGAGGTAGAAGCTCCAACTCGGTTTTACAGTGAAAACTGCAGTAACTTCAAACCGGCACTAGGAAACAGACTGAGAAAGCAGAGAAAAAGTGATTCCTGCAACCCGTTCCCTTGGTGCTAGATGAACGAACGTCTCTCCACTTGCTCAGTTCTGAGAGATAAGTGTGTGTGAAAGTCGTCCTTCAGCTAGCTTGTTGGGAACACAAAGTTTCTTTTCAGTCGCAAACTCCATTCCATACATATATAAGGGGAGGTACTAGCTCCAACTCGGTTTGACAGTGAAAAATGCAGGAACTTCAAACCGGCACTGGGAAACAGACTGAGAAAGCAGAGAAAAAGTATCTCCTGCAACCCGTTCCCTTGGTGCTAGATGAACGAACGTCTCTCCACTTGCTCAGTTCTGAGAGATAAGTGTGTGTCAAAGCCGTCCTTCACCTAGCTTGTTGGGAACACAAAGTTTCTTTTTAGTTGCAAACACCATTCCATACATATATATGGGGAGGTAGTAGCTCCAACTCGGTTTGACAGTGAAAACTGCAGGAACTTCAAACCGGCACTAGGAAACAGACAGAGAAAGCAGAGAAATAGTGTCTCATGCAACCCGTTCCCTTGGTGCTAGATGAACGAACGTCTCTCCACTTGTTCAGTTCTGAGAGATAATTGTGTGTGAAAGCCGCTCTTCACCTGGCTTGTTGGGAACACAAAGTTTCTTTTCAGTTGCAAACTCCATTCCATACATATATATGGGGAGGTACTAGCTCCAACTCGTTTTGACAGTGAAAACTGCAGGAACTTCAAACCGGCACTAGGAATCAGACTGAGAAAGCAGAGAAAAAGTGTCTCCTGCAACCCGTTCCCTTGGTGCTAGATGAACGAACGTCTCTCCACTTGCTCATTTCTGAGAGATAAGTGTGTGTGAAAGCCGTCCTTCACCTAGCTTGTTGGGAACACAAAGTTTCTTTTCAGTTGCAAACTCCATTCCATACATATATAAGGGGAGGTAATATCTCCAACTCGGTTTGAATGTGAAAACTGCAGGAACTTCAAACGGGCACTGGGAAACAGACTGAGAAAGCAGAGAAAAAGTGTCTCCTGCAACCCGTTCCCTTGGTGCTAGATGAACGAACGTCTCTCCACTTGCTCAGTTATGAGAGATAAGTGTGTGTGAAAGCCGTCCTTCAACTAGCTTGTTGGGAACACAAAGTTTCTTTTCAGTTGCAAACTCCATTCCATACATATATATGGGGAGGTACAAGCTCCAACTCGGTTTTACAGTTAAAACTGCAGGAACTTCAAACCGGCACTAGGAAACACACTGAGAAAGCAGAGAAAAAGTGTCTCCTGCAACCCGTTCCCTTGGTGCTAGATGAACGAACGTCTCTCCACTTGCTCAGTTCTGAGAGATAAGTTTGTGTGAAAGCCGTCCTTCACCTAGCCTGTTGGGAACACAAAGATTCTTTTAAGTTGCAAACTCCACTCCATCTATATATATGGGGAGGTACTAGCTCCAACTCGGTTTTACAGTGAAAACTGCAGGAACTTCAAACCGTCACTAGGAAACAGACTGAGAAAGCAGAGAAAAAGTGTCCCCTGCAACACGTTCCCTTTGTGCTAGATGAACGAACGTCTCTCCACTTGCTCAGTTCTGAGAGATATGTTTGTGTGAAAGCGGGTCCTTCACCTAGATTGTTGAGAACACAAAGTTTCTTCTCAGTTGCAAACTCCTTTCCTTAAATATATATAGGGAGGTACTAGCTCCAACTCGGATTTACAGTGAAAACTGCAGGAATTTCAAACCGGCACTAGGAAACAGACTGTGAAAGCAGAGAAAAAGTGTCCCCTGCAACCCGCTCCCTTGGTGCTAGATGAACGAACGTCTCTCCACTTGCTCAGTTCTGAGAGATAAGTGTGTGTGAAAGCCGTCCTTCACCCAGCTTGTTGGGAACTAAAAGTTTCTTTTCAGTTGCAAACTCCATTCCATACATATATATGGGGAGGTACAAGCTCCAACTCGATTTTACAGTGAAAACTGCAGGAACTTCAAACCGGCACTAGTAAATAGACTGAGAAACCTGAGAAAAAGTGTCTCCTGCAACCCGTTCCCTTGGCGCTAGATGAACGAACGTCTCTCCACTTGCTCAGTTCTGAGAGATAACTGTGTGTGAAAGCCGTCCTTCACCTAGCTTGTTGGGAACACAAACTTTCTTTTCAGTTGCAAACTCCATTCCATACATATATATGGGGAGGTACAAGCTCCAACTCGATTTTACAGTGAAAACTGCAGGAAATTAAAACCGGCACTAGGAAACAGACTGAGAATGCAGAGAAAAAGTGTGTCCTGCAACCCGTTCCCTTGGTGCTAGATGAACGAACGTCTCTCCACTTGCTCAGTTCTGAGAGATAAGTGTGTGTGAAAGCCGTCCTTCACCTAGCTTGTTGGGAACACAAAGTTTCTTTTCAGTTGCAAACTCCATTCCATACATATATATGGGGAGGTAGAAGCTCCAAATCGGTTTGACAGTGAAAACTGCAGGAACTTCAAACCGGCACTAGGAAACAGACTGAGAAAGCAGAGAAATAGTGTATCCTGCAAACTGTTCCCTTGGTGCTAGATGAACGAATGTCTCTCCACCTGCTCAGTTCTGAGAGATAAGTGTGTGTGAAAGTCGCTCTTCAACTAGCTTGATGGGAACACAAAGTTTCTTTTCAGTTGCAAACCCCATTCCATACATATATATTGGGAGGTACAAGCTCCAACTCGATTTTACAGTGAAAACTGCAGGAACTTCAAACCGGCACTAGGAAACAGACTGAGAAAGCAGAGAAAAATTGTTTCCTGCAACCCGTTCCCTTGGTGCTAGATGAACGAACGTCTCTCCACTTGCTCAGTTCCGAGAGAAAAGTGTGTGTGAAAGCCGTCCTTCACCTAGCTTGTTGGGAACACAAAGTTTCTTCTCAGTTGCAAACTCCATTCCATACATACATATGGGGAGGTACTAGCTCCAACTCGGTTTGACAGTGAAAACTGCAGGAACTTCAAACCGGCACTAGGAAACAGACTGAGAAAGCAGAGAAAAAGTGTCTCCTGCAACCCGTTCCCTTGGTGCTAGATGAACGAACGTCTTTCCACTTGCTCAGTTCTGAGAGATAAGTGTGTGTGAAAGCCGTCCTTCACCTAGCTTGTTGGGAACACAAAGTTTCTTTTCAGTTGCAAACTCCATTCCATACATATATATGGGGAGGTAGAATCTCCAACTAGGTTTTACAGTGAAACGTGCAGGAACTTCAAACCGGCCCTAGGAAACAGACTGAGAAAGCAGAGAAAAAGTGTCTCCTGCAACCCGTTCCCTTGGTGCTAGATGAACGAACGTCTCTCCACTTGCTCAGTTCTGAGAGATAAGTGTGTGTGAAAGCCGCTCTTCACCTAGCTTGTTGGGAACACAAAGTTTCTTTTCAGTTGCACACTCCATTCCATACATATATATGGGTAGGTACTAGCTCCAACTCGGTTTGACAGTGAAAAATGCAGGAACTTCAAACCGGCATTAGGAATCAGACTGAGAAAGCAGAGAAAATGTGTCTCCTGCAACCCGTTCCTTTGGTGCTACATGAACGAACGTCTCTCCACTTGCTCAGTTCTGAGAGATATGTGAGTGATAGCCTTCCATCACAAAGCTTGTTGGGAACACAAAGTTTCTTTTCAGTTGCAAACCCCATTCCATACATATATATGGGGAGGTACTAGCTCCAAATCGGTTTGACAGTGAAAATTGCAGGAACTTCAAACTGGCACTAGGAAACAGACGGAGAAAGCAGAGAAAAAGTGTCTCCTGCAACCCGTTCCCTTGGTGCTAGATGAACGAACGTCTCTCCACTTGCTCAGTTCTCAGAGATAAGTGTGTGTGAAAGCCGTCCTTCACCTAGCTTGTTGGGAACTAAAAGTTTCTTTTCAGTTGCAAACTCCATTCCATACATATATATGGGGAGGTACAAGCTCCAACTCGATTTTACAGTGAAAACTGCAGGAACTTCAAACCGGCACTAGTAAATAGACTGAGAAAGCTGAGAAAAAGTGTCTCCTGCAACCCGTTCCCTTGGCGCTAGATGAACGAACGTCTCTCCCCTTGCTCAGTTCTGAGAGATAACTGTGTGTGAAAGCCGTCCTTCACCTAGCTTGTTGGGAACACAAACTTTCTTTTCAGTTGCAAACTCCATTCCATACATATATATGGGGAGGTAAAAGCTCCAACACTGTTTGACACTGAAAACTGCAGGAACTTCAAACCGGCACTAGGAAACAGACTGAGAAGCAGAGAAAAAGTGTCTCCTGCAACCCGTTCCCTTGGTGCTAGATGAACGAACGTCTCTCCACTTGCTCAGTTCTGAGAGATAAGTGTGTGTGAAAGCCGCTCTTCACCTAGCTTGTTGGGAACACAAAGTTTCTTTTCAGTTGCACACTCCATTCCATACATATGTATGGGTAGGTACTAGCTCCAACTCGGTTTGACAGTGAAAAATGCAGGAACTTCAAACCGGCATTAGGAATCAGACTGAGAAAGCAGAGAAAATGTGTCTCCTGCAACCCGTTCCCTTGGTGCTACATGAACGAACGTCTCTCCACTTGCTCAGTTCTGAGAGATATGTGAGTGATAGCCTTCCATCACAAAGCTTGTTGGGAACACAAAGTTTCTTTTCAGTTGCAAACCCCATTCCATACATATATATGGGGAGGTACTAGCTCCATATCGGTTTGACAGTGAAAATTGCAGGAACTTCAAACAGGCACTAGGAAACAGACGGAGAAAGCAGAGAAAAAGTGTCTCCTGCAACCCGTTCCCTTGGTGCTAGATGAACGAACGTCTCTCCACTTGCTCAGTTCTGAGAGATAAGTGTGTGTGAAAGCCGTCCTTCACCTAGCTTGTTGGGAACTAAAAGTTTCTTTTCAGTTGCAAACTCCATTCCATACATATATATGGGGAGGTACAAGCTCCAACTCGATTTTACAATGAAAACTGCAGGAACTTCAAACCGGCACTAGTAAATAGACTGAGAAAGCTGAGAAAAAGTGTCTCCTGCAACCCGTTCCCTTGGTGCTAGATGAACGAACGTCTCTCCACTTGCTCAGTTCTGAGAGATAACTGTGTGTGAAAGCCGTCCTTCACCTAGCTTGTTGGGAACACAAACTTTCTTTTCAGTTGCAAACTCCATTCCATACATATATATGGGGAGGTACAAGCTCCAACTCGATTTTACAGTGAAAACTGCAGGAACTTAAAACCGGCACTAGGAAACAGACTGAGAAAGCAGAGAAAAAGTGTCTCCTGCAACCCGTTCCCTTGGTGCTAGATGAACGAACGTCTCTCCACTTGCTCAGTTCTGAGAGATAAGTGTGTGTGAAAGCCGCTCTTCACCTAGCTTGTTGGGAACACAAAGTTTCTTTTCAGTTGCACACTCCATTCCATACATATATATGGGTAGGTACTAGCTCCAACTCGGTTTGACAGTGAAAAATGCAGGAACTTCAAACCGGCATTAGGAATCAGACTGAGAAAGCAGAGAAAATGTGTCTCCTGCAACCCGTTCCCTTGGTGCTACATGAACGAACGTCTCTCCACTTGCTCAGTTCTGAGAGATATGTGAGTGATAGCCTTCCATCACCAAGCTTGTTGGGAACACAAAGTTTCTTTTCAGTTGCAAACCCCATTCCATACATATATATGGGGAGGTACTAGCTCCAAATCGGTTTGACAGTGAAAATTGCAGGAACTTCAAACAGGCACTAAGAAACAGACGGAGAAAGCAGAGAAAAAGTGTCTCCTGCAACCCGTTCCCTTGGTGCTAGATGAACGAACGTCTCTCCACTTGCTCAGTTCTGAGAGATAAGTGTGTGTGAAAGCCGTCCTTCACCTAGCTTGTTGGGAACTAAAAGTTTCTTTTCAGTTGCAAACTCCATTCCATACATATATATGGGGAGGTACAAGCTCCAACTCGATTTTACAGTGAAAACTGCAGGAACTTCAAACCGGCACTAGTAAATAGACTGAGAAAGCTGAGAAAAAGTGTCTCCTGCAACCCGTTCCCTTGGCGCTAGATGAACGAACGTCTCTCCACTTGCTCAGTTCTGAGAGATAACTGTGTGTGAAAGCCGTCCTTCACCTAGCTTGTTGGGAACACAAACTTTCTTTTCAGTTGCAAACTCCATTCCATACATATATATGGGGAGGTACAAGCTCCAACTCGATTTTACAGTGAAAACTGCAGGAACTTCAAACCGGCACTAGGAAACAGACTGAGAAAGCAGAGAAAAATTGTCTCCTGCAACCCGTTCCCTTGGTGCTAGATGAACGAACGTCTCTCCACTTGCTCAGTTCTGAGAGATAAGTGTGTGTGAAAGCCGCTCTTCACCTAGCTTGTTGGGAACACAAAGTTTCTTTTCAGTTGCAAACTCCATTCCATACATATATATGGGGAGGTACAAGCTCCAACTCCATTTTACAGTGAAAACTGCAGGAAATTAAAACCGGCACTAGGAAACAGACTGAGAATGCAGAGAAAAAGTGTGTCCTGCAACCCGTTCCCTTTGTGCTAGATGAACGAACGTCTCTCCACTTGCTCAGATCTGAGAGATAAGTGTGTGTGAAAGCCGACCTTCACCTAGCTTGTTGGGAACACAAAGTTTCTTTTCAGTTGCAAATACCATTCCATACATATATATGGGGAGGTTCAAGCTCCAACTCGGTTTTACAGTGAAAACTGCAGGAAATTCAAACCGGCACTAGGAAACAGACTGAGAAAGCAGAGAAAAAGTGTCTCCTGCAACCCGTTCCCTTGGTGCTAGATGAACGAACGTCTCTCCACTTGCTCAGTTCTGAGAGATAAGTGAGTGTGATAGGCTTCCATCACCAAGCTTGTTGGGAACACAAAGTTTCTTTTCAGTTGCAAACTCCATTCCATACATATATATGGGGAGGTACTAGCTCCAAATTGGTTTGACAGTGAAAACTGCAGGAACTTCAAACCGGCACTAGGAAACAGACTGAGAAAGCAGAGAAAAAGTGTCTCCTGCAACCCGTTCCCTTGGTGCTAGATGAACGAACGTCTCTCCACTTGCTCAGTTCTGAGAGATAAGTGTGTGTGAAAGCCGCTCTTCACCTAGCTTGTTGGGAACACAAAGTTTCTTTTCAGTTGCACACTCCATTCCATACATATATATGGGTAGGTACTAGCTCCAACTCGGTTTGACAGTGAAAAATGCAGGAACTTCAAACCGGCATTAGGAATCAGACTGAGAAAGCAGAGAAAATGTGTCTCCTGCAACCCGTTCCCTTGGTGCTACATGAACGAACGTCTCTCCACTTTCTCAGTTCTGAGAGATATGTGAGTGATAGCCTTCCATCACAAAGCTTGTTGGGAACACAAAGTTTCTTTTCAGTTGCAAACCCCATTCCATACATATATATGGGGAGGTACTAGCTCCAAATCGGTTTGACAGTGAAAATTGCAGGAACTTCAAACTGGCACTAGGAAACAGACGGAGAAAGCAGAGAAAAAGTGTCTCCTGCAACCCGTTCCCTTGGTGCTAGATGAACGAACGTCTCTCCACTTGCTCAGTTCTGAGAGATAAGTGTGTGTGAAAGCCGTCCTTCACCTAGCTTGTTGGGAACTAAAAGTTTCTTTTCAGTTGCAAACTCCATTCCATACATATATATGGGGAGGTACAAGCTCCAACTCGATTTTACAGTGAAAACTGCAGGAACTTCAAACCGGCACTAGTAAATAGACTGAGAAAGCTGAGAAAAAGTGTCTCCTGCAACCCGTTCCCTTGGCGCTAGATGAACGAACGTCTCTCCCCTTGCTCAGTTCTGAGAGATAACTGTGTGTGAAAGCCGTCCTTCACCTAGCTTGTTGGGAACACAAACTTTCTTTTCAGTTGCAAACTCCATTCCATACATATATATGGGGAGGTAAAAGCTCCAACACTGTTTGACACTGAAAACTGCAGGAACTTAAAACCGGCACTAGGAAACAGACTGAGAAGCAGAGAAAAAGTGTCTCCTGCAACCCGTTCCCTTGGTGCTAGATGAACGAACGTCTCTCCACTTGCTCAGTTCTGAGAGATAAGTGTGTGTGAAAGCCGCTCTTCACCTAGCTTGTTGGGAACACAAAGTTTCTTTTCAGTTGCACACTCCATTCCATACATATGTATGGGTAGGTACTAGCTCCAACTCGGTTTGACAGTGAAAAATGCAGGAACTTCAAACCGGCATTAGGAATCAGACTGAGAAAGCAGAGAAAATGTGTCTCCTGCAACCCGTTCCCTTGGTGCTACATGAACGAACGTCTCTCCACTTGCTCAGTTCTGAGAGATATGTGAGTGATAGCCTTCCATCACAAAGCTTGTTGGGAACACAAAGTTTCTTTTCAGTTGCAAACCCCATTCCATACATATATATGGGGAGGTACTAGCTCCATATCGGTTTGACAGTGAAAATTGCAGGAACTTCAAACAGGCACTAGGAAACAGACGGAGAAAGCAGAGAAAAAGTGTCTCCTGCAACCCGTTCCCTTGGTGCTAGATGAACGAACGTCTCTCCACTTGCTCAGTTCTGAGAGATAAGTGTGTGTGAAAGCCGTCCTTCACCTAGCTTGTTGGGAACTAAAAGTTTCTTTTCAGTTGCAAACTCCATTCCATACATATATATGGGGAGGTACAAGCTCCAACTCGATTTTACAATGAAAACTGCAGGAACTTCAAACCGGCACTAGTAAATAGACTGAGAAAGCTGAGAAAAATTGTCTCCTGCAACCCGTTCCCTTGGTGCTAGATGAACGAACGTCTCTCCACTTGCTCAGTTCTGAGAGATAACTGTGTGTGAAAGCCGTCCTTCACCTAGCTTGTTGGGAACACAAACTTTCTTTTCAGTTGCAAACTCCATTCCATACATATATATGGGGAGGTACAAGCTCCAACTCGATTTTACAGTGAAAACTGCAGGAACTTCAAACCGGCACTAGGAAACAGACTGAGAAAGCAGAGAAAAAGTGTCTCCTGCAACCCGTTCCCTTGGTGCTAGATGAACGAACGTCTCTCCACTTGCTCAGTTCTGAGAGATAAGTGTGTGTGAAAGCCGCTCTTCACCTAGCTTGTTGGGAACACAAAGTTTCTTTTCAGTTGCACACTCCATTCCATACATATATATGGGTAGGTACTAGCTCCAACTCGGTTTGACAGTGAAAAATGCAGGAACTTCAAACCGGCATTAGGAATCAGACTGAGAAAGCAGAGAAAATGTGTCTCCTGCAACCCGTTCCCTTGGTGCTACATGAACGAACGTCTCTCCACTTGCTCAGTTCTGAGAGATATGTGAGTGATAGCCTTCCATCACAAAGCTTGTTGGGAACACAAAGTTTCTTTTCAGTTGCAAACCCCATTCCATACATATATATGGGGAGGTACTAGCTCCAAATCGGTTTGACAGTGAAAATTGCAGGAACTTCAAACAGGCACTAAGAAACAGACGGAGAAACAGAGAAAAAGTGTCTCCTGCAACCCGTTCCCTTGGTGCTAGATGAACGAACGTCTCTCCACTTGCTCAGTTCTGAGAGATAAGTGTGTGTGAAAGCCGTCCTTCACCTAGCTTGTTGGGAACTAAAAGTTTCTTTTCAGTTGCAAACTCCATTCCATACATATATATGGGGATGTACAAGCTCCAACTCGATTTTACAGTGAAAACTGCAGGAACTTCAAACCGGCACTAGTAAATAGACTGAGAAAGCTGAGAAAAAGTGTCTCCTGCAACCCGTTCCCTTGGCGCTAGATGAACGAACGTCTCTCCACTTGCTCAGTTCTGAGAGATAACTGTGTGTGAAAGCCGTCCTTCACCTAGCTTGTTGGGAACACAAACTTTCTTTTCAGTTGCAAACTCCATTCCATACATATATATGGGGAGGTACAAGCTCCAACTCGATTTTACAGTGAAAACTGCAGGAACTTCAAACCGGCACTAGGAAACAGACTGAGAAAGCAGAGAAAAATTGTCTCCTGCAACCCGTTCCCTTGGTGCTAGATGAACGAACGTCTCTCCACTTGCTCAGTTCTGAGAGATAAGTGTGTGTGAAAGCCGCTCTTCACCTAGCTTGTTGGGAACACAAAGTTTCTTTTCAGTTGCAAACTCCATTCCATACATATATATGGGGAGGTACAAGCTCCAACTCCATTTTACAGTGAAAACTGCAGGAAATTAAAACCGGCACTAGGAAACAGACTGAGAATGCAGAGAAAAAGTGTGTCCTGCAACCCGTTCCCTTTGTGCTAGATGAACGAACGTCTCTCCACTTGCTCAGATCTGAGAGATAAGTGTGTGTGAAAGCCGACCTTCACCTAACTTGTTGGGAACAGAAAGTTTCTTTTCAGTTGCAAATACCATTCCATACATATATATGGGGAGGTTCAAGCTCCAACTCGGTTTTACAGTGAAAACTGCAGGAAATTCAAACCGGCACTAGGAAACAGACTGAGAAAGCAGAGAAAAAGTGTCTCCTGCAACCCGTTCCCTTGGTGCTAGATGAACGAACGTCTCTCCACTTGCTCAGTTCTGAGAGATAAATGTGTGTGAAAGCCGTCCTTCACCTAGCTTGTTGGGAACACAAAGTTTCTTTTCAGTTGCAAACTCCATTCCATACATATATATGGGGAGGTAGAAGCTCCAAATCGGTTTGACAGTGAAAACTGCAGGAACTTCAAACCGGCACTTGGAAACAGACTGAGAAAGCAGAGAAAAAGTGTCTCCTGCAACCCGTTCCCTTGGTGCTAGATGAACGAACGTCTCTCCACTTGCTCAGTTCTGAGAGATAAGTGTGTGTGAAAGCCGTCCTTCACCTAGCTTGTTGGGAACACAAAGTTTCTTTTCAGTTGCAAACTACATTCCATACATATATATGGGGAGGTAGAAGCTCCAAATCGGTTTGACAGTGAAAACTGCAGGAACTTCAAACCGGCACTAGGAAACAGACTGAGAAAGCAGAGAAATAGTGTATCCTGCAAACTGTTCCCTTGGTGCTAGATGAACGAACGTCTCTCCACCTGCTCAGTTCTGAGAGATAAGTGTGTGTGAAAGCCGCTCTTCAACTAGCTTGATGGGAACACAAAGTTTCTTTTCAGTTGCAAACCCCATTCCATACATATATATTGGGAGGTACAAGCTCCAACTCGATTTTACAGTGAAAACTGCAGGAACTTCAAACCGGCACTAGGAAACAGACTGAGAAAGCAGAGAAAAAGTGTTTCCTGCAACCCGTTCCCTTGGTGCTAGATGAACGAACGTCTCTCCACTTGCTCAGTTCCGAGAGAAAAGTGTGTGTGAAAGCCGTCCTTCACCTAGCTTGTTGGGAACACAAAGTTTCTTCTCAGTTGCAAACTCCATTCCATACATACATATGGGGAGGTACTAGCTCCAACTCGGTTTGACAGTGAAAACTGCAGGAACTTCAAACCGGCACTAGGAAACAGACTGAGAAATCAGAGAAAAAGTGTCTCCTGCAACCCGTTCCCTTGGTGCTAGATGAACGAACGTCTTTCCACTTGCTCAGTTCTGAGAGATAAGTGTGTGTGAAAGCCGTCCTTCACCTAGCTTGTTGGGAACACAAAGTTTCTCTTCAGTTGCAAACTACACTCCATCCTTATATATGGGGACGTAATAGCTGCAACTCGGTTTGACAGTGAAAACTGCTGGAACTTCAAAACGGCACTAGGAAACAGACTGAGAAAGCAGAGAAAAAGTGTCTCCTGCAACCCGTTCCCTTGGTTCTAGATGAACGAACGTCTCTCCACTTGCTCAGTTCTGAGAGATAAGTGAGTGTGATAGGCTTCCATCACCAAGCTTGTTGGGAACACAAAGTTTCTTTTCAGTTGCAAACTCCATTCCATACATATATATGGGGAGGTACTAGCTCCAAATTGGTTTGACAGTGAAAACTGCAGGAACTTCAAACCGGCACTAGGAAACAGACTGAGAAAGCAGAGAAAAAGTGTCTCCTGCAACCCGTTCCCTTGGTGCTAGATGAACGAACGTCTCTCCACTTGCTCAGTTCTGAGAGATAAGTGTGTGTGAAAGCCGCTCTTCACCTAGCTTGTTGGGAACACAAAGTT
The DNA here is from genome assembly GCF_036321535.1 of Camelus dromedarius. NCBI lineage: Eukaryota > Metazoa > Chordata > Mammalia > Artiodactyla > Camelidae > Camelus > Camelus dromedarius. The sequence goes on from NW_026989835.1 coordinate 846,731, forward strand.
TCTTTTCAGTTGCACACTCCATTCCATACATATATATGGGTAGGTACTACCTCCAACTCGGTTTGACAGTGAAAAATGCAGGAACTTCAAACCGGCATTAGGAATCAGACTGAGAAAGCAGAGAAAATGTGTCTCCTGCAACCCGTTCCCTTGGTGCTACATGAACGAACGTCTCTCCACTTGCTCAGTTCTGAGAGATATGTGAGTGATAGCCTTCCATCACAAAGCTTGTTGGGAACACAAAGTTTCTTTTCAGTTGCAAACCCCATTCCATACATATATATGGGGAGGTACTAGCTCCAAATCGGTTTGACAGTGAAAATTGCAGGAACTTCAAACAGGCACTAGGAAACAGACGGAGAAAGCAGAGAAAATGTGTCTCCTGCAACCCGTTCCCTTGGTGCTAGATGAACGAACGACTCTCCACTTGCTCAGTTCTGAGAGAAAAGTGTGTGTGAAAGCCGCCCTTCACCTAGCTTGCTGGGAACACAAAGTTTCTTTTCAGTTGCAAACTCCATTCCATAAATATATATGGGGAGGTACTAGCTCCAACTCGGTTTTACAGTGAAAACTGCAGGAACTTCAAAGCGGCACTAGGAAACAGACTGAGAAAGCAGAGAAAAAGTGTCTCCTGCAACCCGTTCCCTTGGTGCTAGATGAACGAACGTCTCTCCACTTGCTCAGTTCTGAGATATAAGTGTGTGTGAAAGCCGTCCTTCACCTAGCTTGTTGGGAACACAAAGTTTCTTTTCAGTTGCAAACTCCATTCCATACATATATATGGGGAGGTACTAGCTCCAACTCGGTTTGACAGTGAAAACTGCAGGAACTTCAAACCGGCACTAGGAAACAGACTGAGAAAGCAGAGACAAAGTGTCTCCTGCAACCCGTTCCCTTGGTGCTAGATGAACGAACGTCTCTCCACTTGCTCAGTTCTGAGAGATAAGTGTGTGTGGAAGCCGTCCTTCACCTAGCTTGTTGGGAACACAAAGTTTCTTTTCAGTTGCAAACTCCATTCCATACATATATATGGGGAGGTAGAAGCTCTAACTCGGTTTGACAGTGAAAACTGCAGGAACTTCAAACCGGCACTAGGAAACAGACTGAGAAAGCAGAGAAAAAGTGTCTCCTGCAACCCGTTCCCTTGGTGCTAGATGAACGAACGTCTCTCCATTTGCTCAGTTCTGAGAGATAAGTGTGTGTGAAAGCCTTCCTTCAACTAGCTTGTTGGGAACACAAAGTTTCTTTTCAGTTGCAAACTCCATTGCATACATATATATGGGTAGGTACAAGCTCCAACTCGGTTTTACAGTGAAAACTGCAGGAACTTGAAACCGGCACTAGGAAACAGACTGAGGAAGCAGAGAAAAAGTGTCTCCTGCAACCCGTTCCCTTGGTTCTAGATGAACGAACGTCTCTCCACTTGCTCAGTTCTGAGAGATAAGTGTGTGTGAAAGCCGTCCTTCACATAGCTTGTTGGGAACACAAAGTTTCTTTTCAGTTGCAAACTCCATTCCATACATATATATGGGGAGGTACTAGCTCAAACTCGGTTTGACAGTCCAAACAGCAGGAACTTGAAACCGGCACTAGGAAACAGACTGAGAAAGCAGAGAAAAAGTGTCTCCTGCAACCCGTTCCCTTGGTGCTAGATGAACGAACGTCTCTCCACTTGCTCAGTTCTGAGAGATAAGTGTGTGTGAAAGCCGTCCTTCAACTAGCTTGTTGGGAAAACAAAGTTTCTTTTCAGTTGCAAACTCCATTCCATACATATATAAGGGGAGGAAGAAGCTCCAACTCGATTTTACAGTGAAAAGTGCAGGAACTTCAAACCGGCACTACAAAACAGACTGAGAAAGCAGAGAAAAAGTGTCTCCTGCAACCCGTTCCCTTGGTGCTAGATGAATGAACGTCTCACCACTTGCTCAGTTCTGAGAGATAAGTGTGTGTGAAAGCCGTTCTTCAGCTAGCTTGTTGGGAACACAAAGTTTCTTTTCAGTTGCAAACTCCATTCCATACATATATATGGGGAGGTACTATCTCCAAATCGGTTTTACAGTGAAAACTGCAGGAACTTCAAACCGGCACTAGGAAACAGACTGAGAAACCAGAGAAAAAGTATTTCCTGCAACCGTTCCCTTGGTGCTAGATGAACGAACGTCTCTCCACTTGCTCAGTTCTGAGAGATAAGTGTTTGAAAGCCGTTCTTCACCCAGCTTGTTTGGAACACAAAGTTCCTTTTCAGTTGCAAACTCCATTGCATATATATATAAGGGGATGTACTAGCTCCAACTCGGTTTGACAGTGAAAACTGCAGGAACATCAAACCGGCACTAGGAAACAGACTGAGAAAGCAGAGAAAAAGTGTCTCCTGCAACCCGGTCCATTGGTGCTAGATGGACGAACGTCTCTCCACTTGCTCAGTTCTGAGAGATAAGTGTGTGTGAAAGCCGTCCTTCAACTAGCTTGTTGGGAACACAAAGTTACTTTGCAGTTGCAAACTCCATTCCATACATATATATGGGGAGGTAGTAGCTCCAACTCGGTTTTACAGTGAAAACTGCAGGAACTTCAATCCGGCACTAGGAAACAGACTGAGAAAGCAGAGAAAAAGTGTCTCCTGCAACCCGTTCCCTTGGTGCTAGATGAATGAACGTCTCACCACTTGCTCAGTTCTGAGAGATAAGTTTGTGTGAAAGCCGTTCTTCAGCTAGCTTGTTGGGAACACAAAGTTTCTTTTCAGTTGCAAACTCCATTCCATACATATATATGGGGAGGTACTATCTCCAAATCGGTTTTACAGTGAAAACTGCAGGAACTTCAAACCGGCACTAGGAAACAGACTGAGAAACCAGAGAAAAAGTATTTCCTGCAACCGTTCCCTTGGTGCTAGATGAACGAACGTCTCTCCACTTGCTCAGTTCTGAGAGATAAGTGTTTGAAAGCCGTTCTTCACCCAGCTTGTTTGGAACACAAAGTTCCTTTTCAGTTGCAAACTCCATTGCATATATATATAAGGGGATGTACTAGCTCCAACTCGGTTTGACAGTGAAAACTGCAGGAACATCAAACCGGCACTAGGAAACAGACTGAGAAAGCAGAGAAAAAGTGTCTCCTGCAACCCGGTCCATTGGTGCTAGATGGACGAACGTCTCTCCACTTGCTCAGTTCTGAGAGATAAGTGTGTGTGAAAGCCGTCCTTCAACTAGCTTGTTGGGAACACAAAGTTACTTTGCAGTTGCAAACTCCATTCCATACATATATATGGGGAGGTAGTAGCTCCAACTCGGTTTTACAGTGAAAACTGCAGGAACTTCAATCCGGCACTAGGAAACAGACTGAGAAAGCAGAGAAAAAGTGTCTCCTGCAACCCGTTCCCTTGGTGCTAGATGAACGAACGTCTCTCCACATGCTCAGTTCTGAGAGATATGTGTGTGTGAAAGCCGTCCTTCATCTATCTTGTTGGGAACACAAAGTTTCTTTTCAGTTTCAAACTCCATTCCATACATATATATGGGGAGGTAGAAGCTCCAACTCTGTTTGACAGTGAAAACTGCAGGAACTTCAAACCGGCACTAGGAAACAGACTGAGAAAGCAGAGAAAAAGTGTCTCCTGCAACCCTTTCCCTTGGTGCTAGATGAACGAACCTCTCTCCAGTTGCTCAGTTCTGAGAGATAAGTGTGTGTGAAAGCCGTCCTTCACCTAGCTTGTTGGGAACACATATTTTCTTTTCAGTTGCAAACTCCATTCCATACATATATATGGGGACGTACTAGCTCCAACTCGTTTTGACAGTGAAAACTGCAGGAACTTCAAACCGGCACTAGGAAACAGACTGAGAAAGCAGAGAAAAAGTGTCTCCTGCAACCCGTTCCCTTGGTGCTAGATGAACGAACGTCTCTCCACTTGCTCAGTTCTGAGAGATAAGTGTGTGTGAAAGCCGTCCTTCACCTAGCTTCTTGGGAACACAAAGTTTCTTTTCAGTTGCAAACTCCATTCCATACATATATATGGGGAGGTACTAGCTCCAACTCGGTTTCACAGTGAAAACTGCAGGAACTTCAAACCGGCACTAGGAAACAGACTGAGAAAGCAGAGACAAAGTGTCTCCAGCAACCCGTTCCATTGGTGCTAGATGAACGAACGTCTCTCCACTTGCTCAGATCTGAGAGATAAGTGTGTGTGAAAGCCGTCCTTCACCTAGCTTGTTGGGAACACAAAGTTTCTTTTCAGTTGCAAACTCCATTCCATACATATATATGGGGAGGTAGAAGCTCTAACTCGGTTTGACAGTGAAAACTGCAGGATCTTCAAACCGGCACTAGGAAACAGACTGAGAAAGCAGAGAAAAAGTGTCTCCTGCAACCCGTTCCCTTGGTGCTAGATGAACGAACGTCTCTCCATTTGCTCAGTTCTGAGAGATAAGTGTGTGTGAAAGCCGTCCTTCAACTAGCTTGTTGGGAACACAAAGTTTCTTTTCAGTTGCAAACTCCATTGCATACATATATATGGGTAGGTACAAGCTCCAACTCGGTTTTACAGTGAAAACTGCAGGATCTTCAAACCGGCACTAGGAAACAGACTGAGAAAGCTGAGAAAAAGTGTCTCCTGCAACCCGTTCCCTTGGTGCTAGATGAACGAACGTCTCTCCACTTGCTCAGTTCTGAGAGATAAGTGTGTGTGAAAGCCGTCCTTCACCTAGCTTGTTGGGAACACAAAGTTTCTTTTCAGTTGCAAACTCCATTCCATACATATATATGGGGAGGTACTAGCTCCAACTCCGTTTGACAGTCAAAACAGCAGGAACTTGAAACCGGCACTAGGAAACAGAATGAGAAAGCAGAGAAAAAGTGTCTCCTGCAACCCGTTCCATTGGTGCTAGATGGACGAACGTCTCTCCACTTGCTGACTTCTGAGAGATAATTGTGTGTGAAAGCCGTCCTTCAACTAGCTTGTTGGGAACACAAAGTTTCTTTTCAGTTGCAAACTCCCTTCCATACATATATATGGGGAGGTAGAAGCTCTAACACGGTTTGACAGTGAAAACTGCAGGATCTTCAAACCGGCACTAGGAAACAGACTGAGAAAGCAGAGAAAAAGTGTCTCCTGCAACCCGTTCCCTTGGTGCTAGATGAACGAACGTCTCTCCATTTGCTCAGTTCTGAGAGATAAGTGTGTGTGAAAGCCGTCCTTCAACTAGCTTGTTGGGCACACAAAGTTTCTTTTCAGTTGCAAACTCCATTGCATACATATATATGGTTAGGTACAAGCTCCAACTCGGTTTTACAGTGAAAACTGCAGGATCTTCAAACCGGCACTAGGAAACAGACTGAGAAAGCTGAGAAAAAGTGTCTCCTGCAACCCGTTCCCTTGGTGCTAGATGAACGAACGTCTCTCCACTTGCTCAGTTCTGAGAGATAAGTGTGTGTGAAAGCCGTCCTTCACCTAACTTGTTGGGAACACAAAGTTTCTTTTCAGTTGCAAACTCCATTCCATACATATATATGGGGAGGTACTAGCTCCAACTCGGTTTGACAGTCAAAACAGCAGGAACTTGAAACCGGCACTAGGAAACAGAATGAGAAAGCAGAGAAAAACTGTCTCCTGCAACCCGTTCCATTGGTGCTAGATGGACGAACGTCTCTCCACTTGCTGACTTCTGAGAGATAAGTGTGTGTGAAAGCCGTCCTTCAACTAGCTTGTTGGGAACACAAAGTTTCTTTGCAGTTGCAAACTCCATTCCATACATATATATGGGGAGGTACTAGCTCCAACACGGTTTGACAGTGTAAACTGCAGGAACTTCAAACCGGCACTAGGAAACAGACTGAGAAAGCAGAGAAAAAGTGTCTCCTGCAACCCGTTCCCTTGGTGCTAGATGAACGAACGTCTCTCCACTTGCTCAGTTCTGAGAGATAAGTGTGTGTGAAAGCCGTCCTTCACCTAGCTTGTTGGGAACACAAAGTTTCTTTTCAGTTGCAAACTCCATTCCATACATATATATGGGGAGGTACAAGCTCCAACTCGGTTTTACAGTGAAAAATGCAGGAACATCAAACCGGCACTAGGAAACAGACTGAGGAAGCAGAGAAAAAGTGTCTCCTGCAACCCGTTCCCTTGGTGCTAGATGAACGAACGTCTCTCCACTTGCTCAGTTCTGAGAGATAAGTGTGTGTGAAAGCCGTCCTTCACCTAGCTTCTTGGGAACACAAAGTTTCTTTTCAGTTGCAAACTCCATTCCATACATATATATGGGGAGGTAGAAGCTCTAACTCGGTTTGACAGTGAAAACTGCAGGAACTTCAAACCGGCACTAGGAAACAGACTGAGAAAGCAGAGAAAAAGTGTCTCCTGCAACCCGTTCCCTTGGTGCTAGATGAACGAACGTCTCTCCATTTGCTCAGTTCTGAGAGATAAGTGTGTGTGAAAGCCGTCCTTCAAATAGCTTGTTATGAACACAAAGTTTCTTTTCAGTTGCAAACTCCATTCCATACATATATATGGGGAGGTACAAGCTCCAACTCGATTTTACAGTGAAAACTGCAGGAACTTCAAACCGGCACTAGGAAACAGACTGAGGAAGCAGAGAAAAAGTGTCTCCTGCAACCCGTTCCCTTGGTTCTAGATGAACGAACGTCTCTACACTTGCTCAGTTCTCAGAGATAAGTGTGTGTGAAAGCCGTCCTTCATCTAACTTGTTGGGAAAACAAAGTTTCTTTTCAGTAGCAAACACCATTCCATACATATATATGGGGAGGTACTAGCTCCAACTCGGTTTGACAGTCTAAACAGCAGGAACTTGAAAACGGCACTAGGAAACAGAATGAGAAAGCAGAGAAAAAGTGTCTCCTGCAACCCGTTCCCTTGGTGCTAGATGAACGAACGTCTCTCCACTTGCTCAGTTCTGAGAGATAATTCTGTGTGAAAGCCGTCCTTCACCTAGCTTGTTGGGAACACAAAGTTTCTTTTCAGATGCAAACACCATTCCATACATATATATGGGGAAGTACAAGCTCCAACTCGGTTTTACATTGAAAACTGCAGGAACTTCAAACCGGCACTAGGAAACAGACTGAGGAAGCAGAGAAAAAGTTTCTCCAGCAACCCATTCCCTTGGTGCTAGATGAACGAACGTCTCTCCACTTGCTCAGTTCTGAGAGATAAGTGTGTGTGAAATCCGTCCTTCAACTACCTTGTTGGGAACACAAAGTTTCTTTTCAGTTGGAAACTCCATTCCATACATATATATGGGGAGGTACTAGCTCCAACTCGGTTTTACAGTGAAAACTGCAGGAACTTCAAACCGGCACTAGGAAACAGACTGAGAAAACAGAGAAAAAGTGTCTCCTGCAACCCGTTCCCTTGGTGCTAGATGAACGAACGTCTCTCCACTTGCTCAGTTCTGAGAGATAAGTGTGTGTCAAAGCCGTCCTTCACCTAGCTTGTTGGGAACACAAAGTTTCTTTTCAGTTGCAAACTCCATTCCATACATATATAAGGGGAGGTACTAGCTCCAACAATGTTTGACAGTGAAAAATGCAGGAATTTCAAACCGGCACTAGGAAACAGACTAAGAAAGCAGAGAAAAAGTGTCTGCTGCAACCCGTTCCCTTGGTGCAAGAAGAACGAACGTCTGTCCACTTGCTCTGTTCTGAGAGACATGTGTGTGTGAAAGCCGTCCTTCACCTAGCTTCTTGGGAACACAAAGTTTCTTTTCAGTTGCAAACTCCATTCCATACATATATATGGGGAGGTAGAAGCTCCAACTCGGTTTTACAGTGAAAACTGCAGGAACTTCAAACCGGCACTAGGAAACAGACTGAGGAAGCGGAGGGAAAGTGTCACCTGCAACCCGTTCCCTTGGTGCTAGATGAACGAACGTCTCTCCACATGCTCAGTTCTGAGAGATAAGTGTGTGTGAAAGCCGTCCTTCACCTAGCTTTTTGGGAACACAAAGTTTCTTTTCAGTTGCAAACTCCATTCCATACATATATATGGGGAGGTACAAGCTCCAACTCGGTTTTACAGTGAAAACTGCAGGAACTTCAAACCGGCACTAGGAAACAGACTGAGGAAGCAGAGAAAAAGTGTCCCCTGCAACCCGCTCCCTTGGTGCTAGATGAACGAACGTCTCTCCACTTGCTCAGTTATGAGAGATAATTGTGTGTGAAAGCCGTCCTTCACTTAGCTTGTTGGGAACACAAAGTTTCTTTTCAGTTGCAAACTCCATTCCATACATATATATGGGGAGGTACAAGCTCCAACAATGTTTGACAGTGAAAAATGCAGGAACTTCAAACCGGCACTAGGAAACAGACTAAGAAAGCAGAGAAAAAGTGTCTGCTGCAACCCGTTCCCTTGGTGCAAGAAGAACGAACGTCTGTCCACTTGCTCTGTTCTGAGAGACATTTGTGTGTGAAAGCCGTCCTTCACCTAGCTTCTTGGGAACACAAAGTTTCTTTTCAGTTGCAAACTCCATTCCATACATATATATGGGGAGGTAGAAGCTCCAACTCGGTTTTACAGTGAAAACTGCAGGAACTTCAAACCGGCACTAGGAAACAGACTGAGAAAGCAGAGAGAAATTGTCACCTGCAACCCGTTCCCTTGGTGCTAGATGAACAAACGTCTCTCCACATGCTCAGTTCTGAGAGATAAGTGTGTGTGAAAGCCGCTCTTCATCTAGCTTTTTGGGAACACAAAGTTTCTTTTCAGTTGCAAACTCCATTCCATACATATATATGGGGAGGTACAAGCTCCAACTCGGTTTTACAGTGAAAACTGCAGGAACTTCAAACCGGCACTAGGAAACAGACTGAGGAAGCAGAGAAAAAGTGTCTCCTGCAACCCGTTCCCTTGGTGCTAGATGAACGAACGTCTCTCCACTTGCTCAGTTCTGAGAGATAAGTGTGTGTGAAAGCCGTCCTTCACCTAGCTTGTTGGGAACACAAAGTTTCTTTTCAGTTGCAAACTCCATTCCATACATATATATGGGTAGGTACTAGCTCCAACTCGGTTTTACAGTGAAAACTGTAGGAACTTCAAACCGGCTCTAGGAAACAGACTGAGAAAGCAGAGAAAAATTGTCTCCTGCAACCCGTTCCCTTGGTGCTAGATGAACGAACGTCTCTCCACTTGCTCAGTTCTGAGAGAAAATTGTGTGTGAAAGTCGTCCTTCACCTAGCTTTTTGGGAACACAAAGCTTCTTTTCAGTTGCAAACTCCATTCCATACATATATATGGGGAGGTACTAGCTCCAACTCTGTTTGACAGTGAAAACTGCAGGAACTTCAAAACGGCACTAGGAAACAGACTGAGAAAGCAGAGAAAAAGTGTCTCCTGCAAACCGTTCCCTTGGTGCTAGATGACGAAGGTCTCTCCACTTGCTCAGTTCCGAGAGATAAGTTTGTGTGAAAGCCGTCCTTGACCTAGCTTGTTGGGAACACAAAGTTTCTTTTCAGTTGCAAACTCCATTCCATACATATATATGGGGAGGTACAAGCTCCAACTCGGTTTTACAGTGAAAACTGCAGGAACTTCAAACCGGCACTAGGAAACAGATTGAGAAAGCAGAGAAAAAGTGTCTCCTGCAATACGTTCCCTTGGTGCTAGATGAACGAACGTCTCACCACTTGCTCAGTTCTGAGAGATAAGTGTATGTGAAAGCCGCACTTCATCCTAGCTTGTTGGGTACACAAAGTTTCTTTTCAGTTGCAAACTCCATTCAATACATATATATGGGGAGGTACTAGCTCCAACTCGGTTTGAAAGTGAAAACTGCAGGAACTTCAAACCGCCACTAGGAAAGAGACTGAGAAAGCAGAGAAAAAGTGTCCCCTGCAACTCGTTCCCTTTGTGCTAGATGAACGAAAGTCTCTCCACTTGCTCAGTTCTGAGAGATAATTGTGTGTGAAAGCCATCCTTAACCTAGATTGTGGGGAACACAAAGTTTCTTTTCAGTTGCAAACTCCATTCCATACATATACATGGGGAGGTACTAGCTCCAACTCGGTTTGACAGTGAAAAGTGCAGGAACTTCAAACCGGCACTAGGAAACAGACTGAGAAAGCAGAGAAAAAGTGATTCCTGCAACCCGTTCCCTTGGTGCTAGATGAACGAACATCTCTCCATTTGCTCAGTTCTGAGAGATTAGTGAGTGTGATAGCCTTCCATCACCAAGCTTGTTGGGAACACAAAGTTTCTTTTCAGTTGCAAACTCCATTCCATACATATATATGGGGAGGTAGAAGCTCCAACTCGGTTTTACAGTGATAACTGCAGTAACTTCAAACCGGCACTAGGAAACAGACTGAGAAAGCAGAGAAAAAGTGTCTCCTGCAACCCGTTCCCTTGGTGCTAGATGAACGAACGTCTCTCCACTTGCTCAGTTCTGAGAGATAAGTGTGTGTGAAAGTCGTCCTTCAGCTAGCTTGTTGGGAACACAAAGTTTCTTTTCAGTCGCAAACTCCATTCCATACATATATAAGGGGAGGTACTAGCTCCAACTCGGTTTGACAGTGAAAAATGCAGGAACTTCAAACCGGCACTGGGAAACAGACTGAGAAAGCAGAGAAAAAGTTTCTCCTGCAACCCGTTCCCTTGGTGCTAGATGAACGAACGTCTCTCCACTTGCTCAGTTCTGAGAGATAAGTGTGTGTCAAAGCCGTCCTTCACCTAGCTTGTTGGGAACACAAAGTTTCTTTTTAGTTGCAAACACCATTCCATACATATATATGGGGAGGTACTAGCTCCAACTCGGTTTGACAGTGAAAACTGCAGGAACTTCAAACCGGCACTAGGAAACAGACAGAGAAAGCAGAGAAATAGTGTCTCATGCAAACCGTTCCCTTGGTGCTAGATGAACGAACGTCTCTCCACTTGTTCAGTTCTGAGAGATAAGTGTGTGTGAAAGCCGCACTTCACCTGGCTTGTTGGGAACACAAAGTTTCTTTTCAGTTGCAAACTCCATTCCATACATATATATGGGGAGGTACTAGCTCCAACTCGTTTTGACAGTGAAAACTGCAGGAACTTCAAACCGGCACTAGGAATCAGACTGAGAAAGCAGAGAAAAAGTGTCTCCTGCAACCCGTTCCCTTGGTGCTAGATGAACGAACGTCTCTCCACTTGCTCATTTCTGAGAGATAAGTGTGTGTGAAAGCCGTCCTTCACCTAGCTTGTTGGGAACACAAAGTTGCTTTTCAGTTGCAAACTCCATTCCATACATATATAAGGGGAGGTACTATCTCCAACTCGGTTTGAATGTGAAAACTGCAGGAACTTCAAACGGGCACTGGGAAACAGACTGAGAAAGCAGAGAAAAAGTGTCTCCTGCAACCCGTTCCCTTGGTGCTAGATGAACGAACGTCTCTCCACTTGCTCAGTTCTGAGAGATATGTGTGTGTGAAAGCCGTCCTTCACCTAGCTTGTTGGGAACACAAAGATTCTTTTAAGTTGCAAACTCCACTCCATCTATATATATGGGGAGGTACTAGCTCCAACTCGGTTTTAAAGTGAAAACTGCAGGAACTTCAAACCGTCACTAGGAAACAGACTGAGAAAGCAGAGAAAAAGTGTCCCCTGCAACACGTTCCCTTTGTGCTAGATGAACGAACGTCTCTCCACTTGCTCAGTTCTGAGAGATATGTTTGTGTGAAAGCCGTCCTTCACCTAGATTGTTGAGAACACAAAGTTTCTTCTCAGTTGCAAACTCCTTTCCTTAAATATATATGGGGAGGTACTAGCTCCAACTCGGATTTACAGTGAAAACTGCAGGAACTTCAAACCGGCACTAGGAAACAGACTGTGAAAGCAGAGAAAAAGTGTCCCCTGCAACCCGCTCCCTTGGTGCTAGATGAACGAACGTCTCTCCACTTGCTCAGTTCTGAGAGATAAGTGTGTGTGAAAGCCGTCCTTCACCTAGCTTGTTGGGAACTAAAAGTTTCTTTTCAGTTGCAAACTCCATTCCATACATATATATGGGGAGGTACAAGCTCCAACTCGATTTTACAGTGAAAACTGCAGGAAATTAAAACCGGCACTAGGAAACAGACTGAGAATGCAGAGAAAAAGTGTGTCCTGCAACCCGTTCCCTTTGTGCTAGATGAACGAACGTCTCTCCACTTGCTCAGATCTGAGAGATAAGTGTGTGTGAAAGCCGACCTTCACCTAGCTTGTTGGGAACAGAAAGTTTCTTTTCAGTTGCAAATAGCATTCCATACATATATATGGGGAGGTTCAAGCTCCAACTCGGTTTTACAGTGAAAACTGCAGGAAATTCAAACCGGCACTAGGAAACAGACTGAGAAAGCAGAGAAAAAGTGTCTCCTGCAACCCGTTCCCTTGGTGCTAGATGAACGAACGTCTCTCCACTTGCTCAGTTCTGAGAGATAAATGTGTGTGAAAGCCGTCCTTCACCTAGCTTGTTGGGAACACAAAGTTTCTTTTCAGTTGCAAACTCCATTCCATACATATATATGGGGAGGTAGAAGCTCCAAATCCGTTTGATAGTGAAAACTGCAGGAAGTTCAAACCGGCACTTGGAAACAGACTGAGAAAGCAGAGAAAAAGTGTCTCCTGCAACACGTTCCCTTGGTGCTAGATGAACGAACGTCTCTCCACTTGCTCAGTTCTGAGAGATAAGTGTGTGTGAAAGCCGTCCTTCACCTAGCTTGTTGGGAACACAAAGTTTCTTTTCAGTTGCAAACCCCATTCCATACATATATATTGGGAGGTACTAGCTCCAACTCGGTTTGACAGTGAAAACTGCAGGAACTTCAAACCGGCACTAGGAAACAGACTGAGAAAGCAGAGAAAAAGTGTCTCCTGCAACCCGTTCCCTTGGTGCTAGATGAACGAACGTCTTTCCACTTGCTGACTTCTGAGAGATAATTGTGTGTGAAAGCCGTCCTTCACATAGCTTGTTGGGAACACAAAGTTTCTTTTCAGTTGCAAACTCCATTCCATACATATATATGGGGAGGTAGAATCTCCAACTAGGTTTTACAGTGAAACGTGCAGGAACTTCAAACCGGCCCTAGGAAACAGACTGAGAAAGCAGAGAAAAAGTGTCTCCTGCAACCCGTTCCCTTGGTGCTAGATGAACGAACGTCTTTCCACTTGCTCAGTTCTGAGAGATAAGTGTGTGTGAAAGCCGTCCTTCACCTAGCTTGTTGGGAACACAAAGTTTCTTTTCAGTTGCAAACTACACTCCATCCTTATATATGGGGACGTAATAGCTGCAACTCGGTTTGACAGTGAAAACTGCTGGAACTTCAAAACGGCACTAGGAAACAGACTGAGAAAGCAGAGAAAAAGTGTCTCCTGCAACCCGTTCCTTTGGTGCTAGATGAACGAACGTCTCTCCACTTGCTCAGTTCTGAGAGATTAGTGAGTGTGATAGGCTTCCATCACCAAGCTTGTTGGGAACACAAAGTTTCTTTTCAGTTGCAAACTCCATTCCATACATATATATGGGGAGGTACTAGCTCCAAATTGGTTTGACAGTGAAAACTGCAGGAACTTCAAACCGGCACTAGGAAACAGACTGAGAAAGCAGAGAAAAAGTGTCTCCTGCAACCCGTTCCCTTGGTGCTAGATGAACGAACGTCTCTCCACTTGCTCAGTTCTGAGAGATAAGTGTGTGTGAAAGCCGCTCTTCACCTAGCTTGTTGGGAACACAAAGTTTCTTTTCAGTTGCACACTCCATTCCATACATATATATGGGTAGGTACTAGCTCCAACTCGGTTTGACAGTGAAAAATGCAGGAACTTCAAACCGGCATTAGGAATCAGACTGAGAAAGCAGAGAAAATGTGTCTCCTGCAACCCGTTCCCTTGGTGCTACATGAACGAACGTCTCTCCACTTGCTCAGTTCTGAGAGATATGTGAGTGATAGCCTTCCATCACAAAGCTTGTTGGGAACACAAAGTTTCTTTTCAGTTGCAAACCCCATTCCATACATATATATGGGGAGGTACTAGCTCCAAATCGGTTTGACAGTGAAAATTGCAGGAACTTCAAACAGGCACTAGGAAACAGACGGAGAAAGCAGAGAAAAAGTGTCTCCTGCAACCCGTTCCCTTGGTGCTAGATGAACGAACGACTCTCCACTTGCTCAGTTCTGAGAGATAAGTGTGTGTGAAAGCCGCCCTTCACCTAGCTTGTTGGGAACACAAAGTTTCTTTTCAGTTGCAAACTACACTCAATCCATATATATGAGGAGGTACTAGCTCCAAATCGGTTTTACAGTGAAAACTGCAGGAACTTCAAATCGGCACTAGGAAACAGACTGAGAAAGCAGAGAAAACGTGTCTCCTGCAACCCGTTCCCTTGGTTCTAGATGAACGAACGTCTCTCCACTTGCTCAGTTCTGAGAGATAAGTGTGTGTGAAAGCCGTCCTTCAACTAGCTTGTTGGGAACACAAAGTTTCTTTTCAGTTGCCAACACCATTCCATACATATATATGAGGAGGTAAAAGCTCCAACTCGGTTTTACAGTGAAAACTGCAGGAACTTCAAACCGGCACTAGGAAACACACTGAGAAAGCAGAGAAAAAGTGTCTCCTGCAACCCGTTCCCTTGGTGCTAGATGAACGAACGTCTCTCCACTTGCTCAGTTCTGAGAGATATGTGTGTGTGAAAGCCGTCCTTCACCTAGCTTGTTGGGAACACAAAGATTCTTTTAAGTTGCAAACTCCACTCCATCTATATATATGGGGAGGTACTAGCTCCAACTCGGTTTTAAAGTGAAAACTGCAGGAACTTCAAACCGTCACTAGGAAACAGACTGAGAAAGCAGAGAAAAAGTGTCCCCTGCAACACGTTCCCTTTGTGCTAGATGAACGAACGTCTCTCCACTTGCTCAGTTCTGAGAGATATGTTTGTGTGAAAGCCGTCCTTCACCTAGATTGTTGAGAACACAAAGTTTCTTCTCAGTTGCAAACTCCTTTCCTTAAATATATATGGGGAGGTACTAGCTCCAACTCGGATTTACAGTGAAAACTGCAGGAACTTCAAACCGGCACTAGGAAACAGACTGTGAAAGCAGAGAAAAAGTGTCCCCTGCAACCCGCTCCCTTGGTGCTAGATGAACGAACGTCTCTCCACTTGCTCAGTTCTGAGAGATAAGTGTGTGTGAAAGCCGTCCTTCACCTAGCTTGTTGGGAACTAAAAGTTTCTTTTCAGTTGCAAACTCCATTCCATACATATATATGGGGAGGTACAAGCTCCAACTCGATTTTACAGTGAAAACTGCCGGAACTTCAAACCGGCACTAGTAAATAGACTGAGAAAGCTGAGAAAAAGTGTCTCCTGCAACCCGTTCCCTTGGCGCTAGATGAACGAACGTCTCTCCACTTGCTCAGTTCTGAGAGATAACTGTGTGTGAAAGCCGTCCTTCACCTAGCTTGTTGGGAACACAAAGTTTCTTTTCAGTTGCAAACTCCATTCCATACATATATATGGGGAGGTACAAGCTCCAACTCGATTTTACAGTGAAAACTGCAGGAAATTAAAACCGGCACTAGGAAACAGACTGAGAATGCAGAGAAAAAGTGTGTCCTGCAACCCGTTCCCTTTGTGCTAGATGAACGAACGTCTCTCCACTTGCTCAGATCTGAGAGATAAGTGTGTGTGAAAGCCGACCTTCACCTAGCTTGTTGGGAACAGAAAGTTTCTTTTCAGTTGCAAATAGCATTCCATACATATATATGGGGAGGTTCAAGCTCCAACTCGGTTTTACAGTGAAAACTGCAGGAAATTCAAACCGGCACTAGGAAACAGACTGAGAAAGCAGAGAAAAAGTGTCTCCTGCAACCCGTTCCCTTGGTGCTAGATGAACGAACGTCTCTCCACTTGCTCAGTTCTGAGAGATAAATGTGTGTGAAAGCCGTCCTTCAACTAGCTTGTTGGGAACACAAAGTTTCTTTTCAGTTGCAAACTCCATTCCATACATATATATGGGGAGGTAGAAGCTCCAAATCCGTTTGATAGTGAAAACTGCAGGAACTTCAAACCGGCACTTGGAAACAGACTGAGAAAGCAGAGAAAAAGTGTCTCCTGCAACACGTTCCCTTGGTGCTAGATGAACGAACGTCTATCCACTTGCTCAGTTCTGAGAGATAAGTGTGTGTGAAAGCCGTCCTTCACCTAGCTTGTTGGGAACACAAAGTTTCTTTTCAGTTGCAAACCCCATTCCATACATATATATTGGGAGGTACAAGCTCCAACTCGATTTTACAGTGAAAACTGCAGGAACTTCAAACCGGCACTAGGAAACAGACTGAGAAAGCAGAGAAAAAGTGTTTCCTGCAACCCGTTCCCTTGGTGCTAGATGAACGAACGTCTCTCCACTTGCTCAGTTCCGAGAGAAAAGTGTGTGTGAAAGCCGTCCTTCACCTAGCTTGTTGGGAACACAAAGTTTCTTCTCAGTTGCAAACTCCATTCCATACATACATATGGGGAGGTACTAGCTCCAACTCGGTTTGACAGTGAAAACTGCAGGAACTTCAAACCGGCACTAGGAAACAGACTGAGAAAGCAGAGAAAAAGTGTCTCCTGCAACCCGTTCCCTTGGTGCTAGATGAACGAACGTCTTTCCACTTGCTCAGTTCTGAGAGATAAGTGTGTGTGAAAGCCGTCCTTCACATAGCTTGTTGGGAACACAAAGTTTCTTTTCAGTTGCAAACTCCATTCCATACATATATATGGGGAGGTAGAATCTCCAACTAGGTTTTACAGTGAAACGTGCAGGAACTTCAAACCGGCCCTAGGAAACAGACTGAGAAAGCAGAGAAAAAGTGTCTCCTGCAACCCGTTCCCTTGGTGCTAGATGAACGAACGTCTTTCCACTTGCTCAGTTCTGAGAGATAAGTGTGTGTGAAAGCCGTCCTTCACCTAGCTTGTTGGGAACACAAAGTTTCTTTTCAGTTGCAAACTACACTCCATCCTTATATATGGGGACGTAATAGCTGCAACTCGGTTTGACAGTGAAAACTGCTGGAACTTCAAAACGGCACTAGGAAACAGACTGAGAAAGCAGAGAAAAAGTGTCTCCTGCAACCCGTTCCCTTGGTGCTAGATGAACGAACGTCTCTCCACTTGCTCAGTTCTGAGAGATAAGTGAGTGTGATAGGCTTCCATCACCAAGCTTGTTGGGAACACAAAGTTTCTTTTCAGTTGCAAACTCCATTCCATACATATATATGGGGAGGTACTAGCTCCAAATTGGTTTGACAGTGAAAACTGCAGGAACTTCAAACCGGCACTAGGAAACAGACTGAGAAAGCAGAGAAAAAGTGTCTCCTGCAACCCGTTCCCTTGGTGCTAGATGAACGAACGTCTCTCCACTTGCTCAGTTCTGAGAGATAAGTGTGTGTGAAAGCCGCTCTTCACCTAGCTTGTTGGGAACACAAAGTTTCTTTTCAGTTGCACACTCCATTCCATACATATATATGGGTAGGTACTAGCTCCAACTCGGTTTGACAGTGAAAAATGCAGGAACTTCAAACCGGCATTAGGAATCAGACTGAGAAAGCAGAGAAAATGTGTCTCCTGCAACCCGTTCCCTTGGTGCTACATGAACGAACGTCTCTCCACTTGCTCAGTTCTGAGAGATATGTGAGTGATAGCCTTCCATCACAAAGCTTGTTGGGAACACAAAGTTTCTTTTCAGTTGCAAACCCCATTCCATACATATATATGGGGAGGTACTAGCTCCAAATCGGTTTGACAGTGAAAATTGCAGGAACTTCAAACAGGCACTAGGAAACAGACGGAGAAAGCAGAGAAAAAGTGTCTCCTGCAACCCGTTCCCTTGGTGCTAGATGAACGAACGACTCTCCACTTGCTCAGTTCTGAGAGATAAGTGTGTGTGAAAGCCGCCCTTCACCTAGCTTGTTGGGAACACAAAGTTTCTTTTCAGTTGCAAACTACACTCAATCCATATATATGAGGAGGTACTAGCTCCAAATCGGTTTTACAGTGAAAACTGCAGGAAATTAAAACCGGCACTAGGAAACAGACTGAGAATGCAGAGAAAAAGTGTGTCCTGCAACCCGTTCCCTTTGTGCTAGATGAACGAACGTCTCTCCACTTGCTCAGATCTGAGAGATAAGTGTGTGTGAAAGCCGACCTTCACCTAGCTTGTTGGGAACAGAAAGTTTCTTTTCAGTTGCAAATAGCATTCCATACATATATATGGGGAGGTTCAAGCTCCAACTCGGTTTTACAGTGAAAACTGCAGGAAATTCAAACCGGCACTAGGAAACAGACTGAGAAAGCAGAGAAAAAGTGTCTCCTGCAACCCGTTCCCTTGGTGCTAGATGAACGAACGTCTCTCCACTTGCTCAGTTCTGAGAGATAAATGTGTGTGAAAGCCGTCCTTCACCTAGCTTGTTGGGAACACAAAGTTTCTTTTCAGTTGCAAACTCCATTCCATACATATATATGGGGAGGTAGAAGCTCCAAATCCGTTTGATAGTGAAAACTGCAGGAACTTCAAACCGGCACTTGGAAACAGACTGAGAAAGCAGAGAAAAAGTGTCTCCTGCAACACGTTCCCTTGGTGCTAGATGAACGAACGTCTCTCCACTTGCTCAGTTCTGAGAGATAAGTGTGTGTGAAAGCCGTCCTTCACCTAGCTTGTTGGGAACACAAAGTTTCTTTTCAGTTGCAAACCCCATTCCATACATATATATTGGGAGGTACAAGCTCCAACTCGATTTTACAGTGAAAACTGCAGGAACTTCAAACCGGCACTAGGAAACAGACTGAGAAAGCAGAGAAAAAGTGTTTCCTGCAACCCGTTCCCTTGGTGCTAGATGAACGAACGTCTCTCCACTTGCTCAGTTCCGAGAGAAAAGTGTGTGTGAAAGCCGTCCTTCACCTAGCTTGTTGGGAACACAAAGTTTCTTCTCAGTTGCAAACTCCATTCCATACATACATATGGGGAGGTACTAGCTCCAACTCGGTTTGACAGTGAAAACTGCAGGAACTTCAAACCGGCACTAGGAAACAGACTGAGAAAGCAGAGAAAAAGTGTCTCCTGCAACCCGTTCCCTTGGTGCTAGATGAACGAACGTCTTTCCACTTGCTCAGTTCTGAGAGATAAGTGTGTGTGAAAGCCGTCCTTCACATAGCTTGTTGGGAACACAAAGTTTCTTTTCAGTTGCAAACTCCATTCCATACATATATATGGGGAGGTAGAATCTCCAACTAGGTTTTACAGTGAAACGTGCAGGAACTTCAAACCGGCCCTAGGAAACAGACTGAGAAAGCAGAGAAAAAGTGTCTCCTGCAACCCGTTCCCTTGGTGCTAGATGAACGAACGTCTTTCCACTTGCTCAGTTCTGAGAGATAAGTGTGTGTGAAAGCCGTCCTTCACCTAGCTTGTTGGGAACACAAAGTTTCTTTTCAGTTGCAAACTACACTCCATCCTTATATATGGGGACGTAATAGCTGCAACTCGGTTTGACAGTGAAAACTGCTGGAACTTCAAAACGGCACTAGGAAACAGACTGAGAAAGCAGAGAAAAAGTGTCTCCTGCAACCCGTTCCCTTGGTGCTAGATGAACGAACGTCTCTCCACTTGCTCAGTTCTGAGAGATAAGTGAGTGTGATAGGCTTCCATCACCAAGCTTGTTGGGAACACAAAGTTTCTTTTCAGTTGCAAACTCCATTCCATACATATATATGGGGAGGTACTAGCTCCAAATTGGTTTGACAGTGAAAACTGCAGGAACTTCAAACCGGCACTAGGAAACAGACTGAGAAAGCAGAGAAAAAGTGTCTCCTGCAACCCGTTCCCTTGGTGCTAGATGAACGAACGTCTCTCCACTTGCTCAGTTCTGAGAGATAAGTGTGTGTGAAAGCCGCTCTTCACCTAGCTTGTTGGGAACACAAAGTTTCTTTTCAGTTGCACACTCCATTCCATACATATATATGGGTAGGTACTAGCTCCAACTCGGTTTGACAGTGAAAAATGCAGGAACTTCAAACCGGCATTAGGAATCAGACTGAGAAAGCAGAGAAAATGTGTCTCCTGCAACCCGTTCCCTTGGTGCTACATGAACGAACGTCTCTCCACTTGCTCAGTTCTGAGAGATATGTGAGTGATAGCCTTCCATCACAAAGCTTGTTGGGAACACAAAGTTTCTTTTCAGTTGCAAACCCCATTCCATACATATATATGGGGAGGTACTAGCTCCAAATCGGTTTGACAGTGAAAATTGCAGGAACTTCAAACAGGCACTAGGAAACAGACGGAGAAAGCAGAGAAAAAGTGTCTCCTGCAACCCGTTCCCTTGGTGCTAGATGAACGAACGACTCTCCACTTGCTCAGTTCTGAGAGATAAGTGTGTGTGAAAGCCGCCCTTCACCTAGCTTGTTGGGAACACAAAGTTTCTTTTCAGTTGCAAACTACACTCAATCCATATATATGAGGAGGTACTAGCTCCAAATCGGTTTTACAGTGAAAACTGCAGGAACTTCAAATCGGCACTAGGAAACAGACTGAGAAAGCAGAGAAAACGTGTCTCCTGCAACCCGTTCCCTTGGTTCTAGATGAACGAACGTCTCTCCACTTGCTCAGTTCTGAGAGATAAGTGTGTGTGAAAGCCGTCCTTCAACTAGCTTGTTGGGAACACAAAGTTTCTTTTCAGTTGCCAACACCATTCCATACATATATATGGGGAGGTACAAGCTCCAACACGGTTTTACAGTGAAAACTGCAGGAACTTCAAACCGGCACTAGGAAACAGACTGAGAAAGCAGAGAAAAAGTGTCTCCTGCAACCCGTTCCCTTGGTGCTAGTTGAACGAACGTCTCTCCACTTGCTCAGTTCTGAGAGATAAGTGTGTATGAAAGCCGTACTTCACCTAGCTTGTTGGGAACACAAAGTTTCTTTTCAGTTGCCAACTCCATTCCATAAATATATATGGGGAGGTACTAGCTCCAACTCGGTTTTACAGTGAAAACTGCAGGAACTTCAAAGCGGCACTAGGAAACAGACTGAGAAAGCAGAGAAAAAGTGTCTCCTGCAACCCGTTCCCTTGGTGCTAGATGAACGAACGTCTCTCCACTTGCTCAGTTCTGAGAGATAAGTGAGTGTGATAGGCTTCCATCACCAAGCTTGTTGGGAACACAATGTTTCTTTTCAGTTGCAAACTCCATTCAATACATATATATGGGGAGGTACTAGGTCCAACTCGGTTTGACAGTGAAAACTGCAGGAACTTCAAACCGGCACTAGGAATCAGACTGAGAAAGCAGAGAAAAAGTGTTTACTGCAACCCGTTCCCTTGGTGCTAGATGAACGAACGACTCTCCACTTGCCCAGTGCTGAGAGATAAGTGTGTGTGAAAGCCGTCCTTCACCTAGCTTGTTGGGAACACAAAGTTTCTTTTCAGTTGCAAACTCCATTCCGTACATATATACGGGAAGGTACAAGCTCCAACTCTGTTTTACAGTGAAAACTGCAGGAACGTCAAACCGGCTCTAGGAAACAGACTGAGAAAGCAGAGAAAAAGTGTCTCCTGCAACCAGTTCCCTTGGTGCTAGATGAACGAACGTCTCTCCACTTGCTCAGTTCTGAGAGATAAGTGAGTGATAGCCTTCCATCACAAAGCTTGTTGGGAACACAAAGTTTCTTTTCAGTTGCAAACTCCATTCCATACATATATATGGGGAGGTACTAGCTCCAAATCGGTTTGACAGTGAAAACTGCAGGAACTTCAAACCGGCACTTGGAAACAGACTGAGAAAGCAGAGAAAAAGTGTCTCCTGCAACACGTTCCCTTGGTGCTAGATGAACGAACGTCTCTCCACTTGCTCAGTTCTGAGAGATAAGTGTGTGTGAAAGCCGTCCTTCACCTAGCTTGTTGGGAACACAAAGTTTCTTTTCAGTTGCAAACCCCATTCCATACATATATATTGGGAGGTACAAGCTCCAACTCGATTTTACAGTGAAAACTGCAGGAACTTCAAACCGGCACTAGGAAACAGACTGAGAAAGCAGAGAAAAAGTGTTTCCTGCAACCCGTTCCCTTGGTGCTAGATGAACGAACGTCTCTCCACTTGCTCAGTTCCGAGAGAAAAGTGTGTGTGAAAGCCGTCCTTCACCTAGCTTGTTGGGAACACAAAGTTTCTTCTCAGTTGCAAACTCCATTCCATACATACATATGGGGAGGTACTAGCTCCAACTCGGTTTGACAGTGAAAACTGCAGGAACTTCAAACCGGCACTAGGAAACAGACTGAGAAAGCAGAGAAAAAGTGTCTCCTGCAACCCGTTCCCTTGGTGCTAGATGAACGAACATCTTTCCACTTGCTCAGTTCTGAGAGATAAGTGTGTGTGAAAGCCGTCCTTCACATAGCTTGTTGGGAACACAAAGTTTCTTTTCAGTTGCAAACTCCATTCCATACATATATATGGGGAGGTAGAATCTCCAACTAGGTTTTACAGTGAAACGTGCAGGAACTTCAAACCGGCCCTAGGAAACAGACTGAGAAAGCAGAGAAAAAGTGTCTCCTGCAACCCGTTCCCTTGGTGCTAGATGAACGAACGTCTTTCCACTTGCTCAGTTCTGAGAGATAAGTGTGTGTGAAAGCCGTCCTTCACCTAGCTTGTTGGGAACACAAAGTTTCTTTTCAGTTGCAAACTACACTCCATCCTTATATATGGGGACGTAATAGCTGCAACTCGGTTTGACAGTGAAAACTGCTGGAACTTCAAAACGGCACTAGGAAACAGACTGAGAAAGCAGAGAAAAAGTGTCTCCTGCAACCCGTTCCCTTGGTGCTAGATGAACGAACGTCTCTCCACTTGCTCAGTTCTGAGAGATAAGTGAGTGTGATAGGCTTCCATCACCAAGCTTGTTGGGAACACAAAGTTTCTTTTCAGTTGCAAACTCCATTCCATACATATATATGGGGAGGTACTAGCTCCAAATTGGTTTGACAGTGAAAACTGCAGGAACTTCAAACCGGCACTAGGAAACAGACTGAGAAAGCAGAGAAAAAGTGTCTCCTGCAACCCGTTCCCTTGGTGCTAGATGAACGAACGTCTCTCCACTTGCTCAGTTCTGAGAGATAAGTGTGTGTGAAAGCCGCTCTTCACCTAGCTTGTTGGGAACACAAAGTTTCTTTTCAGTTGCACACTCCATTCCATACATATATATGGGTAGGTACTAGCTCCAACTCGGTTTGACAGTGAAAAATGCAGGAACTTCAAACCGGCATTAGGAATCAGACTGAGAAAGCAGAGAAAATGTGTCTCCTGCAACCCGTTCCCTTGGTGCTACATGAACGAACGTCTCTCCACTTGCTCAGTTCTGAGAGATATGTGAGTGATAGCCTTCCATCACAAAGCTTGTTGGGAACACAAAGTTTCTTTTCAGTTGCAAACCCCATTCCATACATACATATGGGGAGGTACTAGCTCCAAATCGGTTTGACAGTGAAAATTGCAGGAACTTCAAACAGGCACTAGGAAACAGACGGAGAAAGCAGAGAAAAAGTGTCTCCTGCAACCCGTTCCCTTGGTGCTAGATGAACGAACGACTCTCCACTTGCTCAGTTCTGAGAGATAAGTGTGTGTGAAAGCCGCCCTTCACCTAGCTTGTTGGGAACACAAAGTTTCTTTTCAGTTGCAAACTACACTCAATCCATATATATGAGGAGGTACTAGCTCCAAATCGGTTTTACAGTGAAAACTGCAGGAACTTCAAATTGGCACTAGGAAACAGACTGAGAAAGCAGAGAAAACGTGTCTCCTGCAACCCTTTCCCTTGGTTCTAGATGAACGAACGTCTCTCCACTTGCTCAGTTCTGAGAGATAAGTGTGTGTGAAAGCCGTCCTTCAACTAGCTTGTTGGGAACACAAAGTTTCTTTTCAGTTGCCAACACCATTCCATACATATATATGGGGAGGTACAAGCTCCAACACGGTTTTACAGTGAAAACTGCAGGAACTTCAAACCGGCACTAGGAAACAGACTGAGAAAGCAGAGAAAAAGTGTCTCCTGCAACCCGTTCCCTTGGTGCTAGTTGAACGAACGTCTCTCCACTTGCTCAGTTCTGAGAGATAAGTGTGTATGAAAGCCGTACTTCACCTAGCTTGTTGGGAACACAAAGTTTCTTTTCAGTTGCCAACTCCATTCCATAAATATATATGGGGAGGTACTAGCTCCAACTCGGTTTTACAGTGAAAACTGCAGGAACTTCAAAGCGGCACTAGGAAACAGACTGAGAAAGCAGAGAAAAAGTGTCTCCTGCAACCCGTTCCCTTGGTGCTAGATGAACGAACGTCTCTCCACTTGCTCAGTTCTGAGAGATAAGTGAGTGTGATAGGCTTCCATCACCAAGCTTGTTGGGAACACAATGTTTCTTTTCAGTTGCAAACTCCATTCAATACATATATATGGGGAGGTACTAGGTCCAACTCGGTTTGACAGTGAAAACTGCAGGAACTTCAAACCGGCACTAGGAATCAGACTGAGAAAGCAGAGAAAAAGTGTTTACTGCAACCCGTTCCCTTGGTGCTAGATGAACGAACGACTCTCCACTTGCCCAGTGCTGAGAGATAAGTGTGTGTGAAAGCCGTCCTTCACCTAGCTTGTTGGGAACACAAAGTTTCTTTTCAGTTGCAAACTCCATTCCGTACATATATATGGGGAGGTACAAGCTCCAACTCTGTTTTACAGTGAAAACTGCAGGAACGTCAAACCGGCTCTAGGAAACAGACTGAGAAAGCAGAGAAAAAGTGTCTCCTGCAACCAGTTCCCTTGGTGCTAGATGAACGAACGTCTCTCCACTTGCTCAGTTCTGAGAGATAAGTGAGTGATAGCCTTCCATCACAAAGCTTGTTGGGAACACAAAGTTTCTTTTCAGTTGCAAACTCCATTCCATACATATATATGGGGAGGTACTAGCTCCAAATCGGTTTGACAGTGAAAACTGCAGGAACTTCAAACAGGCACTAGGAAACAGACTGAGAAAGCAGAGAAAAAGTGTCTCCTGCAACCCGTTCCTTTGGTGCTAGATGAACGAACGACTCTCCACTTGCTCAGTTCTGAGAGATAAGTGTGTGTGAAAGCCGCCCTTCACCTAGCTTGTTGGGAACACAAAGTTTCTTTTCAGTTGCAAACTACACTCAATCCATATATATGGGGAGGTACAAGCACCAACTCGGTTTGACAGTGAAAACTGCAGGAACTTCAAAACGGCACTAGGAAACAGACTGAGAAAGCAGAGAAAAAGTGTCTCCTGCAACCCGTTCCCTTGGTGCTAGATGAATGAACGTCTCTCCACTTGCTCAGTTCTGAGAGATAAGTGAGTGTGATAGCCTTCCATCACCAAGCTTGTTGGGAACACAAAGTTTCTTTTCAGTTGCAAACTCCAATCCATACATATATATGGGGAGGTACTAGCTCCAAATCGGTTTTACAGTGAAATCTGCAGGAACTTCAAACAGGCACTAGGAAACAGACTGAGAAAGCAGAGAAAAAGTGTCTCCTGCAACCCGTTCCCTTGGTGCTAGATGAACAAACGTCTCTCCACTTGCTCAGTTCTGAGAGATAAGTGTGTGTGAAAGCCGTCCTTCACCTAGCTTGTTGGGAACACAAAGTTTCTTCTCAGTTGCAAACTCCATTCCATACATATATATGGGAGGTACAAGCTCCAACTCGATTTTACAGTGAAAACTGCAGGAACTTCAAACCGGCACTAGGAAACAGACTGAGAAAGTAGAGAAAAAGTGTCCCCTGTAACCCGCTCCCTTGGTGCTAGATGAACGAACGTCTCTCCACTTGCTCAGTTATGAGAGATAATTGTGTGTGAAAGCCGTCCATCACCTAGCTTGTTGGGAACACAAAGTTTCTTTTCAGTTGCAAACTCCATTCCATATATATATATGGGGAGGTACTAGCTCCAATTCAGTTTGACAGTGCAAACTGCAGGAACTTCAAACCGGCACTAGGAAACAGACTGAGAAGCAGAGAAAAAGTGTCTCCTGCAACCCGTTCCCTTGGTGCTAGATGAACGAACGTCTCTCCACTTGCTCAGTTCTGAGAGATAAGTGTGTGTGAAAGCCGTCCTTCACCTAGCTTGTTGGGAACACAAAGTTTCTGTTAAGTTGCAAATTCCATTCCATAAATATATATGGGGAGGTAGAAGCTCTAACTCGGTTTGACAGTGAAAACTGCAGGAACTTCAAAAAGGCACTAGGAAACAGACTGAGAAAGCAGAGAAAAAGTGTCTCCTGCAACCCGTTCCCTTGGTGCTAGATGAACGAACGTCTCTCCATTTGCTCAGTTCTGAGAGATAAGTGTGTGTGAAAGCCGTCCTTCAACTAGCTTGTTGGGAACACAAAGTTTCTTTTCAGTTGCAAACTCCATTCCATACATATATATGGGTAGGTACAAGCTCCAACTCGGTTTTACAGAGAAAACTGCAGGAACTTCAAACCGGCACTAGGAAAAAGACTGAGGAAGCAGAGAAAAAGTGTCTCCTGCAACACGTTCCCTTGGTTCTAGATGAACGAACGTCTCTCCACTTGCTCAGTTCTGAGAGATAAGTGTGTGTGAAAGCCGTCCTTCACATAGCTTGTTGGGAACACAAAGTTTCTTTTCAGTTGCAAACTCCATTCCATACATATATATGGGGAGGTACAAGCTCCAACTCGGTTTTACTGTGAAAACTGCAGGAACTTCAAACCGGCACTAGGAAACAGATTGAGAAAGCAGAGAAAAAGTGTCTCCTGCAACCCGTTCCCTTGGTGCTAGATGAACGAACGTCTCTCCACATGCTCAGTTCTGAGAGATATGTGTGTGTGAAAGCCGTCCTTCACCTAGCTTGTTGGGAACACAAAGTTTCTTTTCAGTTGCAATCTCCATTCCATAAATATATATGGGGAGGTACAAACTCCAACTCGGTTTTACAGGGAAAACTGCAGGAACTTCAAACCGGCACTAGGAAACAGATTGAGGAAGCAGAGAAAAAGTGTCTCCTGCAACCCGTTCCCTTGGGGCTAGATGAACGAACGTCCCTCCACTTGCTCAGTTCTGAGAGATAAGTGTGTGTGAAAGCCGTCCTTCACCTAGCTTGTTGGGAACACAAAGTTTCTTTTCAGTTGCAAACTCCATTCCATACATATGTATGGGGAGGTACTAGCTCCAACTCGGTTTCACAGTGAAAACTGCAGGAACTTCAAACCGGCACTAGGAAACAGACTGAGAAAGCAGAGAAAAAGTGTCTCCTGCAACCCGTTCCCTTGGGGCTAGATGAACGAACGTCTCTCCACTTGCTCAGTTCTGAGAGATAAGTGTGTGTGAAAGCCCTCCTTCACCTAGCTTGTTGGGAACACAAAGTTTCTTTTCAGTTGCAAACTCCATTCCATACATATATATGGGGAGGTACTAGCTCCAACTCGGTTTGACAGTGAAAACTGCAGGAACTTCAAACCGGCACTAGGAAACAGACTGAGAATGCAGAGAAAATGTGTCTCATGCAACCCGTTCCCTTGGTGCTAGATGAAAGAACTTCTCTCCAATTGCTCAGTTCTGAGAGATAAGTGTGTGTGAAAGCCATCCTTCACCTAGCTTGTTGGGAAAACAAAGTTTCTTTTCAGTTGCAAAGACCATTCCATAAATATATATGGGGAGGTACAAGCTCCAACTCGGTTTTACAGTGAAAACTGCAGGAACTTCAAACCGGCACTAGGAAACAGACTGAGAAAGCAGAGAAAAATTGTCTCCTGCAACCCGTTCCCTTGGTGCTAGATGAACGAACGTCTCTCCACTTGTTCAGTTCTGAGAGATAAGTGTGTGTGAAAGCCGTCCTTCACCTAGCTTTTTCGGAACACAAAGTTTCTTTTCAGTTGCAAACTCCATTCCATACATATATATGGGGAGGTAGAAGCTCCAACTCTGTTTGACAGTGAAAACTGCAGGAACTTCAAACCGGCACTAGGAAACAGACTAAGAAAGCAGAGAAAAAGTGTCTCCTGCAACCAGTTCCCTTGGTGCTAGAAGAACGAACGTATGTCCACTTGCTCTGTTCTGAGAGATATGTGTGTGTGAAAGCCGTCCTTCACCTAGCTTCTTGGGAACACAAAGTTTCTTTTCAGTTGCAAACTCCATTCCATACATATATATGGGGAGGTAGAAGCTCCAACTCGGTTTTACAGTGAAAACTGCAGGAACTTCAAACCGGCACTAGGAAACAGACTGAGAAAGCAGAGAAAAAGTGTCTCCTGCAACCCGTTCCCTTGGTGCTAGATGAACGAACGTCTCTCCACTTGCTCACTTCTGAGAGATAAGTGTATGTAAAAGCCGTCCTTCACCTAGCTTTTTGGGAACACAAAGTTTCTTTTCAGTTGCAATCTCCATTCCATAAATATATATGGGGAGGTACAAACTCCAACTCGATTTTACAGTGAAAACTGCAGGAACTTCAAACCGGCACTAGGAAACAGACTGAGGAAGCAGAGAAAAAGTGTCTCCTGCAACCCGTTCCCTTGGGGCTAGATGAACGAACGTCCCTCCACTTGCTCAGTTCTGAGAGATAAGTGTGTGTGAAAGCCGTCCTTCACCTAGCTTGTTGGGAACACAAAGTTTCTTTTCAGTTGCAAACTCCATTCCATACATATATATGGGGAGGTACTAGCTCCAACTCGGTTTCACAGTGAAAACGGCAGGAACTTCAAACCGGCACTAGGAAACAGACTGAGAAAGCAGAGAAAAAGTTTCTCATGCAACCCGTTCCCTTGGTGCTAGATGAACGAACGTCTCTCCACTTGCTCAGTTCTGAGAGATAAGTGTGTGTGAAAGCCGTCCTTCACCTAGCTTGTTGGGAACACAAAGTTTCTTTTCAGTTGCAAACTCCATTCCATACATGTATATGGGGAGGTACTAGCTCCAACTCGGTTTGACAGTGAAAACTGCAGGAACTTCAAACCGGCACTAGGAAACAGACTGAGAAAGCAGAGAAAAAGTGTCCCTGCAACCCGTTCGCTTGGTGCTAGATGAACGAACGTCTCTCCACTTGCTCAGTTCTGAGAGATAAGTGTGTGTGAAAGCCGTCCTTCACCTAGCTTGTTGGGAACACAAAGTTTCTTTTCAGTTGCAAACTCCATTCCATACATATATATGGGGAGGTACTAGCTCCAACACTGTTTGACAGTGAAAAAAGCAGGAACTTCAAACCGGCACTAGGAAACAGACAAAGAAAGCAGAGGAAAAGTGTCTCCTGCAACCCGTTCCCTTGGTGCAAGAAGAACGAACGTCTGTCCACTTGCTCTGTTCTGAGAGACATGTGTGTGTGAAAGCCGTACTACACCTAGCTTGTTGGGAACACAAAGTTTCTTTTCAGTTGCAATCTCCATTCCATACATATATA
The DNA here is from genome assembly GCF_036321535.1 of Camelus dromedarius. Classification (NCBI taxonomy): domain Eukaryota; kingdom Metazoa; phylum Chordata; class Mammalia; order Artiodactyla; family Camelidae; genus Camelus; species Camelus dromedarius. The sequence continues at coordinate 876,126 of NW_026989835.1, forward strand.
TGGGGAGGTTCTAGCTCCAACACTGTTTGACAGTGAAAAAAGCAGGAACTTCAAACCGGCACTAGGAAACAGACTAAGAAAGCAGAGAAAAAGTGTCTCCTGCAACCCGTTCCCTTGGTGCAAGAAGAACGAACGTCTGTCCACTTGCTCTGTTCTGAGAGACATGTGTGTGTGAAAGCCGTCCTTAGCCTAGCTTGTTGGGAACACAAAGTTTCTTTTCAGTTGCAAACTCCATTCCATACATATATATGGGGAGGTAGAAGCTCCAACTCGGTTTTACAGTGAAAACTGCAGGAACTTCAAACCGGCACTAGGAAACAGACTGAGAAATCAGAGAAAAAGTGTCTCCTGCAACCCGTTCCCTTGGTGCTAGATGAACGAACGTCTCTCCACTTGCTCAGTTCTGAGAGATAAGTGTGTGTGAAAGCCGTCCTTCACCTAGCTTGTTGGGAACACAAAGTTTCTTTTCAGTTGCAAACTCCATTCCATAAATATATATGGGGAGGTACAAGCTCCAACTCGGTTTTCAGTGAAAACTGCAGGAACTTCAAACCGGCACTAGGAAACAGACTGAGGAAGCAGAGAAAAAGTGTTTACTGCAACCCGTTCACTTGGTGCTAGATGAACGAACGTCTCTCCACTTGCTCAGTTCTGAGACATAAGTGTGTGTGAAAGCCGTCCTTCACCTTGCTTGTTGGGAACACATAGTTTCTTTTCAGTTGCAAACTCCATTCCATACATATATATGGGGAGGTACTAGCTCCAACTCGGTTTGACAGTGAAAACTGCAGGAACTTCAAACCGGCACTAGGAAACAGACTGAGAAAGCAGAGAAAAAGTGTCTCATGCAACCCGTTCCCTTGGTGCTAGATGAAAGAACGTCTCTCCACTTGCTCAGATCTGAGAGATAAGTGTGTGTGAAAGCCATCCTTCACCTAGCTTGTTGGGAACACAAAGTATCTTTTCAGTTGCAAAGACCATTCCATAAATATATATGGGGAGGTACTAGCTCCAACTCGGTTTTACAGTGAAAACTGCAGGAACTTCAAACCGGCACTAGGAAACAGACTGAGAAAGCAGAGAAAAATTGTCTCCTGCAACCCGTTCCCTTGGTGCTAGATGAACGAACGTCTCTCCACTTGCTCAGTTCTGAGAGATTATTGTGTGTGAAAGCCGTCCTTCACCTAGCTTTTTGGGAACACAAAGTTTCTTTTCAGTTGCAAACACCAGTCCATACATATATATGGGGAGGTAGAAGCTCCAACTCTTTTTGACAGTGAAAACTGCAGGAACTTCAAACCGGCACAAGGAAACAGACTAAGAAAGCAGAGAAAAAGTGTCTCCTGCAACCAGTTCTCTTGGTGCTAGAAGAACGAACGTATGTCCACTTGCTCTGTTCTGAGAGATATGTGTGTGTGAAAGCCGTCCTTCAACTAGCTTCTTGGGAACACAAAGTTTCTTTTCAGTTGCAATCTCCATTCCATAAATATATATGGGGAGGTACAAACTCCAACTCGGTTTTACAGGGAAAACTGCAGGAACTTCAAACCGGCACTAGGAAACAGATTGAGGAAGCAGAGAAAAAGTGTCTCCTGCAACCCGTTCCCTTGGGGCTAGATGAACGAACGTCCCTCCACTTGCTCAGTTCTGAGAGATAAGTGTGTGTGAAAGCCGTCCTTCACCTAGCTTGTTGGGAACACAAAGTTTCTTTTCAGTTGCAAACTCCATTCCATACATATATATGGGGAGGTACTAGCTCCAACTCGGTTTCACAGTGAAAACTGCAGGAACTTCAAACCGGCACTAGGAAACAGACTGAGAAAGCAGAGAAAAAGTGTCTCGTGCAACCCGTTCCCTTGGGGCTAGATGAACGAACGTCTCTCCACTTGCTCAGTTCTGAGAGATAAGTGTGTGTGAAAGCCCTCCTTAACCTAGCTTGTTGGGAACACAAAGTTTCTTTTCAGTTGCAAACTCCATTCCATACATATATATGGGGAGGTAGAAGCTCCAACTCTGTTTGACAGTGAAAACTGCAGGAACTTCAAACCGGCACTAGGAAACAGACTAAGAAAGCAGAGAAAAAGTGTCTCCTGCAACCAGTTCCCTTGGTGCTAGAAGAACGAACGTATGTCCACTTGCTCTGTTCTGAGAGATATGTGTGTGTGAAAGCCGTCCTTCACCTAGCTTCTTGGGAACACAAAGTTTCTTTTCAGTTGCAAACTCCATTCCATACATATATATGGGGAGGTAGAAGCTCCAACTCGGTTTTACAGTGAAAACTGCAGGAACTTCAAACCGGCACTAGGAAACAGACTGAGAAAGCAGAGAAAAAGTGTCTCCTGCAACCCGTTCCCTTGGTGCTAGATGAACGAACGTCTCTCCACTTGCTCACTTCTGAGAAATAAGTGTATGTAAAAGCCGTCCTTCACCTAGCTTTTTGGGAACACAAAGTTTCTTTTCAGTTGCAATCTCCATTCCATAAATATATATGGGGAGGTACAAACTCCAACTCGATTTTACAGTGAAAACTGCAGGAACTTCAAACCGGCACTAGGAAACAGACTGAGGAAGCAGAGAAAAAGTGTCTCCTGCAACCCGTTCCCTTGGGGCTAGATGAACGAACGTCCCTCCACTTGCTCAGTTCTGAGAGATAAGTGTGTGTGAAAGCCGTCCTTCACCTAGCTTGTTGGGAACACAAAGTTTCTTTTCAGTTGCAAACTCCATTCCATACATATATATGGGGAGGTACTAGCTCCAACTCGGTTTCACAGTGAAAACGGCAGGAACTTCAAACCGGCACTAGGAAACAGACTGAGAAAGCAGAGAAAAAGTTTCTCATGCAACCCGTTCCCTTGGTGCTAGATGAACGAACGTCTCTCCACTTGCTCAGTTCTGAGAGATAAGTGTGTGTGAAAGCCGTCCTTCACCTAGCATGTTGGGAACACAAAGTTTCTTTTCAGTTGCAAACTCCATTCCATACATATATATGGGGAGGTACTAGCTCCAACTCGGTTTGACAGTGAAAACTGCAGGAACTTCAAACCGGCACTAGGAAACAGACTGAGAAAGCAGAGAAAAAGTGTCCCTGCAACCCGTTCGCTTGGTGCTAGATGAACGAACGTCTCTCCACTTGCTCAGTTCTGAGAGATAAGTGTGTGTGAAAGCCGTCCTTCACCTAGCTTGTTGGGAACACAAAGTTTCTTTTCAGTTGCAAACTCCATTCCATACATATATATGGGGAGGTACTAGCTCCAACACTGTTTGACAGTGAAAAAAGCAGGAACTTCAAACCGGCACTAGGAAACAGACAAAGAAAGCAGAGGAAAAGTGTCTCCTGCAACCCGTTCCCTTGGTGCAAGAAGAACGAACGTCTGTCCACTTGCTCTGTTCTGAGAGATATGTGTGTGTGAAAGCCGTACTTCACCTAGCTTGTTGGGAACACAAAGTTTCTTTTCAGTTGCAATCTCCATTCCATACATATATATGGGGAGGTTCTAGCTCCAACACTGTTTGACAGTGAAAAAAGCAGGAACTTCAAACCGGCACTAGGAAACAGACTAAGAAATCAGAGAAAAAGTGTCTCCTGCAACCCGTTCCCTTGGTGCAAGAAGAACGAACGTCTGTCCACTTGCTCTGTTCTGAGAGACATGTGTGTGTGAAAGCCGTCCTTAGCCTAGCTTGTTGGGAACACAAAGTTTCTTTTCAGTTGCAAACTCCATTCCATACATATATATGGGGAGGTACTAGCTCCAACTCGGTTTGACAGTGAAAACTGCAGGAACTTCAAACCGGCACTAGGAAACAGACTGAGAATGCAGAGAAAAAGTGTCTCATGCAACCCGTTCCCTTGGTGATAGATGAAAGAAAGTCTCTCCAATTGCTCAGTTCTGAGAGATAAGTGTGTGTGAAAGCCATCCTTCACCTAGCTTGTTGGGAAAACAAAGTTTCTTTTCAGTTGCAAAGACCATTCCATAAATATATATGGGGAGGTACAAGCTCCAACTCGGTTTTACAGTGAAAACTGCAGGAACTTCAAACCGGCACTAGGAAACAGACTGAGAAAGCAGAGACAAATTGTCTCCTGCAACCCGTTCCCTTGGTGCTAGATGAACGAACGTCTCTCCACTTGTTCAGTTCTGAGAGATAAGTGTGTGTGAAAGCCGTCCTTCACCTAGCTTTTTCGGAACACAAAGTTTCTTTTCAGTTGCAAACTCCATTCCATACATATATATGGGGAGGTAGAAGCTCCAACTCTGTTTGACAGTGAAAACTGCAGGAACTTCAAACCGGCACTAGGAAACAGACTAAGAAAGCAGAGAAAAAGTGTCTCCTGCAACCAGTTCCCTTGGTGCTAGAAGAACGTACGTATGTCCACTTGCTCTGTTCTGAGAGATATGTGTGTGTGAAAGCCGTCCTTCACCTAGCTTCTTGGGAACACAAAGTTTCTTTTCAGTTGCAAACTCCATTCCATACATATATATGGGGAGGTAGAAGCTCCAACTCGGTTTTACAGTGAAAACTGCAGGAACTTCAAACCGGCACTAGGAAACAGACTGAGAAAGCAGAGAAAAAGTGTCTCCTGCAACCCGTTCCCTTGGTGCTAGATGAACGAACGTCTCTCCACTTGCTCAGTTCTGAGAGATAAGTGTGTGTGAAAGCCGTCCTTCACCTAGCATGTTGGGAACACAAAGTTTCTTTTCAGTTGCAAACTCCATTCCATACATATATATGGGGAGGTACTAGCTCCAACTCGGTTTGACAGAGAAAACTGCAGGAACTTCAAACCGGCACTAGGAAACAGACTGAGAAAGCAGAGAAAAAGTGTCCCTGCAACCCGTTCGCTTGGTGCTAGATGAACGAACGTCTCTCCACTTGCTCAGTTCTGAGAGATAAGTGTGTGTGAAAGCCGTCCTTCACCTAGCTTGTTGGGAACACAAAGTTTCTTTTCAGTTGCAAACTCCATTCCATACATATATATGGGGAGGTACTAGCTCCAACACTGTTTGACAGTGAAAAAAGCAGGAACTTCAAACCGGCACTAGGAAACAGACAAAGAAAGCAGAGGAAAAGTGTCTCCTGCAACCCGTTCCCTTGGTGCAAGAAGAACGAACGTCTGTCCACTTGCTCTGTTCTGAGAGATATGTGTGTATGAAAGCCGTACTTCACCTAGCTTGTTGGGAACACAAAGTTTCTTTTCAGTTGCAATCTCCATTCCATACATATATATGGGGAGGTTCTAGCTCCAACACTGTTTGACAGTGAAAAAAGCAGGAACTTCAAACCGGCACTAGGAAACAGACTAAGAAAGCAGAGAAAAAGTGTCTCCTGCAACCCGTTCCCTTGGTGCAAGAAGAACGAACGTCTGTCCACTTGCTCTGTTCTGAGAGACATGTGTGTGTGAAAGCCGTCCTTAGCCTAGCTTGTTGGGAACACAAAGTTTCTTTTCAGTTGCAAACTCCATTCCATACATATATATGGGGAGGTAGAAGCTCCAACTCGGTTTTACAGTGAAAACTGCAGGAACTTCAAACCGGCACTAGGAAACAGACTGAGAAAGCAGAGAAAAAGTGTCTCCTGCAACCCGTTCCCTTGGTGCTAGATGAAAGAACGTCTCTCCACTTGCTCAGTTCTGAGAGATAAGTGTGTGTGAAAGCCGTCCTTCACCTAGCTTGTTGGGAACACAAAGTTTCTTTTCAGTTGCAAACTCCATTCCATAAATATATATGGGGAGGTACAAGCTCCAACTCGGTTTTCAGTGAAAACTGCAGGAACTTCAAACCGGCACTAGGAAACAGACTGAGGAAGCAGAGAAAAAGTGTTTACTGCAACCCGTTCACTTGGTGCTAGATGAACGAACGTCTCTCCACTTGCTCAGTTCTGAGACATAAGTGTGTGTGAAAGCCGTCCTTCACCTTGCTTGTTGGGAACACATAGTTTCTTTTCAGTTGAAAACTCCATTCCATACATATATATGGGGAGGTACTAGCTCCAACTCGGTTTGACAGTGAAAACTGCAGGAACTTCAAACCGGCACTAGGAAACAGACTGAGAAAGCAGAGAAAAAGTGTCTCATGCAACCCGTTCCCTTGGTGCTAGATGAAAGAACGTCTCTCCACTTGCTCAGATCTGAGAGATAAGTGTGTGTGAAAGCCATCCTTCACCTAGCTTGTTGGGAACACAAAGTATCTTTTCAGTTGCAAAGACCATTCCATAAATATATATGGGGAGGTACTAGCTCCAACTCGGTTTTACAGTGAAAACTGCAGGAACTTCAAACCGGCACTAGGAAACAGACTGAGAAAGCAGAGAAAAATTGTCTCCTGCAACCCGTTCCCTTGGTGCTAGATGACCGAACGTCTCTCCACTTGCTCAGTTCTGAGAGATTATTGTGTGTGAAAGCCGTCCTTCACCTAGCTTTTTGGGAACACAAAGTTTCTTTTCAGTTGCAAACACCCGTCCATACATATATATGGGGAGGTAGAAGCTCCAACTCTTTTTGACAGTGAAAACTGCAGGAACTTCAAACCGGCACTAGGAAACAGACTAAGAAAGCAGAGAAAAAGTGTCTCCTGCAACCAGTTCCCTTGGTGCTAGAAGAACGAACGTATGTCCACTTGCTCTGTTCTGAGAAATATGTGTGTGTGAAAGCCGTCCTTCAACTAGCTTCTTGGGAACACAAAGTTTCTTTTCAGTTGCAAACTCCATTCCATACATATATATGGGGAGGTAGAAGCTCCAACTCGGTTTTACAGTGAAAACTGCAGGAACTTCCAACCGGCACTAGGAAACAGACTGAGAAAGCAGAGAAAATGTGTCTCCTGCAACCCGTTCCCTTGGTGCTAGATGAACGAACGTCTCTCCACTTGCTCACTTCTGAGAGATAAGTGTGTGTGAAAGCCGTCCTTCACCTAGCTTGTTGGGAACACAAAGTTTCTTTTCAGTTGCAATCTCCATTCCATAAATATATATGGGGAGGTACAAACTCCAACTCGGTTTTACAGTGAAAACTGCAGGAACTTCAAACCGGCACTAGGAAACAGACAGAGGAAGCAGAGAAAAAGTGTCTCCTGCAACCCGTTCCCTTGGGGCTAGATGAACGAACGTCCCTCCACTTGCTCAGTTCTGAGAGTTAAGTGTGTGTGAAAGCCGTCCTTCACCTAGCTTGTTGGGAACACAAAGTTTCTTTTCAGTTGCAAACTCCATTCCATACATATATATGGGGAGGTACTAGCTCCAACTCGGTTTCACAGTGAAAACTGCAGGAACTTCAAACCGGCACTAGGAAACAGACTGAGAAAGCAGAGAAAAAGTTTCCCATGCAACCCTTTCCCTTGGTGCTAGATGAACGAACGTCTCTCCACTTGCTCAGTTCTGAGAGATAAGTGTGTGTGAAAGCCGTCCTTCACCTAGCTTGTTGGGAACACAAAGTTTCTTTTCAGTTGCAAACTCCATTCCATACATATATATGGGGAGGTACTAGCTCCAACTCTGTTTGACAGTGAAAACTGCAGGAACTTCAAACCTGCACTAGGAAACAGACTGAGAAAGCAGAGAAAAAGTGTCTCCTGCAACCCGTTCCCTTGGTGCTAGATGAACGAACGTCTCTCCACTTGCTCAGTTCTGAGAGATAAGTGTGTGTGAAAGCCGTCCTTCACCTAGCTTGTTGGGAACACAAAGTTTCTTTTCAGTTGCAAACTCCATTCCATACATATATATGGGGAGGTACTAGCTCCAACTCGGTTTGACAGTGAAAACTGCAGGAACTTCAAACCGGCACTAGGAAACAGACTGAGAAAGCAGAGATAAAGTGTCCCTGCAACCCGTTCGCTTGGTGCTAGATGAACGGACGTCTCTCCACTTGCTCAGTTCTGAGAGATAAATGTGTGTGAAAGCCGTCCTTCACCTAGCTTGTTGGGAACACAAAGTTTCTTTTCAGTTGCAAACTCCATTCCATACATATATATGGGGAGGTACTAGCTCCAACTCGGTTTGACAGTGAAAACTGCAGGAACTTCAAACCGGCACTAGGAAACAGACTGAGAAAGCAGAGAAAATGTGTCTCCTGCAACCCGTTCCCTTGGTGCTAGATGAACGAACGTCTCTCCACTTGCTCAGTTCTGAGAGATAAGTGTGTGTGAAAGCCGTCCTTCACCTACCTTGTTGGGAACACAAAGTTTCTTTTCAGTTGCAAACTCCATTCCATACATATATATGGGGAGGTACTATATCCAACTCGGTTTTACAGTGAAAACTGCAGGAACTTCAAACCGGCTCTAGGAAACAGACTGAGAAAGCAGAGAAAAAGTGTCTCCTGCAACCCGTTCCCTTGGTGCTAGATGAACGAACGTCTCTCCACTTGCTCAGTTCTGAGAGATAAGTGTGTGTGAAAGCCGTCCTTCACCTAGCTTGTTGGGAACACAAAGTTTCTTTTCAGTTGCAAACTCCATTCCATACATATATATGGGGAGGTACTAGCTCCAACTCGTTTTGACAGTGAAAACTTCAGGAACTTCAAACCGGCACTAGGAAACAGACTGAGAAAGCAGAGAAAAAGTGTCTCCTGCAACCCGTTCCCTTGGTGCAAGATGAACGAACGTCTCTCCACTTGCTCACTTCTGAGAGATAAGTGTGTGTGAAAGCCGTCCTTCACCTAGCTTGTTGGGAACACAAAGTTTCTTTCCAGTTGCAAACTCCATTCCATACACATATATGTGGAGGTACTAGCTCCAACTCGGTTTTACAGTGAAAATGCAGGAACTTCAAACCGGCACTAGGAAACAGACTGAGAAATCAGAGAAAAAGTGTCTCCTGCAACCCGTTCCCTTGGTGCTACATGAACGAACGTCTCTCCACTTGCTCAGTTCTGAGAGATAAGTGTGTGTGAAAGCCGTCCTTCACCTAGCTTGTTGGGAACACAAAGTTTCTTTTCAGTTGCAAACTCCATTCCATTCATATATATGGGGAGGTACTAGCTCCAACTCGGTTTGACAGTGAAAACTGCAGGAACTTCAAACCGGCACTAGGAAACAGACTGAGAAAGCAGAGATAAAGTGTCCCTGCAACCCGTTCGCTTGGTGCTAGATGAACGGACGTCTCTCCACTTGCTCAGTTCTGAGAGATAAATGTGTGTGAAAGCCGTCCTTCACCTAGCTTGTTGGGAACACAAAGTTTCTTTTCAGTTGCAAACTCCATTCCATACATATATATGGGGAGGTACTAGCTCCAACTCGGTTTGACAGTGAAAACTGCAGGAACTTCAAACCGGCACTAGGAAACAGACTGAGAAAGCAGAGAAAAAGTGTCTCCTGCAACCCGTTCCCTTGGTGCTAGATGAACGAACGTCTCTCCACTTGCTCAGTTCTGAGAGATAAGTGTGTGTGAAAGCCGTCCTTCACCTAGCTTGTTGGGAACACAAAGTTTCTTTTCAGTTGCAAACTCCATTCCATACATATATATGGGGAGGTACTAGATCCAACTCGGTTTTACAGTGAAAACTGCAGGAACTTCAAACCGGCTCTAGGAAACAGACTGAGAAAGCAGAGAAAAAGTGTCTCCTGCAACCCGTTCCCTTGGTGCTAGATGAACGAACGTCTCTCCACTTGCTCAGTTCTGAGAGATAAGTGTGTGTGAAAGCCGTCCTTCACCTAGCTTGTTGGGAACACAAAGTTTCTTTTCAGTTGCAAACTCCATTCCATACATATATATGGGGAGGTACTAGCTCCAACTCGGTTTGACAGTGAAAACTTCAGGAACTTCAAACCGGCACTAGGAAACAGACTGAGAAAGCAGAGAAAAAGTGTCTCCTGCAACCCGTTCCCTTGGTGCAAGATGAACGAACGTCTCTCCACTTGCTCAGTTCTGAGAGATAAGTGTGTGTGAAAGCCGTCCTTCACCTAGCTTGTTGGGAACACAAAGTTTCTTTCCAGTTGCAAACTCCATTCCATACACATATATGGGGAGGTACTAGCTCCAACTCGGTTTTACAGTGAAAATGCAGGAACTTCAAACCGGCACTAGGAAACAGACTGAGAAATCAGAGAAAAAGTGTCTCCTGCAACCCGTTCCCTTGGTGCTACATGAACGAACGTCTCTCCACTTGCTCAGTTCTGAGAGATAAGTGTGTGTGAAAGCCGTACTTCACATAGCTTGTTGGGAACACAAAGTTTCTTTTCTGTTTCAAACTCCATTCCATACATATATATGGGGAGGAAGAAGCTCCAACTCTGTTTGACAGTGAAAACTGCAGGAACTTCAAACCGGCACTGGGAAACAGTCTGAGAAAGCAGAGAAAAAGTGTCCCCTGCAACCCGTTCCCTTGGTGCTAAATGAACGAAAGTCTCTCCACTTGCTCAGTTCTGAGAGATAAGTGTGTGTGAAAGCCGTCATTCACCTAGCTTCTTGGGAACACAAAGTTTCTTTTCAGTTGCAAACTCCATTCCATACATATATATGGGGAGGTAGAAGCTCCAACTCGGTTTGACAGTGAAAACTGAAGGAACTTCAAACCGGCACTAGGAAACAGACTGAGAAAGCAGAGAAAAAGTGTCTCCTGCAACCCGTTCCCTTGGTGCAAGATGAACGAACGTCTCTCCACTTGCTCACTTCTGAGAGATAAGTGTGTGTGAAAGCCGTCCTTCACCTAGCTTGTTGGGAACACAAAGTTTCTTTCCAGTTGCAAACTCCATTCCATACACATATATGTGGAGGTACTAGCTCCAACTCGGTTTTACAGTGAAAATGCAGGAACTTCAAACCGGCACTAGGAAACAGACTGAGAAATCAGAGAAAAAGTGTATCCTGCAACCCGTTCCCTTGGTGCTACATGAACGAACGTCTCTCCACTTGCTCAGTTCTGAGAGATAAGTGTGTGTGAAAGCCGTCCTTCACCTAGCTTGTTGGGAACACAAAGTTTCTTTTCAGTTGCAAACTCCATTCCATACATATATATGGGGAGGTACTAGCTCCAACTCGGTTTGACAGTGAAAACTGCAGGAACTTGAAACCGGCACTAGGAAACAGACTGAGAAAGCAGAGATAAAGTGTCCCTGCAACCCGTTCGCTTGGTGCTAGATGAACGGACGTCTCTCCACTTGCTCAGTTCTGAGAGATAAATGTGTGTGAAAGCCGTCCTTCACCTAGCTTGTTGGGAACACAAAGTTTCTTTTCAGTTGCAAACTCCATTCCATACATATATATGGGGAGGTACTAGCTCCAACTCGGTTTGACAGTGAAAACTGCAGGAACTTCAAACCGGCACTAGGAAACAGACTGAGAAAGCAGAGAAAAAGTGTCTCCTGCAACCCGTTCCCTTGGTGCTAGATGAACGAACGTCTCTCCACTTGCTCAGTTCTGAGAGATAAGTGTGTGTGAAAGCCGTCCTTCACCTAGCTTGTTGGGAACACAAAGTTTCTTTTCAGTTGCAAACTCCATTCCATACATATATATGGGGAGGTACTAGATCCAACTCGGTTTTACAGTGAAAACTGCAGGAACTTCAAACCGGCTCTAGGAAACAGACTGAGAAAGCAGAGAAAAAGTGTCTCCTGCAACCCGTTCCCTTGGTGCTAGATGAACGAACGTCTCTCCACTTGCTCAGTTCTGAGAGATAAGTGTGTGTGAAAGCCGTCCTTCACCTAGCTTGTTGGGAACACAAAGTTTCTTTTCAGTTGCAAACTCCATTCCATACATATATATGGGGAGGTACTAGCTCCAACTCGGTTTGACAGTGAAAACTTCAGGAACTTCAAACCGGCACTAGGAAACAGACTGAGAAAGCAGAGAAAAAGTGTCTCCTGCAACCCGTTCCCTTGGTGCAAGATGAACGAACGTCTCTCCACTTGCTCAGTTCTGAGAGATAAGTGTGTGTGAAAGCCGTCCTTCACCTAGCTTGTTGGGAACACAAAGTTTCTTTCCAGTTGCAAACTCCATTCCATACACATATATGGGGAGGTACTAGCTCCAACTCGGTTTTACAGTGAAAATGCAGGAACTTCAAACCGGCACTAGGAAACAGACTGAGAAATCAGAGAAAAAGTGTCTCCTGCAACCCGTTCCCTTGGTGCTACATGAACGAACGTCTCTCCACTTGCTCAGTTCTGAGAGATAAGTGTGTGTGAAAGCCGTACTTCACATAGCTTGTTGGGAACACAAAGTTTCTTTTCTGTTTCAAACTCCATTCCATACATATATATGGGGAGGAAGAAGCTCCAACTCTGTTTGACAGTGAAAACTGCAGGAACTTCAAACCGGCACTGGGAAACAGTCTGAGAAAGCTGAGAAAAAGTGTCCCCTGCAACCCGTTCCCTTGGTGCTAAATGAACGAAAGTCTCTCCACTTGCTCAATTCTGAGAGATAAGTGTGTGTGAAAGCCGTCATTCACCTAGCTTCTTGGGAACACAAAGTTTCTTTTCAGTTGCAAACTCCATTCCATACATATATATGGGGAGGTAGAAGCTCCAACTCGGTTTGACAGTGAAAACTTAAGGAACTTCAAACCGGCACTAGGAAACAGACTGAGAAAGCAGAGAAAAAGTGTCTCCTGCAACCCGTTCCCTTGGTGCTAGATGAACGAACGTCTCTCCACTTGCTCATTTCTGAGAGATAAGTGTGTGTGAAAGCCGTCCTTCACCTGTCTTGTTGGGAACACAAATTTTCTTTTCAGTTGCAAAATCCATTCCATATATATATATGGGTAGATACTAGCTCCAACTTGGTTTGACAGTGAAAACTGCAGGAACTTCAAACCGGCACTAGGAAACAGACTGAGAAAGCAGAGAAAAAGTGTCTCCTGCAACCCGTTCCCTTGGTGCTAGATGAACGAACGTCTCTCCACTTGCTCAGTTCTGAGAGATAAGTGTGTGTGAAAGCCGTCCTTCACCTAGCTTGTTGGGAACACAAAGTTTCTTTTCAGTTGCAAACTCCATTCCATACATATATATGGGCAGGTACTAGCTCCAACTCGGTTTCACAGTGAAAACTGCAGGAACTTCAAACCTGCACTAGGAAACAGACTGAGAAAGCAGAGAAAAAGTGTCTCCTGCAACCCGTTCCCTTGGTGCTAGATGAACGAACGTCTCTCCACTTGCTCAGTTCTGAGAGATAAGTGTGTGTGAAAGCCGTCCTTCACCTAGCTTCTTGTGAACACAAAGTTTCTTTTCAGTTGCAAACTCCATTCCATACATATATATGGGGAGGTACTAGCTCCAACTCGGTTTGACAGTGAAAACTGCAGGAACTTCAAACCGGCACTAGGAAACAGACTGAGAAAGCAGAGAAAAAGTGTCCCTGCAACCCGTTCGCTTGGTGCTAGATGAACGAACGTCTCTCCACTTGCTCAGTTCTGAGAGATAAGTGTGTGTGAAAGCCGTCCTTCACCTAGCTTGTTGGGAACACAAAGTTTCTTTTCAGTTGCAAACTCCATTCCATATTTATATATGGGGAGGTACTAGCTCCAACTCGGTTTTACAGTGAAAACTGCAGGAACTTCAAACCGGCACTAGGAAACAGACTGAGAAAGCAGAGAAAAAGTGTCTCCTGCAACCCGTTCCCTTGGTGCTAGATGAACGAACGTCCCTCCACTTGCTCAGTTCTGAGAGATAAGTGTGTGTGAAAGCCGTCCTTCACCTAGCTTGTTGGGAACACAAAGTTTCTTTTCAGTTGCAAACTCCATTCCATACATATATATGGGGAGGTACTAGCTCCAACTCGGTTTCACAGTGAAAACTGCAGGAACTTCAAACCGGCACTAGGTAACAGACTGAGAAATCAGAGAAAAAGTGTCTCCTGCAACCCGTTCCCTTGGTGCTACATGAACGAACGTCTCTCCACTTGCTCAGTTCTGAGAGATAAGTGTGTGTGGAAGCCGTACTTCACATAGCTTGTTGGGAACACAAAGTTTCTTTTCTGTTTCAAACTCCATTCCATACATATATATGGGGAGGAAGAAGCTCCAACTCGATTTGACAGTGAAAACTGCAGGAACTTCAAACCGGCACTAGGAAACAGACTGAGAAAGCAGAGAAAAAGTGTCCCCTGCAACCCGTTCCCTTGGTGCTAAATGAACGAAAGTCTCTCCACTTGCTCAGTTCTGAGAGATAAGTGTGTGTGAAAGCCGTCATTCACCTAGCTTCTTGGGAACACAAAGTTTCTTTTCAGTTGCAAACTCCATTCCATACATATATATGGGGAGGTAGAAGCTCCAACTCGGTTTGACAGTGAAAACTGCAGGAACTTCAAACCGGCACTAGGAAACAGACTGAGAAAGCAGAGAAAAAGTGTCTCCTGCAACCCGTTCACTTGGTGCTAGATGAACGAACGTCTCTCCACTTGCTCATTTCTGAGAGATAAGTGTGTGTGAAAGCCGTCCTTCACCTGTCTTGTTGGGAACACAAATTTTCTTTTCAGTTGCAAAATCCATTCCATATATATATATGGGTAGATACTAGCTCCAAATTGGTTTGACATTGAAAACTGCAGGAACTTCAAACCGGCACTAGGAAACAGACTGAGAAAGCAGAGAAAAAGTGTCTCCTGCAACCCGTTCCCTTGGTGCAAGATGAACGAACGTCTCTCCACTTGCTCACTTCTGAGAGATAAGTGTGTGTGAAAGCCGTCCTTCACCTAGCTTGTTGGGAACACAAAGTTTCTTTCCAGTTGCAAACTCCATTCCATACACATATATGTGGAGGTACTAGCTCCAACTCGGTTTTACAGTGAAAATGCAGGAACTTCAAACCGGCACTAGGAAACAGATTGAGAAATCAGAGAAAAAGTGTCTCCTGCAACCCGTTCCCTTGGTGCTACATGAACGAACGTCTCTCCACTTGCTCAGTTCTGAGAGATAAGTGTGTGTGAAAGCCGTCCTTCACCTAGCTTGTTGGGAACACAAAGTTTCTTTTCAGTTGCAAACTCCATTCCATACATATATATGGGGAGGTACTAGCTCCAACTCGGTTTGACAGTGAAAACTGCAGGAACTTCAAACCGGCACTAGGAAACAGACTGAGAAAGCAGAGATAAAGTGTCCCTGCAACCCGTTCGCTTGGTGCTAGATGAACGGACGTCTCTCCACTTGCTCAGTTCTGAGAGATAAATGTGTGTGAAAGCCGTCCTTCACCTAGCTTGTTGGGAACACAAAGTTTCTTTTCAGTTGCAAACTCCATTCCATACATATATATGGGGAGGTACTAGCTCCAACTCGGTTTGACAGTGAAAACTGCAGGAACTTCAAACCGGCACTAGGAAACAGACTGAGAAAGCAGAGAAAAAGTGTCTCCTGCAACCCGTTCCCTTGGTGCTAGATGAACGAACGTCTCTCCACTTGCTCAGTTCTGAGAGATAAGTGTGTGTGAAAGCCGTCCTTCACCTAGCTTGTTGGGAACACAAAGTTTCTTTTCAGTTGCAAACTCCATTCCATACATATATATGGGGAGGTACTAGATCCAACTCGGTTTTACAGTGAAAACTGCAGGAACTTCAAACCGGCTCTAGGAAACAGACTGAGAAAGCAGAGAAAAAGTGTCTCCTGCAACCCGTTCCCTTGGTGCTAGATGAACGAACGTCTCTCCACTTGCTCAGTTCTGAGAGATAAGTGTGTGTGAAAGCCGTCCTTCACCTAGCTTGTTGGGAACACAAAGTTTCTTTTCAGTTGCAAACTCCATTCCATACATATATATGGGGAGGTACTAGCTCCAACTCGGTTTGACAGTGAAAACTTCAGGAACTTCAAACCGGCACTAGGAAACAGACTGAGAAAGCAGAGAAAAAGTGTCTCCTGCAACCCGTTCCCTTGGTGCAAGATGAACGAACGTCTCTCCACTTGCTCAGTTCTGAGAGATAAGTGTGTGTGAAAGCCGTCCTTCACCTAGCTTGTTGGGAACACAAAGTTTCTTTCCAGTTGCAAACTCCATTCCATACACATATATGGGGAGGTACTAGCTCCAACTCGGTTTTACAGTGAAAATGCAGGAACTTCAAACCGGCACTAGGAAACAGACTGAGAAATCAGAGAAAAAGTGTCTCCTGCAACCCGTTCCCTTGGTGCTACATGAACGAAAGTCTCTCCACTTGCTCAGTTCTGAGAGATAAGTGTGTGTGAAAGCCGTCATTCACCTAGCTTCTTGGGAACACAAAGTTTCTTTTCAGTTGCAAACTCCATTCCATACATATATATGGGGAGGTAGAAGCTCCAACTCGGTTTGACAGTGAAAACTGAAGGAACTTCAAACCGGCACTAGGAAACAGACTGAGAAAGCAGAGAAAAAGTGTCTCCTGCAACCCGTTCCCTTGGTGCTAGATGAACGAACGTCTCTCCACTTGCTCATTTCTGAGAGATAAGTGTGTGTGAAAGCCGTCCTTCACCTGTCTTGTTGGGAACACAAATTTTCTTTTCAGTTGCAAAATCCATTCCATATATATATATGGGTAGATACTAGCTCCAACTTGGTTTGACAGTGAAAACTGCAGGAACTTCAAACCGGCACTAGGAAACAGACTGAGAAAGCAGAGAAAAAGTGTCTCCTGCAACCCGTTCCCTTGGTGCTAGATGAACGAACGTCTCTCCACTTGCTCAGTTCTGAGAGATAAGTGTGTGTGAAAGCCGTCCTTCACCTAGCTTGTTGGGAACACAAAGTTTCTTTTCAGTTGCAAACTCCATTCCATACATATATATGGGGAGGTACTAGCTCCAACTCGGTTTCACAGTGAAAACTGCAGGAACTTCAAACCTGCACTAGGAAACAGACTGAGAAAGCAGAGAAAAAGTGTCTCCTGCAACCCGTTCCCTTGGTGCTAGATGAACGAACGTCTCTCCACTTGCTCAGTTCTGAGAGATAAGTGTGTGTGAAAGCCGTCCTTCACCTAGCTTCTTGTGAACACAAAGTTTCTTTTCAGTTGCAAACTCCATTCCATACATATATATGGGGAGGTACTAGCTCCAACTCGGTTTGACAGTGAAAACTGCAGGAACTTCAAACCGGCACTAGGAAACAGACTGAGAAAGCAGAGAAAAAGTGTCCCTGCAACCCGTTCGCTTGGTGCTAGATGAACGAACGTCTCTCCACTTGCTCAGTTCTGAGAGATAAGTGTGTGTGAAAGCCGTCCTTCACCTAGCTTGTTGGGAACACAAAGTTTCTTTTCAGTTGCAAACTCCATTCCATACATATATATGGGGAGGTACTAGCTCCAACTCGGTTTCACAGTGAAAACTGCAGGAACTTCAAACCTGCACTAGGAAACAGACTGAGAAAGCAGAGAAAAAGTGTCTCCTGCAACCCGTTCCCTTGGTGCTAGATGAACGAACGTCTCTCCACTTGCTCAGTTCTGAGAGATAAGTGTGTGTGAAAGCCGTCCTTCACCTAGCTTCTTGTGAACACAAAGTTTCTTTTCAGTTGCAAACTCCATTCCATACATATATATGGGGAGGTACTAGCTCCAACTCGGTTTGACAGTGAAAACTGCAGGAACTTCAAACCGGCACTAGGAAACAGACTGAGAAAGCAGAGAAAAAGTGTCCCTGCAACCCGTTCGCTTGGTGCTAGATGAACGAACGTCTCTCCACTTGCTCAGTTCTGAGAGATAAGTGTGTGTGAAAGCCGTCCTTCACCTAGCTTGTTGGGAACACAAAGTTTCTTTTCAGTTGCAAACTCCATTCCATACATATATATGGGGAGGTACTAGCTCCAAATCGGTTTCACAGTGAAAACTGCAGGAACTTCAAACCGGCACTAGGTAACAGACTGAGAAATCAGAGAAAAAGTGTCTCCTGCAACCCGTTCCCTTGGTGCTACATGAACGAACGTCTCTCCACTTGCTCAGTTCTGAGAGATAAGTGTGTGTGAAAGCCGTACTTCACATAGCTTGTTGGGAACACAAAGTTTCTTTTCTGTTTCAAACTCCATTCCATACATATATATGGGGAGGAAGAAGCTCCAACTCTGTTTGACAGTGAAAACTGCAGGAACTTCAAACCGGCACTGGGAAACAGTCTGAGAAAGCAGAGAAAAAGTGTCCCCTGCAACCCGTTCCCTTGGTGCTAAATGAACGAAAGTCTCTCCACTTGCTCAGTTCTGAGAGATAAGTGTGTGTGAAAGCCGTCATTCACCTAGCTTCTTGGGAACACAAAGTTTCTTTTCAGTTGCAAACTCCATTCCATACATATATATGGGGAGGTAGAAGCTCCAACTCGGTTTGACAGTGAAAACTGCAGGAACTTCAAACCGGCACTAGGAAACAGACTGAGAAAGCAGAGAAAAAGTGTCTCCTGCAACCCGTTCACTTGGTGCTAGATGAACGAACGTCTCTCCACTTGCTCATTTCTGAGAGATAAGTGTGTGTGAAAGCCGTCCTTCACCTGTCTTGTTGGGAACACAAATTTTATTTTCAGTTGCAAAATCCATTCCATATATATATATGGGTAGATACTAGCTCCAAATTGGTTTGACATTGAAAACTGCAGGAACTTCAAACCGGCACTAGGAAACAGACTGAGAAAGCAGAGAAAAAGTGTCTCCTGCAACCCGTTCCCTTGGTGCTAGATGAACGAACGTCTCTCCACTTGCTCAGTTCTGAGAGATAAGTGTGTGTGAAAGCCGTCCTTCACCTAGCTTGTTGGGAACACAAAGTTTCTTTTCAGTTGCAAACTCCATTCCATACATATATATGGGGATGTACTAGCTCCAACTCGGTTTCACAGTGAAAACTGCAGGAACTTCAAACCTGCACTAGGAAACAGACTGAGAAAGCAGAGAAAAAGTGTCTCCTGCAACCCGTTCCCTTGGTGCTAGATGAACGAACGTCTCTCCACTTGCTCAGTTCTGAGAGATAAGTGTGTGTGAAAGCCGTCCTTCACCTAGCTTGTTGGGAACACAAAGTTTCTTTTCAGTTGCAAACTCCATTCCATACATATATATGGGGAGGTACTAGCTCCAACTCGGTTTGACAGTGAAAACTGCAGGAACTTCAAACCGGCACTAGGAAACAGACTGAGAAAGCAGAGAAAAAGTGTCCCTGCAACCCGTTCGCTTGGTGCTAGATGAACGAACGTCTCTCCACTTGCTCAGTTCTGAGAGATAAGTGTGTGTGAAAGCCGTCCTTCACCTAGCTTGTTGGGAACACAAAGTTTCTTTTCAGTTGCAAACTCCATTCCATATTTATATATGGGGAGGTACTAGCTCCAACTCGGTTTTACAGTGAAAACTGCAGGAACTTCAAACCGGCACTAGGAAACAGACTGAGAAAGCAGAGAAAAAGTGTCTCCTGCAACCCGTTCCCTTGGTGCTAGATGAACGAACGTCCCTCCACTTGCTCAGTTCTGAGAGATAAGTGTGTGTGAAAGCCGTCCTTCACCTAGCTTGTTGGGAACACAAAGTTTCTTTTCAGTTGCAAACTCCATTCCATACATATATATGGGGAGGTACTAGCTCCAACTCGGTTTCACAGTGAAAACTGCAGGAACTTCAAACCTGCACTAGGAAACAGACTGAGAAAGCAGAGAAAAAGTGTCTCCTGCAACCCGTTCCCTTGGTGCTAGATGAACGAACGTCTCTCCACTTGCTCAGTTCTGAGAGATAAGTGTGTGTGAAAGCCGTCCTTCACCTAGCTTGTTGGGAACACAAAGTTTCTTTTCAGTTGCAAACTCCATTCCATACATATATATGGGGAGGTACTAGCTCCAACTCGGTTTGACAGTGAAAACTGCAGGAACTTCAAACCGGCACTAGGAAACAGACTGAGAAAGCAGAGAAAAAGTGTCCCTGCAACCCGTTCGCTTGGTGCTAGATGAACGAACGTCTCTCCACTTGCTCAGTTCTGAGAGATAAGTGTGTGTGAAAGCCGTCCTTCACCTAGCTTGTTGGGAACACAAAGTTTCTTTTCAGTTGCAAACTCCATTCCATATTTATATATGGGGAGGTACTAGCTCCAACTCGGTTTTACAGTGAAAACTGCAGGAACTTCAAACCGGCACTAGGAAACAGACTGAGAAAGCAGAGAAAAAGTGTCTCCTGCAACCCGTTCCCTTGGTGCTAGATGAACGAACGTCTCTCCACTTGCTCAGTTCTGAGAGATAAGTGTGTGTGAAAGCCGTCCTTCACCTAGCTTGTTGGGAACACAAAGTTTCTTTTCAGTTGCAAACTCCATTCCATACATATATATGGGGAGGTACTAGATCCAACTCGGTTTTACAGTGAAAACTGCAGGAACTTCAAACCGGCACTAGGAAACAGACTGAGAAAGCAGAGAAAAAGTGTCTCCTGCAACCCGTTCCCTTGGTGCTAGATGAACGAACGTCTCTCCACTTGCTCAGTTCTGAGAGATAAGTGTGTGTGAAAGCCGTCCTTCACCTAGCTTGTTGGGAACACAAAGTTTCTTTTCAGTTTCAAACTCCATTCCGTACATATATATGGGGAGGTACTAGCTCCAACTCGGTTTGACAGTGAAAACTTCAGGAACTTCAAACCGGCACTAGGAAACAGACTGAGAAAGCAGAGAAAAAGTGTCTCCTGCAACCCGTTCCCTTGGTGCAAGATGAACGAACGTCTCTCCACTTGCTCAGTTCTGAGTGATAAGTGTGTGTGAAAGCCGTCCTTCACATAGATTGTTGGGAACACAAAGTTTCTTTTCAGTTTCAAACTCCATTCCATACATATATATGGGGAGGTAGAAGCTCCAACTCTGTTTGACAGTGAAAACTGCAGGAACTTCAAAGCGGCACTGGGAAACAGTCTGAGAAAGCAGAGAAAAAGTGTCTCCTGCAACCCGTTCCCTTGGTGCTAAATGAACGAACGTCTCTCCACTTGCTCAGTTCTGAGAGATAAGTGTGTGTGAAATCCGTCATTCACCTAGCTTCTTGGGAACACAAAGTTTCTTTTCAGTTGAAAACTCCATTCCATACATATATATGGGGAGGTAGAATCTCCAACTCTGTTTGACAGTGAAAACTACAGGAACTTCAAACCGGCACTAGGAAACAGACTGAGAAAGCAGAGAAATAGTGTCTCCTGCAACCCGTTCCCTTGGTGCTAGATGAACGAACGTCTCTCCACTTGCTCATTTCTGAGAGATAAGTGTGTGTGAAAGCCGTCCTTCACCTAGCTTGTTGGGAACACAAATTTTCTTTTCAGTTGCAAAATCCATTCCATATATATATATGGGTAGATACTAGCTCCAACTCGGTTTGACAGTGAAAACTGCAGGAACTTCAAACCGGCACTAGGAAACAGACTGAGAAAGCAGAGAAAAAGTGTCTCCTGCAACCCGTTCCCTTGGTGCTAGATGAACGAACGTCTCTCCACTTGCTCAGTTCTGAGAGATAAGTGTGTGTGAAAGCCGTCCTTCAACTAGCTTGTTGGGAACACAAAGTTTCTTTTCAGTTTCAAACTCCATTCGATACATATATATGGGGAGGTAGAAGCTCCAACTGTGTTTGACAGTGAAAACTGCAGGAACTTCAAACCGGCACTAGGAAACAGACTGAGAAAGCTGAGAAATAGTGTCTCCTGCAACCCGTTCCCTTGGTGCTAAATGAACGAACGTCTCTCCACTTGCTCAGTTCTGAGAGATAAGTGTGTGTGAAAGCCGTCGTTCACCTAGCTTGTTGGGAACACAAAGTTTCTTTTCAGTTGCAAACTCCATTCCATACATATATATGGGGAGGTACTAGCTCCAACCCGGTTTGACAGTGAAAACTGCAGGAACTTCAAACCGGCACTAGGAAACAGACTGAGAAAGCAGAGAAAAAGTGTCTCCTGCAACCCGTTCCCTTGGTGCTAGATGAACGAACGTCTCTCCACTTGCTCATTTCTGAGAGATAAGTGTGTGTGAAAGCCGTCCTTCACCTAGCTTGTTGGGAACACAAAGTTTCTTTTCAGTTGCAAACTCCATTCCATACATATATATGGGGAGGTACTAGCTCCAGCTCGGTTTGACAGTGAAAACTGCAGGAACTTCAAACCGTCACTAGGAAACAGACTGAGAAAGCAGAGAAAAAGTGTCTCCTGCAACCCGTTCCCTTGGTGCTAGATGAACGAACGTCTCTCCACTTGCTCTGTTCTGAGAGATAAGAGTGTGTGAAAGCCGTCCTTCACCTAGCTTGTTGGGAACACAAAGTTTCTTTTCAGTTGCAAACTCCATTCCATACATATATATGGGGAGGTAGAAGCTCCAACTCGGTTTTACAGTGAAAACTGCAGGAACTTCAAACCGGCACTAGGAAACAGACTGAGAAAGCAGAGAAAAAGTGTCTCCTGCAACCCGTTCCCTTGGTGCTAGATGAACGAACGTCTCTCCACTTGCTCAGTTCTGAGAGATAAGTGTATGTGAAAGCCGTCCTTCACCTAGCTTGTTGGGAACACAAAGTTTCTTTTCAGTTGCAAACTCCATTCCATACATATATATGGGGAGGTACAAGCTCCAACTCGGTTTTACAGTGAAAACTGCAGGAACTTCAAACCGGCACTAGGAAACAGACTGAGGAAGCAGAGAAAAAGTGTCTCCTGCAACTCGTTACCTTGGTGCTAGATGAACGAACGTCTCTCCACTTGCTCTGTTCTGAGAGATAAGTGTGTGTGAAAGCCGTCCTTCACCTAGCTTGTTGGGAACACAAAGTTTCTTTTCAGTTGCAAACCCCATTCCATACATATATAAGGGGAGGTAGAAGCTCCAACTCGGTTTTACAGTGAAAACTGCAGGAACTTCAAACCGGCACTAGGAAACAGACTGAGAAAGCAGAGAAAAAGTGTCTCCTGCAACCCGTTCCCTTGGTGCTAGATGAACGAACGTCTCTCCACTTGCTCAGTTCTGAGAGATAAGTGTGTGTGAAAGCCGTCCTTCACCTAGCTTGTTGGGAACACAAAGTTTCTTTTCAGTTGCAAACTCCATTCCATACATATATATGGATAGGAACTAGCTCCAACTTGGTTTTACAGTGAAAACTGCAGGAACTTCAAACCGGCACTAGGAAACAGACTGAGAAAGCAGAGAAAAATTGTCTCCTGCAACCCGTTCCCTTGGTGCTAGATGAACGAACGTCTCTCCACTTGCTCAGTTCTGAGAGATAAGTGTGTGTGAAAGCCGTCTTTCACCTAGCTTCTTGTGAACACAAAGTTTCTTTTCAGTTGCAAACTCCATTCCATACATATATATGGGGAGGTAGAAGCTCCAAATCGGTTTTACAGTAAAAACTGCAGGAACTTCAAACCGGCTCTAGGAAACAGACTGAGAAAGCAGAGAAAAAGTGTCTCCTGCAACCCGTTCCCTTGGTGCTAGATGAACGAACGTCTCTCCACTTGCTCAGTTCTGAGAGTTAAGTGTGTGTGAAAGCCGTCCTTCACCTAGCTTGTTGGGAACACAAAGTTTCTTTTCAGTTGCAAACTCCATTCCATACATATATATGGGGAGGTACAAGCTCCAACTCGGTTTTACAGTGAAAACTGCAGGAACTTCAAACCGGCACTAGGAAACAGACTGAGGAAGCAGAGAAAAAGTGTCTCCTGCAACCCGTTACCTTGGTGCTAGATGAACGAACGTCTCTCCACTTGCTCTGTTCTGAGAGATAAGTGTGTGTGAAAGCCGTACTTCACCTAGCTTGTTGGGAACACAAAGTTTCTTTTCAGTTGCAAACTCCATTCCATACATATATAAGGGGAGGTAGAAGCTGCAACTCGGTTTTACAGTGAAAACTGCAGGAACTTCAAACCGGCACTAGGAAACAGACTGAGAAAGCAGAGAAAAAGTGTCTCCTGCAACCCGTTCCCTTGGTGCTAGATGAACGAACGTCTCTCCACTTGCTCAGTTCAGAGAGATAAGTGTGTGTGAAAGCCGTCCTTCACCAAGCTTGTTGGGAACACAAAGTTTCTTTTCAGTTGCAAACTCCATCCCATACATATATATGGATAGGAACTAGCTCCAACTTGGTTTTACAGTGAAAACTGCAGGAACTTCAAACCGGCACTAGGAAACAGACTGAGAAAGCAGAGAAAAATTGTCTCCTGCAACCCGTTCCCTTGGTGCTAGATGAACGAACGTCTCTCCACTTGCTCAGTTCTGAGAGATAAGTGTGTGTGAAAGCCGTCCTTCACCTAGCTTTTTGGGAACACAAAGTTTCTTTTCAGTTGCAAACTCCATTCCATAAATATATATGGGGAGGTAGAAGCTCCAACTCGATTTTACAGTGAAAACTGCAGGAACTTCAAACCGGCACTAGGAAACAGACTGAGAAAGCAGAGAAAAAGTGTCTCCTGCAACCCGTTCCCTTGGTGCTAGATGAACGAACGTCTCTCCACTTGCTCAGTTCTGAGAGATAAGTGTGTGTGAAAGCCGTCCTTCACCTAGCTTGTTGGGAACACAAAGTTTCTTTTCAGTTGCAAACTCCATTCCATACATATATATGCATAGGAACAAGCTCCAAGTTGGTTTTACAGGGAAAACTGCAGGAACTTCAAACCGGCACTAGGAAACAGACTGAGAAAGCAGAGAAAAAGTGTCTCCTGCAACCCGTTCCCTTGGTGCTAGATGAACGAACGTCTCTCCACTTGCTCAGTTCTGAGAGATAAGTGTGTGTGAAAGCCGTCCTTCACCTAGCTTCTTGTGAACACAAAGTTTCTTTTCAGTTGCAAACTCCATTCCATACATATATATGGGGAGGTAGAAGCTATAAATAAGTTTTACAGAAAAATTGTAGGAACTTCAAACCGGCACTAGGAAACAGACTGAGAAAGCAGAGAAAAAGTGTCTCCTGCAACCCGTTCCCTTGGTGCTAGATGAACGAACGTCTCTCCACTTGCTCAGTTCTGAGTGTTAAGTGTGTGTGAAAGCCGTCCTTCACCTAGCTTGTTGGGAACACAAAGTTTCTTTTCAGTTGCAAACTCCATTCCATACATATATATGGGGAGGTACAAGCTCCAACTCGGTTTTACAGTGAAAACTGCAGGAACTTCAAACCGGCACTAGGAAACAGACTGAGGAATCAGAGAAAAAGTGTCTCCTGCAACCCGTTCCCTTGGTGCTAGATGAACGAACGTCTCTCCACTTGCTCAGTTCTGAGAGATAATTGTGTGTGAAAGCCGTCCTTTACCTAGCTTGTTGGGAACACAAAGTTTCTTTTCAGTTGCAAATTCCATTCCATACATATATATGGGGAGGTATTAGCTCCAACTCGGGTTGACAGTGAAAACTGCAGGAACTTCAAACCGGCACTAGGAAACAGACTGAGGAAGCAGAGAAAAAGTGTCTCCTGCAACCCGTTCCCTTGGTGCTAGATGAACGAACGTCTCTCCACTTGCTCAGTTCTGAGAGATATGTGTGTGTGAAAGCCGTCCTTCACCTAGCTTGTTGTGAACACAAAGTTTCTTTTCAGTTGCAAACTCCATTCCATACATATATATGGGGAGGTACTAGCTCCAAATCGGTTTGACAGTGAAAACTGCAGGAACTTCAAACCGGCACTAGGAAACAGACTGAGGAAGCAGAGAAAAAGTGTCTCCTGCAACCCGTTCCCTTGGTGCTAGATGAACGAACGTCTCTCCACTTGCTCTGTTCTGAGAGATAATTGTGTGTGAAAGCCGTCCTTCACCTAGCTTGTTGGGAACACAAAGTTTCTTTTCAGTTGCAAACTCCATTCCATACATATATATGGGGAGGTAGAAGCTCCAACTCGGTTTTACAGTGAAAACTGCAGGAACTTCAAACCGGCACTAGGAAACAGACTGAGAAAGCAGAGAAAAAGTGTCTCCTGCAACCCGTTCCCTTTGTGCTAGATGAACGAACTTATCTCCACTTGCTCAGTTCTGAGAGATAAGTGTGTGTGAAAGCCGTCCTTCACCTAGCTTGTTGGGAACACAAAGTTTCTTTTCAGTTGCAAACTCCATTCCATACATATATATGGATAGGAACTAGCTCCAACTTGGTTTTACAGTGAAAACTGCAGGAACTTCAAACCGGCACTAGGAAACAGACTGAGGAAGCAGAGAAAAAGTGTCTCCTGCAACCCGTTCCCTTGGTGCTAGATGAACGAACGTCTCTCCACTTGCTCAGTTCTGAGAGATAAGTGTGTGTGAAAGCCGTCGTTCACCTAGCTTGTTGGGAACACAAAGTTTCTTTTCAGTTGCAAACTCCATTCCATACATATATATGGGGAGGTACAAGCTCCAACTCGGTTTTACAGTGAAAACTGCAGGAACTTCAAACCGGCACTAGGAAACAGACTGAGGAAGCAGAGAAAAAGTGTCTCCTGCAACCCTTTCCCTTGGTGCTAGATGAACGAACGTCTCTCCACTTGCTCTGTTCTGAGAGATAAGTGTGTGTGAAAGCCGTACTTCACCTAGCTTGTTGGGAACACAAAGTTTCTTTTCAGTTGCAAACTCCATTCCATACATATATAAGGGGAGGTAGAAGCTGCAACTCGGTTTTACAGTGAAAACTGCAGGAACTTCAAACCGGCACTAGGAAACAGACTGAGAAAGCAGAGAAAAAGTGTCTCCTGCAACCCGTTCCCTTGGTGCTAGATGAACGAACGTCTCTCCACTTGCTCAGTTCAGACAGATAAGTGTGTGTGAAAGCCGTCTTTCACCAAGCTTGTTGGGAACACAAAGTTTCTTTTCAGTTGCAAACTCCATCCCATACATATATAAGGATAGGAACTAGCTCCAACTTGGTTTTACAGTGAAAACTGCAGGAACTTCAAACCGGCACTAGGAAACAGACTGAGAAAGCAGAGAAAAATTGTCTCCTGCAACCCGTTCCCTTGGTGCTAGATGAACGAACGTCTCTCCACTTGCTCAGTTCTGAGAGATAAGTGTGTGTGAAAGCCGTCCTTCACCTAGCTTTTTGGGAACACAAAGTTTCTTTTCAGTTGCAAACTCCATTCCATACATATATATGGGGAGGTAGAAGCTCCAACTCGATTTTACAGTGAAAACTGCAGGAACTTCAAACCGGCACTAGGAAACAGACTGAGAAAGCAGAGAAAAAGTGTCTCCTGCAACCCGTTCCCTTGGTGCTAGATGAACGAACGTCTCTCCACTTGCTCAGTTCTGAGAGATAAGTGTGTGTGAAAGCCGTCCTTCACCTAGCTTGTTGGGAACACAAAGTTTCTTTTCAGTTGCAAACTCCATTCCATACATATATATGCATAGGAACAAGCTCCAACTTGGTTTTACAGTGAAAACTGCAGGAACTTCAAACCGGCACTAGGAAACAGACTGAGAAAGCAGAGAAAAAGTGTCTCCTGCAACCCGTTCCCTTGGTGCTAGATGAACGAACGTCTCTCCACTTGCTCAGTTCTGAGAGATAAGTGTGTGTGAAAGCCGTCCTTCACCTAGCTTCTTGTGAACACAAAGTTTCTTTTCAGTTGCAAACTCCATTCCATACATATATATGGGGAGGTAGAAGCTATAAATAAGTTTTACAGTAAAAATTGTAGGAACTTCAAACCGGCACTAGGAAACAGACTGAGAAAGCAGAGAAAAAGTGTCTCCTGCAACCCGTTCCCTTGGTGCTAGATGAACGAACTTCTCTCCACTTGCTCAGTTCTGAGTGTTAAGTGTGTGTGAAAGCCGTCCTTCACCTAGCTTGTTGGGAACACAAAGTTTCTTTTCAGTTGCAAACTCCATTCCATACATATATATGGGGAGGTACAAGCTCCAACTCGGTTTTACAGTGAAAACTGCAGGAACTTCAAACCGGCACTAGGAAACAGACTGAGGAATCAGAGAAAAAGTGTCTCCTGCAACCCGTTCCCTTGGTGCTAGATGAACGAACGTCTCTCCACTTGCTCAGTTCTGAGAGATAAGTGTGTGTGAAAGCCGTCCTTCACCTAGCTTGTTGGGAACACAAAGTTTCTTTTCAGTTGCAAATTCCATTCCATACATATATATGGGGAGGTACTAGCTCCAACTCGGTTTGACAGTGAAAACTGCAGGAACTTCAAACCGGCACTAGGAAACAGACTGAGGAAGCAGAGAAAAAGTGTCTCCTGCAACCCGTTCCCTTGGTGCTAGATGAACGAACGTCTCTCCACTTGCTCAGTTCTGAGAGATATGTGTGTGTGAAAGCCGTCCTTCACCCAGCTTGTTGTGAACACAAATTTTCTTTTCAGTTGCAAACTCCATTCCATACATATATATGGGGAGGAACTAGCTCCAAATCGGTTTGACAGTGAAAACTGCAGGAACTTCAAACCGGCACTAGGAAACAGACTGAGGAAGCAGAGAAAAAGTGTCTCCTGCAACCCGTTCCCTTGGTGCTAGATGAACGAACGTCTCTCCACTTGCTCTGTTCTGAGAGATAATTGTGTGTGAAAGCCGTCCTTCACCTAGCTTGTTGGGAACACAAAGTTTCTTTTCAGTTGCAAACTCCATTCCATACATATATATGGGGAGGTAGAAGCTCCAACTCGGTTTTACAGTGAAAACTGCAGGAACTTCAAACCGGCACTAGGAAACAGACTGAGAAAGCAGAGAAAAAGTGTCTCCTGCAACCCGTTCCCTTGGTGCTAGATGAACGAACGTATCTCCACTTGCTCAGTTCTGAGAGATAAGTGTGTGTGAAAGCCGTCCTTCACCTAGCTTGTTGGGAACACAAAGTTTCTTTTCAGTTGCAAACTCCATTCCATACATATATATGGATAGGAACTAGCTCCAACTTGGTTTTACAGTGAAAACTGCAGGAACTTCAAACCGGCACTAGGAAACAGACTGAGGAAGCAGAGAAAAAGTGTCTCCTGCAACCCGTTCCCTTTGTGCTAGATGAACGAAAGTCTCTCCACTTGCTCAGTTCTGAGAGATAAGTGTGTGTGAAAGCCGTCGTTCACCTAGCTTGTTGGGAACACAAAGTTTCTTTTCAGTTGCAAACTCCATTCCATATATATATACGGGAGGTAGAAGCTCCAACTCGGTTTTACAGTGAAAACTGCAGGAACTTCAAACCGGCACTAGGAAACACACTGAGAAAGCAGAGAAAAAGTGTCTCCTGCAACCCTTTCCCTTGGTGCTAGATGAACGAACGTCTCTCCACTTGCTCATTTCTGAGAGATAAGTGTGTGTGAAAGCCGTCCTTCACCTAGCTTGTTGGGAACACAAAGTTTCTTTTCAGTTGCAAACTCCATTCCATACATATATATGGGTGGTAGAAGCTCCAACTCGGTTTTACAGTGAAA
The DNA here is from genome assembly GCF_036321535.1 of Camelus dromedarius. Taxonomy (NCBI): domain Eukaryota; kingdom Metazoa; phylum Chordata; class Mammalia; order Artiodactyla; family Camelidae; genus Camelus; species Camelus dromedarius. The sequence continues at coordinate 905,275 of NW_026989835.1, forward strand.
ACTGCAGGAACTTCAAACCGGCACTAGGAAACAGACTGATAAAGCAAGGAAAAAGTGTCCCTGCAAGACGTTCCCTTGGTGCTAGATGAACGAACGTCTCTCCACTTGCTCACTTCTGAGAGATAAGTGTGTGTGAAAGCCGTCCTTCATCTAGCTTGTTGGGAACACAAAGTTTCTTTTCAGTTGCAAACTCCATTCCATACATATATATGGGGAGGTAGAAGCTCCAACTCGGTTTTACAGTGAAAACTGCAGGAACTTCAAACCGGCACTAGGAAACAAACTGAGAAAGCAGAGAAAAAGTGTCTCCTGCAACCCGTTCCCTTGGTGCTAGGTGAACGAACGTCTCTCCACTTGCTCAGTTCTGAGAGATAAGTGTGTGTGAAAGCCGTCCTTCACCTAGCTTGTTGGGAACAAAAGTTTCTTTTCAGTTGCAAACTCCATTCCATACATATATATGGATAGGAACTAGCTCCAACTTGGTTTTACAGTGAAAACTGCAGGAACTTCAAACCGGCACTAGGAAACAGACTGAGAAAGCAGAGAAAAAGTGTCTCCTTCAACCCGTTTCCTTGGTGCTAGATGAACGAACGCCTCTCCACTTGCTCAGTTCTGAGAGATAAGTGTGTGTGAAAGCCGTACTTCACCTAGCTTTTTGGGAACAAAAAGTTTCTTTTCAGTTGCAAACTCCATTCCATACATATATATGGGGAGGTACTAGCTCCAACTCGATTTTACAGTGAAAACTGCAGGAACTTCAAACCGGCACTAGGAAACAGACTGAGAAAGCAGAGAAAAAGTGTCTCCTGCAACCCGTTCCCTTGGTGCTAGATGAACGAACGTATCTCCACTTGCTCAGTTCTGAGAGATAAGTGTGTGTGAAAGCCGACCTTCACCTAGCTTGTTGGGAACACAAAGTTTCTTTTCAGTTGCAAACTCCATTTCATACATATATATGGGGAGGTACTAGCTCCAACTCGATTTTACAGTGAAAACTGTAGGAACTTCAAACCGGCACTAGGAAACAGACTGAGAAAGCAGAGAAAAAGTGTCTCCTGCAACCCGTTCCCTTTGTGCTAGATGAACGAACGTCTCTCCACTTGCTCAGTTCTGAGAGATAAGTGTGTGTGAAAGCCGTCCTTCACCTAGCTTGTTGGGAACACAAAGTTTCTTTTCAGTTGCAAACTCCATTCCATACATATATATTTGGAGGTAGAAGCTCCAACTCGGTTTTACAGTGAAAACTGCAGGAACTTCAAACCGGCACTAGGAAACAGACTGAGAAAGCAGAGAAAAAGTGTCTCCTTCAACCCGTTTCCTTGGTGCTAGATGAACGAACGCCTCTCCACTTGCTCAGTTCTGAGAGATAAGTGTGTGTGAAAGCCGTACTTCACCTAGCTTTTTGGGAACAAAAAGTTTCTTTTCAGTTGCAAAGTCCATTCCATACATATATATGGGGAGGTACTAGCTCCAACTCGATTTTACAGTGAAAACTGCAGGAACTTCAAACCGGCACTAGGAAACAGACTGAGGAAGCAGAGAAAAAGTGTCTCCTGCAACCCGTTCCCTTGGTGCTAGATGAACGAACGTATCTCCACTTGCTCAGTTCTGAGAGATAAGTGTGTGTGAAAGCCGTCCTTCATCTAGCTTGTTGGGAACACAAAGTTTCTTTTCAGTTGCAAACTCCATTTCATACATATATATGGGGAGGTACAAGCTCCAACTCGATTTTACAGTGAAAACTGTAGGAACTTCAAACCGGCACTAGGAAACAGACTGAGAAAGCAGAGAAAAAGTGTCTCTTGCAACCCGTTCCCTTGGTGCTAGATGAACGAACGTCTCTCCACTTGCTCAGTTCTGAGAGATAAGTGTGTGTGAAAGCCGTCCTTCACCTAGCTTGTTGGGAACACAAAGTTTCTTTTCAGTTGCAAACTCCATTCCATACATATATATTTGGAGGTAGAAGCTCCAACTCGGTTTTACAGTGAAAACTGCAGGAACTTCAAACCGGCACTAGGAAACAGACTGAGAAAGCAGAGAAAAAGTGTCTCCTGCAACCCGTTCCCTTGGTGCTAGATGAACGAACGTCTCTCCACTTGCTCAGTTCTGAGAGAAAAGTGTGTGTGAAAGCCGTCCTTCACCTAGCTTGTTGGGAACACAAATTTTCTTTTCAGTTGCAAACTCCATTCCATACATATATATGGGGAGGTACTAGCTCCAACTCGGTTTTACAGTGAAAACTGCAGGAACTTCAAACCGGCACTAGGAAACAGACTGAGAAAGAAGAGAAAAAGTGTCTCCTGCAACCCGTTCCCTTGGTGCTAGATGAACGAACGTCTCTCCACTTGCTCAGTTCTGAGAGATAAGTGTGTGTGAAAGCCGTCCTTCACCTAGCTTGTTGGGAACACAAAGTTTCTTTTCAGTTGCAAACTCCATTCCATACATATATATGGGGAGATAGAAGCTCCAACTCGGTTTTACAGTGAAAACTGCAGGAACTTCAAACCGGCACTAGGAAACAGACTGAGGAAGCAGAGAAAACGTGTTTCCTGCAACCCGTTCACTTGGTGCTAGATGAACGAACGTCTCTCCACTTGCTCAGTTCTGAGAGATAAGTGTGTGTGAAAGCCGTCCTTCACCTAGCTTGTTGGGAACACAAAGTTTCTTTTCAGTTGCAAACTCCATTCCATACATATATATGGGGAGGTACTAGCTCCAACTCGGTTTGACAGTGAAAACTGCAGGAACTTCAAACCGGCACTAGGAAACAGACTGAGAAAGCAGAGAAAAAGTGTCTCCTGCAACCCGTTCCCTTGGTGCTAGATGAACGAACGTCTCTCCACTTGCTCAGTTCTGAGAGATAAGTGTGTGTGAAAGCCGTCCTTCACCTAGCTTTTCCGGAACACAAAGTTTCTTTTCAGTTGCAAACTCCATTCCATACATATATATGGGGAGGTACTAGCTCCAACTCTGATTGACAGTGAAAACTTCAGGAACTTCAAACCGGCACTAGGAAACAGACTAAGAAAGCAGAGAAAAAGTGTCTCCTGCAACCAGTTCCCTTGGTGCTAGAAGAACGAACGTATGTCCAGTTGCTCTGTTCTGAGAGATATGTGTGTGTGAAAGCCGTCCTTCACCTAGCTTCTTGGGAACACAAAGTTTCTTTTCAGTTGCAAACTCCATTCCATACATATATATGGGGAGGTAGAAGCTCCAACTCGATTTTACAGTGAAAACTGCAGGAACTTCAAACCGGCACTAGGAAACAGACTGAGAAAGCAGAGAAAAAGTGTCTCCTGCAACCCGTTCCCTTGGTGCTAGATGAACGAACGTCTCTCCACTTGCTCAGTTCTGAGAGATAAGTGTGTGTGAAAGCCGTCCTTCACCTAGCTTGTTGGGAACACAAAGTTTCTTTTCAGTTGCAATCTCCATTCCATAAATATATATGGGGAGGTACAAACTCCAACTCGGTTTTACAGTGAAAACTGCAGGAACTTCAAACCTGCACTAGGAAACAGACTGAGGAAGCAGAGAAAAAGTTTCTCATGCAACCCGTTCCCTTGGTGCTAGATGAACGAACGTCTCTCCACTTGCTCAATTCTGAGAGATAATTGTGTGTGAAAGCCGTCCTTCACCTAGCTTGTTGGGAACACAAAGTTTCTTTTCAGTTGCAAACTCCATTCCATACATATATATGGGGAGGTACTAGCTCCAACTCGGTTTGACAGTGAAAACTGCAGGAACTTAAAACCGGCACTAGGAAACAGACTGAGAAAGCAGAGGAAAAGTGTCTCCTGCAACCCGTTCCCTTGGTGCTAGATGAACGAACGTCTCTCCACTTGCTCAGTTCTGAGAGATAAGTGTGTGTGAAAGCCGTCCTTCACCTAGCTTGTTGGGAACACAAAGTTTCTTTTCAGTTGCAAACTCCATTCCATACATATATATGGGGAGGTACTAGCTCCAACTCGGTTTGAGAGTGAAAACTGCAGGAACTTCAAACCGGCACTAGGAAACAGACTGAGAAAGCAGAGAAAAAGTGTCCCTGCAACCCGTTCGCTTGGTTCTAGATGAACGAACGTCTCTCCACCTGCTCAGTTCTGAGGGATAAGTGTGTGTGAAAGCCGTCCTTCACCTAGCTTGTTGGGAACACAAAGTTTCTTTTCAGTTGCAAACTCCATTCCATACATATATATGGGGAGGTACTAGCTCCAACTCGGTTTTACAGTGAAAACTGCAGGAACTTCAAACCGGCACTAGGAAACAGACTGAGAAAGCAGAGAAAAAGTGTCTCCTGCAACCCGTTCCCTTGGTGCTAGATGAACGAACGTCTCTCCACTTGCTCAGTTCTGAGAGATAAGTGTGTGTGAAAGCCGTCCTTCACCTAGCTTGTTGGGAACACAAAGTTTCTTTTCAGTTGCAAACTCCATTTCATACATATATATGGGGAGGTACTAGCTCCAACTCGGTTTGACAGTGAAAACTTCAGGAACTTCAAACCGGCACTAGGAAACAGACTGAGATAGCAGAGAAAAAGTGTCTCCTGCAACCCGTTCCCTTGGTGCAAGATGAACGAACGTCTCTCCACTTGCTCAGTTCTGAGAGATAAGTGTGTGTGAAAGCCGTCCTTCACCTAGCTTGTTGGGAACACAAAGTTTCTTTCCAGTTGCAAACTCCATTCCATACACATATATGTGGAGGTACTAGCTCCAACTCGGTTTTACAGTGAAAATGCAGGAACTTCAAACCGGCACTAGGAAACAGACTGAGAATTCAGAGAAAAAGTGTCTCCTGCAACCCGTTCCCTTGGTGCTAGATGAACGAACGTCTCTCCACTTGCTCAGTTCTGAGAGATAAGTGTGTGTGAAAGCCGTCCTTCACATAGCTTGTTGGGAACACAAAGTTTCTTTTCAGTTTCAAACTCCATTCCATACATATATATGGGGAGGTAGAAGCTCCAACTCGGTTTGACAGTGAAAACTGCAGGAACTTCAAACCGGCACTGGGAAACAGTCTGAGAAAGCAGAGAAAAAGTGTCTCCTGCAACCCGTTCCCTTGGTGCTAGATGAACGAACGTCTCTCCACTTGCTCAGTTCTGAGAGATAAGTGTGTGTGAAAGCCGTCCTTCACCTAGCTTCTTGGGAACACAAAGTTTCTTTTCAGTTGAAAACTCCATTCCATACATATATATGGGGAGGTAGAAGCTCCAACTCGGTTTGACAGTGAAAACTGCAGGAACTTCAAACCGGCACTAGGAAACAGACTGAGAAAGCAGAGAAAAAGTGTCTCCTGCAACCCGTTCCCTTGGTGCTAGATGAACGAACGTCTCTCCACTTGCTCATTTCTGAGAGATAAGTGTGTGTGAAAGCCGTCCTTCACCTGTCTTGTTGGGAACACAAATTTTCTTTTCAGTTGCAAAATCCATTCCATATATATATATGGGTAGATACTAGCTCCAACTCGGTTTGACAGTGAAAACTGCTGGAACTTCAAACCGGCACTAGGAAACAGACTGAGAAAGCAGAGAAAAAGTGTCTCCTGCAACCCGTTCCCTTGGTGCTAGATGAACGAACGTCTCTCCACTTGCTCAGTTCTGAGAGATAAGTGTGTGTGAAAGCCGTCCTTCACCTAGCTTTTTGGGAACACAAAGTTTCTTTTCAGTTTCAAACTCCATTCCATACATATATATGGGGAGGTAGAAGCTCCAACTGTGTTTGACAGTGAAAACTGCAGGAACTTCAAACCGGCACTAGGAAACAGACTGAGAAAGCAGAGAAAAAGTGTCTCCTGCAACCCGTTCCTTGGTGCTAGATGAACGAACGTCTCTCCACTTGCTCAGCTCTGAGAGATAAGTGTGTGTGAAAGCCGTCCTTCACATAGCTTGTTGGGAACACAAAGTTTCTTTTCAGTTGCAAACTCCATTCCATACATATATATGGGGAGGTACTAGCTCCAACTCGGTTTGACAGTGAAAACTTCAGGAACTTCAAACCGGCACTAGGAAACAGACTGAGAAAGCAGAGAAAAAGTGTCTCCTGCAACCCGTTCCCTTGGTGCAAGATGAACGAACGTCTCTCCACTTGCTCAGTTCTGAGAGATAAGTGTGTGTGAAAGCCGTCCTTCACCTAGCTTGTTGGGAACACAAAGTTTCTTTCCAGTTGCAAACTCCATTCCATACACATATATGTGGAGGTACTAGCTCCAACTCGGTTTTACAGTGAAAATGCAGGAACTTCAAACCGGCACTAGGAAACAGACTGAGAAAGCAGAGAAAAAGTGTCTCCTGCAACCCGTTCCCTTGGTGCTACATGAACGAACGTCTCTCCACTTGCTCAGTTCTGAGAGATAAGTGTGTGTGAAAGCCGTCCTTCACATAGCTTGTTGGGAACACAATGTTTCTTTTCAGTTTCAAACTCCATTCCATACATATATATGGGGAGGTAGAAGCTCCAACTCTGTTTGACAGTGAAAACTGCAGGAACTTCAAACCGGCACTGGGAAACAGTCTGAGAAAGCAGAGAAAAAGTGTCTCCTGCAACCCGTTCCCTTGGTGCTAGATGAACGAACGTCTCTCCACTTGCTCAGTTCTGAGAGATAAGTGTGTGTGAAAGCCGTCCTTCACCTAGCTTCTTGGGAACACAAAGTTTCTTTTCAGTTGAAAACTCCATTCCATACATATATATGGGGAGGTAGAAGCTCCAACTCGGTTTGACAGTGAAAACTGCAGGAACTTCAAACCGGCACTAGGAAACAGACTGAGAAAGCAGAGAAAAAGTGTCTCCTGCAACCCGTTCCCTTGGTGCTAGATGAACGAACGTCTCTCCACTTGCTCATTTCTGAGAGATAAGTGTGTGTGAAAGCCGTCCTTCACCTGTCTTGTTGGGAACACAAATTTTCTTTTCAGTTGCAAAATCCGTTCCATATATATATATATGGGTAGATACTAGCTCCAACTCGGTTTGACAGTGAAAACTGCAGGAACTTCAAACCGGCACTAGGAAACAGACTGAGAAAGCAGAGAAAAAGTGTCTCCTGCAACCCGTTCCCTTGGTGCTAGATGAACGAACGTCTCTCCACTTGCTCAGTTCTGAGAGATAAGTGTGTGTGAAAGCCGTCCTTCACCTAGCTTTTTGGGAACACAAAGTTTCTTTTCAGTTTCAAACTCCATTCCATACATATATATGGGGAGGTAGAAGCTCCAACTGTGTTTGACAGTGAAAACTGCAGGAACTTCAAACCGGCACTAGGAAACAGACTGAGAAAGCAGAGAAAAAGTGTCTCCTGCAACCCGTTCCCTTGGTGCTACATGAACGAACGTCTCTCCACTTGCTCAGTTCTGAGAGATAAGTGTGTGTGAAAGCCGTCCTTCACATAGCTTGTTGGGAACACAAAGTTTCTTTTCAGTTGCAAACTCCATTCCATACATATATATGGGGAGGTACTAGCTCCAACTCGGTTTGACAGTGAAAACTGCAGGAAATTCAAACCGGCACTAGGAAACAGACTGAGAAAGCAGAGAAAAAGTGTCCCCTGCAACCCGTTCCCTTGGTGCTAGATGAACGAACGTCTCTCCACTTGCTCAGTTCTGAGAGATAAGTGTGTGTAAATGCAGTACTTCACCTAGCTTGTTGGGAACACAAAGTTTCTTTTCAGTTGCAAACTCCATTCCATACATATATATGGGGAGGTACTAGCTCCAACTCGGTTTTACAGTGAAAACTGCAGGAACTTCTAACCGGCACTAGGAAACAGACTGAGATGCAGGGAAAAATTGTCTCCTGCAAACCGTTCCATTGGTGCTAGATGAACGAACGTCTCTCCACTTGCTCAGTTCTGAGAGATAAGTGTGTGTGAAAGCCGTCCTTCACCTAGCTTGTTGGGAACGCAAAGTTTCTTTTCAGTTGCAAACTCCATTCCATACATATATATGGATAGGAACAAGCTCCAACTTGGTTTTACAGTGAAAACTGCAGGAACTTCAAACCGGCACTAGGAAACAGACTGAGAAAGCAGAGAAAAAGTGTCTCCTGCAACCCGTTCCCTTGGTGCTAGATGAACGAACGTCTCTCCACTTGCTCAGTTCTGAGAGATAAGTGTGTGTGAAAGCTGTACTTCAACTAGCTTCTTGTGAACACAAAGTTTCTTTTCAGTTGCAAACTCCATTCCATACATATATATGGGGAGGTAGAAGCTCCAAATCGGTTTTACAGTAAAAGCTGCAGGAATTTCAAACCGGCATTAGGAAACAGACTGAGAAAGCAGGGAAAAAGTGTCTCCTGCAACCCGTTCCCTTGGTGCTAGATGAACGAACGTCTCTCCACTTGCTCAGTTCTGAGAGTTAAGTGTGTGTGAAAGCCGTCCTTCACCTAGCTTGTTGGGAACACAAAGTTTCTTTTCAGTTGCAAACTCCATTCCATACATATATATGGGGAGGTACAAGCTCCAACACGGATTTACAGTGAAAACTGCAGGAACTTCAAACCGGCACTAGGAAACAGACTGAGGAAGCAGAGAAAAAGTGTCTCCTGCAACCCGTTCCCTTGGTGCTAGATGAACGAAAGTCTCTCCACTTGCTCTGTTCTGAGAGATAAGTGTGTGAGAAAGCCGTGCTTCACCTAGCTTGTTGGGTACACAAAGTTTCTTTTCAGGTGCAAACTCCATTCCATACATTTATATGGGGAGGTACTAGCTCTAACTCGGTTTTACAGTGAAAACTGCAGGAACTTCAAACCGGCACTAGGAAACAGACTGAGGAAGCAGAGAAAAAGTGTCTCCTGCAACCCGTTCCCTTGGTGCTAGATGAACGAACGTCTCTCCACTTGCTCAGTTCTGAGAGATAAGTGTGTGTGAAAGCCGTCCTTCACCTAGCTTGTTGGGAACACAAAGTTTCTTTTCAGTTGCAAACTCCATTCCATACATATATATGGGGAGGTACTAGCTCCAGCTCGGTTTGACAGTGAAAACTGCAGGAACTTCAAACCGGCACTACGAAACAGACTGAGAAAGCAGAGAAAAAGTGTCTCCTGCAACCCGTTAACTTGGTGCTAGATGAACGAACGTCTCTCCACTTGCTCTGTTCTGAGAGATAAGAGTGTGTGAAAGCCGACCTTCACCTAGCTTGTTGGGAACACAAAGTTTCTTTTCAGTTGCAAACTCCATTCCATACATATATATGGGGAGGTAGAAGCTCCAACTCGGTTTTACAGTGAAAACTGCAGGAACTTCAAACCGGCACTAGGAAACAGACTGAGAAAGCAGAGAAAAAGTGTCTCCTGCAACCCGTTCCCTTGGTGCTAGATGAACGAACGTCTCTCCACTTGCTCAGTTCTGAGAGATAAGTGTATGTGAAAGCCGTACTTCACCTAGCTTGTTGGGAACACAAAGTTTCTTTTCAGTTGCAAACTCCATTCCATACATATATATGGATAGGAACTAGCTCCAACTTGGTTTTACAGTGAAAACTGCAGGAACTTCAAACCGGCACTAGGAAACAGACTGAGAAAGCAGAGAAAAAGTGTCTCCTGCAACCCGTTCCCTTGGTGCTAGATGAACGAACGTCTCTCCACTTGCTCAGTTCTGAGAGTTAAGTGTGTGTGAAAGCCGTCCTTCACCTAGCTTGTTGGGAACACAAAGTTTCTTTTCAGTTGCAAACTCCATCCATACATATATATGGGGAGGTACAAGCTTCAACTCGGTTTTACAGTGAAAACTGCAGGAACTTCAAACCGGCACTAGGAAACAGACTGAGGAAGCAGAGAAAAAGTGTCTCCTGCAACCCGTTACATTTGTGCTAGATGAACGAACGTCTCTCCACTTGCTCTGTTCTGAGAGATAAGTGTGTGTGAAAGCCGTCCTTCACCTAGCTTGTTGGGAACACAAAGTTTCTTTTCAGTTTCAAACTCCATTCCATACATATATAAGGGGAGGTACTAGCTCCAACGCGTTTTGACAGTGAAAACTGCAGGAACTTCAAACCGGCACTAGGAAACAGACTGAGAAAGCAGAGAAAAAGTGTCTCCTGCAACCCGTTCCCTTGGTGCTAGATGAACGAACGTCTCTCCACTTGCTCAGTTCGGAGAGATAAGTGTGTGTGAAAGCCGTCCTTCACCTAGCTTGTTGGGAACACAAAGTTTCTTTTCAGTTGGAAACTCCATTCCATACATATATATGGATAGGAACTAGCTCCAACTTGGTTTTACAGTGAAAACTGCAGGAACTTCAAACCGGCACTAGGAAACAGACTGATAAAGCAGAGAAAAATTGTGTCCTGCAACCCGTTCCCTTGGTGCTAGATGAACGAACGTCTCTCCACTTGCTCAGTTCTGAGAGATAAGTGTGTGTGAAAGCCGTCCTTCACCTAGCTTTTTGGGAACACAAAGTTTCTTTTCAGTTGCAAACTCCATTCCATACATATATATGGGGAGGTAGAAGCTCCAACTCGATTTTACAGTGAAAACTGCAGGAACTTCAAACCGGCACTATGAAACAGACTGAGAAAGCAGAGAAAAAGTGTCTCCTGCAACCCGTTCCCTTGGTGCTAGATGAACGAACGTCTCTCCACTTGCTCAGTTCTGAGAGATAAGTGTGTGTGAAAGCCGTCCTTCACCTAGCTTGTTGGGAACACAAAGTTTCTTTTCAGTTGCAAACTCCATTCCATACATATATATGTGGAGGTACAAGCTCCAACTCGGTTTTACAGTGAAAACTGCAGGAACTTCAAACCGGCACTAGGAAACAGACTGAGGAAGCAGAGAAAAAGTGTCTCCTGCATCCCGTTACCTTTGTGCTAGATGAACGAACGTCTCTCCACTTGCTCTGTTCTGAGAGATAAGTGTGTGTGAAAGCCGTCCTTCACCTAGCTTGTTGGGAACACAAAGTTTCTTTTCAGTTTCAAACTCCATTCCATACATATATAAGGGGAGGTACTAGCTCCAACGCGTTTTGACAGTGAAAACTGCAGGAACTTCAAACCGGCACTAGGAAACAGACTGAGAAAGCAGAGAAAAAGTGTCTCCTGCAACCCGTTCCCTTGGTGCTAGATGAACGAACGTCTCTCCACTTGCTCAGTTCGGAGAGATAAGTGTGTGTGAAAGCCGTCCTTCACCTAGCTTGTTGGGAACACAAAGTTTCTTTTCAGTTGCAAACTCCATTCCATACATATATATGGATAGGAACTAGCTCCAACTTGGTTTTACAGTGAAAACTGCAGGAACTTCAAACCGGCACTAGGAAACAGACTGATAAAGCAGAGAAAAATTGTGTCCTGCAACCCGTTCCCTTGGTGCTAGATGAACGAACGTCTCTCCACTTGCTCAGTTCTGAGAGATAAGTGTGTGTGAAAGCCGTCCTTCACCTAGCTTTTTGGGAACACAAAGTTTCTTTTCAGTTGCAAACTCCATTCCATACATATATATGGGGAGGTAGAAGCTCCAACTCGATTTTACAGTGAAAACTGCAGGAACTTCAAACCGGCACTAGGAAACAGACTGAGAAAGCAGAGAAAAAGTGTCTCCTGCAACCCGTTCCCTTGGTGCTAGATGAACGAACGTCTCTCCACTTGCTCAGTTCTGAGAGATAAGTGTGTGTGAAAGCCGTCCTTCACCTAGCTTGTTGGGAACACAAAGTTTCTTTTCAGTTGCAAACTCCATTCCATACATATATATGGATAGGAACTAGCTCCAACTTGGTTTTACAGTGAAAACTGCAGGAACTTCAAACCGGCACTAGGAAACAGACTGAGAAAGCAGAGAAAAAGTGTCTCCTGCAACCCGTTCCCTTGGTGCTAGATGAACGAACGTCTCTCCACTTGCTCAGTTCTGAGAGAAAAGTGTGTGTGAAAGCCGTCCTTCACCTAGCTTCTTGGGAACACAAAGTTTCTTTTCAGTTGCAAACTCCATTCCATACATATATATGTGGAGGTACTAGCTCCAACTCGGTTTTACAGTGAAAATGCAGGAACTTCAAACCGGCACTAGGAAACAGACTGAGAAATCAGAGAAAAAGTGTCTCCTGCAACCCGTTCCTTTGGTGCTACATGAACGAACGTCTCTCCACTTGCTCAGTTCTGAGAGATAAGTGTGTGTGAAAGCCGTCCTTCACATAGCTTGTTGGGAACACAAAGTTTCTTTTCAGTTTAAAAACTCCATTCCATACATATATATGGGGAGGTAGAAGCTCCAACTCTGTTTGACAGTGAAAACTGCAGGAACTTCAAACCGGCACTGGGAAACAGTCTGAGAAAGCAGAGAAAAAGTGTCTCCTGCAACCCGTTCCCTTGGTGCTAGATGAACGAATGTCTCTCCACTTGCTCAGTTCTGAGAGATAAGTGTGTGTGAAAGCCGTCCTTCACCTAGCTTCTTGGGAACACAAAGTTTCTTTTCAGTTGAAAACTCCATTCCATACATATATATGGGGAGGTAGAAGCTCCAACTCGGTTTGACAGTGAAAACTGCAGGAACTTCAAACCGGCACTAGGAAACAGACTGAGAAAGCAGAGAAAAAGTGTCTCCTGCAACCCGTTCCCTTGGTGCTAGATGAACGAACGTCTCTCCACTTGCTCATTTCTGAGAGATAATTGTGTGTGAAAGCCGTCCTTCACCTGTCTTGTTGGGAACACAAATTTTCTTTTCAGTTGCAAAATCCATTCCATATATATATATGGGTAGATACTAGCTCCAACTCGGTTTGACAGTGAAAACTGCAGGAACTTCAAACCGGCACTAGGAAACAGACTGAGAAAGCAGAGAAAAAGTGTCTCCTGCAACCCGTTCCCTTGGTGCTAGATGAACGAACGTCTCTCCACTTGCTCAGTTCTGAGAGATAAGTGTGTGTGAAAGCCGTCCTTCACCTAGCTTGTTGGGAACACAAAGTTTCTTTTCAGTTTCAAACTCCATTCCATACATATGTATGGGGAGGTAGAAGCTCCAACTGTGTTTGACAGTGAAAACTGCAGGAACTTCAAACCGGCACTAGGAAACAGACTGAGAAAGCAGAGAAAAAGTGTCTCCTGCAACCCGTTCCCTTGGTGCTAGATGAACGAACGTCTCTCCACTTGCTCAGTTCTGAGAGATAAGTGTGTGTGAAAGCCGTCCTTCACCTAGCTTGTTGGGAACACAAAGTTTCTTTTCAGTTTCAAACTCCATTCCATACATATGTATGGGGAGGTAGAAGCTCCAACTGTCTTTGACAGTGAAAACTGCAGGAACTTCAAACCGGCACTAGGAAACAGACTGAGAAAGCAGAGAAAAAGTGTCTCCTGCAACCCGTTCCCTTGGTGCTAAATGAACGAACGTCTCTCCACTTGCTCAGTTCTGAGAGATAAGTGTGTGTGAAAGCCGTCCTTCACCTAGCTTGTTGGGAACACAAAGTTTCTTTTCAGTTGCAAACTCCATTCCATACATATATATGGGGAGGTACTAGCTCCAACTCGGTTTGACAGTGAAAACTGCAGGAACTTCAAACCGGCACTAGGAAACAAACAGAGAAAGCAGAGAAAAAGTGTCTCCTGCAACCCGTTCCCTTGGTGCTAGATGAACGAACGTCTCTCCACTTGCTCAGTTCTGAGAGATAAGTGTGTGTGAATGCAGTCCTTCACCTAGCTTGTTGGGAACACAAAGTTTCTTTTCAGTTGCAAACTCCATTCCATACATATATATGGGGAGGTACTAGCTCCAACTCGGTTTTACAGTGAAAACTGCAGGAACTTCAAACCGGCACTAGGAAACAGACTGAGAAAGCAGAGAAAAATTGTCTCCTGCCAACCGTCCCATTGGTGCTAGATGAACGAACGTCTCTCCACTTGCTCAGTTCTGAGAGATAAGTGTGTGTGAAAGCCGTCCTTCACCTAGCTTGTTGGGAACACAAAGTTTCTTTTCAGTTGCAAACTCCATTCCATACATATATATGGATAGGAACTAGCTCCAACTTGGTTTTACAGTGAAAACTGCAGGAACTTCAAACCGGCACTAGGAAACAGACTGAGAAAGCAGAGAAAAAGTCTCTCCTGCAACCCGTTCCCTTGGTGCTAGATGAACGAACGTCTCTCCACTTGCTCAGTTCTGAGAGATAAGTGTGTGTGAAAGCCGTCCTTCACCTAGCTTGTTGGGAACACAAAGTTTCTTTTCAGTTTCAAACTCCATTCCATACATATGTATGGGGTGGTAGAAGCTCCAACTGTGTTTGACAGTGAAAACTGCAGGAACTTCAAACCGGCACTAGGAAACAGACTGAGAAAGCAGAGAAAAAGTGTCTCCTGCAACCCGTTCCCTTGGTGCTAAATGAACGAACGTCTCTCCACTTGCTCAGTTCTGAGAGATAAGTGTGTGTGAAAGCCGTCCTTCACCTAGCTTGTTGGGAACACAAAGTTTCTTTTCAGTTGCAAACTCCATTCCATACATATATATGGGGAGGTACTAGCTCCAACTCGGTTTGACAGTGAAAACTGCAGGAACTTCAAACCGGCACTACGAAACAGACTGAGAAAGCAGAGAAAAAGTGTCTCCTGCAACCCGTTCCCTTGGTGCTAGATGAACGAACGTCTCTCCACTTGCTCAGTTCTGAGAGATAAGTGTGTGTGAATGCAGTCCTTCACCTAGCTTGTTGGGAACACAAAGTTTCTTTTCAGTTGCAAACTCCATTCCATAAATATATATGGGGAGGTACTAGCTCCAACTCGGTTTTACAGTGAAAACTGCAGGAACTTCAAACCGGCACTAGGAAACAGACTGAGAAAGCAGAGAAAAATTGTCTCCTGCAAACCGTTCCATTGGTGCTAGATGAACGAACGTCTCTCCACTTGCTCAGTTCGGAGAGATAAGTGTGTGTGAAAGCCGTCCTTCACCTAGCTTGTTGGGAACACAAAGTTTCTTTTCAGTTGCAAACTCCATTCCATACATATATATGGGGAGGTAGAAGCTCCAAATCTGTTTTACAGTAAAAACTGCAGGAACTTCAAACCGGCACTAGGAAACAGACTGAGAAAGCAGAGAAAAAGTGTCTCCTGCAACCCGTTCCCTTGGTGCTAGGTGAACGAACGTCTCTCCACTTGCTCAGTTCTGAGAGTTAAGTGTGTGTGAAAGCCGTCCTTCACCTAGCTTGTTGGGAACACAAAGTTCCTTTTCAGTTGCAAACTCCATTCCATACATATATATGGGGAGGTACAAGCTCCAACACGGTTTTACAGTGAAAACTGCAGGAACTTCAAACCGGCACTAGGAAACAGACTGAGGAAGCAGAGAAAAAGTGTCTCCTGCAACCCGTTCCCTTGGTGCTAGATGAACGAACGTCTCTCCACTTGCTCTGTTCTGAGAGGTAAGTGTGTGTGAAAGCCGTGCTTCACCTAGCTTGTTGGGAACACAAAGTTTCTTTTCAGTTGCAAACTCCATTCCATACATTTATATGGGGAGGTACTAGCTCTAACTCGGTTTTACAGTGAAAACTGCAGGAACTTCAAACCGGCACTAGGAAACAGACTGAGAAAGCAGAGAAAAAGTGTCTCCTGCAACCCGTTCCCTTGGTGCTAGATGAACGAACGTCTCTCCACTTGCTCAGTTCTGAGAGATAAGTGTGTGTGAAAGCCGTCCTTCACCTAGCTTGTTGGGAACACAAAGTTTCTTTTCAGTTGCAAACTCCATTCCATACATATATAAGGGGAGGTACTAGCTCCAACACGGTTTGACAGTGAAAACTGCAGGAACTTCAAACCGGCACTAGGAAACAGACTGAGAAAGCAGAGAAAAAGTGTCTCCTGCAACCCGTTCCCTTGGTGCTAGATGAACGAACGTCTCTCCACTTGCTCAGTTCGGAGAGATAAGTGTGTGTGAAAGCCGTCCTTCACCTAGCTTGTTGGGAACACAAAGTTTCTTTTCAGTTGCAAACTCCATTCCATACATATATATGGATAGGAACTAGCTCCAACTTGGTTTTACAGTGAAAACTGCAGGAACTTCAAACCGGCACTAGGAAACAGACTGATAAAGCAGAGAAAAATTGTGTCCTGCAACCCGTTCCCTTGGTGCTAGATGAACGAACGTCTCTCCACTTGCTCAGTTCTGAGAGATAAGTGTGTGTGAAAGCCGTCCTTCACCTAGCTTGTTGGGAACACAAAGTATCTTTTCAGTTGCAAACTCCATTCCATACATATATATGGGGAGGTAGAAGCTCCAACTCGATTTTACAGTGAAAAATGCAGGAACTTCAAACCGGCACTAGGAAACAGACTGAGAAAGCAGAGAAAAATTGTCTCCTGCAACCCGTTCCCTTGGTGCTAGATGAACGAACGTCTCTCCACTTGCTCAGTTCTGAGAGATAAGTGTGTGTGAAAGCCGTCCTTCACCTAGCTTGTTGGGAACACAAAGTTTCTTTTCAGTTGCAAACTCCATTCCATACATATATATGGATAGGAACTAGCTCCAACTTGGTTTTACAGTGAAAACTGCAGGAACTTCAAACCGGCACTAGGAAACAGACTGAGAAAGCAGAGAAAAAGTGTCTCCTGCAACCCGTTCCCTTGGTGCTAGATGAACGAACGTCTCTCCACTTGCTCAGTTCTGAGAGATAAGTGTGTGTGAAAGCCGTCCTTCACCTAGCTTCTTGGGAACACAAAGTTTCTTTTCAGTTGCAAACTCCATTCCATACATATATATGGGGAGGTACAAGCTCCAACTCGAGTTTACAGTGAAAACTGTAGGAACTTCAAACCGGAACTAGGAAACAGACTGAGGAAGCAGAGAAAAAGTGTCTCCTGCAACCCGTTCCCTTGGTGCTAGATGAACGAACGTCTCTCCACTTGCTCAGTTCTGAGAGATAAGTGTGTGTGAAAGCCGACCTTCACCTAGCTTGTTGGGAACACAAAGTTTCTTTTCAGTTGCAAACTCCATTCCATACATATATATGGGGAGGTACAAGCTCCAACTCGGGTTTACAGTGAAAACTGCAGGAACTTCAAACCGGCACTAGGAAACAGACTGAGAAAGCAGAGAAAAAGTGTCTCCTGCAACCCGTTCCCTTGGTGCTAGATGAACGAACGTCTCTCCACTTGCTCAGTTCTGAGAGATAAGTGTGTGTGAAAGCCGTCCTTCACCTAGCTTGTTGGGAACACAAAGTTTCTTTTCAGTTGCAAACTCCATTCCATACATATATATGGATAGGAACTAGCTCCAACTTGGTTTTACAGTGAAAACTGCAGGAACTTCAAACCGGCACTAGGAAACAGACTGAGAAAGCAGAGAAAAAGTGTCTCCTGCAACCCGTTCCCTTGGTGCTAGATGAACGAACGTCTCTCCACTTGCTCAGTTCTGAGAGAAAAGTGTGTGTGAAAGCCGTCCTTCACCTAGCTTCTTGGGAACACAAAGTTTCTTTTCAGTTGCAAACTCCATTCCATACATATATATGTGGAGGTACTAGCTCCAACTCGGTTTTACAGTGAAAATGCAGGAACTTCAAACCGGCACTAGGAAACAGACTGAGAAATCAGAGAAAAAGTGTCTCCTGCAACCCGTTCCTTTGGTGCTACATGAACGAACGTCTCTCCACTTGCTCAGTTCTGAGAGATAAGTGTGTGTGAAAGCCGTCCTTCACATAGCTTGTTGGGAACACAAAGTTTCTTTTCAGTTTAAAAACTCCATTCCATACATATATATGGGGAGGTAGAAGCTCCAACTCTGTTTGACAGTGAAAACTGCAGGAACTTCAAACCGGCACTGGGAAACAGTCTGAGAAAGCAGAGAAAAAGTGTCTCCTGCAACCCGTTCCCTTGGTGCTAGATGAACGAATGTCTCTCCACTTGCTCAGTTCTGAGAGATAAGTGTGTGTGAAAGCCGTCCTTCACCTAGCTTCTTGGGAACACAAAGTTTCTTTTCAGTTGAAAACTCCATTCCATACATATATATGGGGAGGTAGAAGCTCCAACTCGGTTTGACAGTGAAAACTGCAGGAACTTCAAACCGGCACTAGGAAACAGACTGAGAAAGCAGAGAAAAAGTGTCTCCTGCAACCCGTTCCCTTGGTGCTAGATGAACGAACGTCTCTCCACTTGCTCATTTCTGAGAGATAATTGTGTGTGAAAGCCGTCCTTCACCTGTCTTGTTGGGAACACAAATTTTCTTTTCAGTTGCAAAATCCATTCCATATATATATATGGGTAGATACTAGCTCCAACTCGGTTTGACAGTGAAAACTGCAGGAACTTCAAACCGGCACTAGGAAACAGACTGAGAAAGCAGAGAAAAAGTGTCTCCTGCAACCCGTTCCCTTGGTGCTAGATGAACGAACGTCTCTCCACTTGCTCAGTTCTGAGAGATAAGTGTGTGTGAAAGCCGTCCTTCACCTAGCTTGTTGGGAACACAAAGTTTCTTTTCAGTTTCAAACTCCATTCCATACATATGTATGGGGAGGTAGAAGCTCCAACTGTGTTTGACAGTGAAAACTGCAGGAACTTCAAACCGGCACTAGGAAACAGACTGAGAAAGCAGAGAAAAAGTGTCTCCTGCAACCCGTTCCCTTGGTGCTAGATGAACGAACGTCTCTCCACTTGCTCAGTTCTGAGAGATAAGTGTGTGTGAAAGCCGTCCTTCACCTAGCTTGTTGGGAACACAAAGTTTCTTTTCAGTTTCAAACTCCATTCCATACATATGTATGGGGAGGTAGAAGCTCCAACTGTCTTTGACAGTGAAAACTGCAGGAACTTCAAACCGGCACTAGGAAACAGACTGAGAAAGCAGAGAAAAAGTGTCTCCTGCAACCCGTTCCCTTGGTGCTAAATGAACGAACGTCTCTCCACTTGCTCAGTTCTGAGAGATAAGTGTGTGTGAAAGCCGTCCTTCACCTAGCTTGTTGGGAACACAAAGTTTCTTTTCAGTTGCAAACTCCATTCCATACATATATATGGGGAGGTACTAGCTCCAACTCGGTTTGACAGTGAAAACTGCAGGAACTTCAAACCGGCACTAGGAAACAAACAGAGAAAGCAGAGAAAAAGTGTCTCCTGCAACCCGTTCCCTTGGTGCTAGATGAACGAACGTCTCTCCACTTGCTCAGTTCTGAGAGATAAGTGTGTGTGAATGCAGTCCTTCACCTAGCTTGTTGGGAACACAAAGTTTCTTTTCAGTTGCAAACTCCATTCCATACATATATATGGGGAGGTACTAGCTCCAACTCGGTTTTACAGTGAAAACTGCAGGAACTTCAAACCGGCACTAGGAAACAGACTGAGAAAGCAGAGAAAAATTGTCTCCTGCCAACCGTCCCATTGGTGCTAGATGAACGAACGTCTCTCCACTTGCTCAGTTCTGAGAGATAAGTGTGTGTGAAAGCCGTCCTTCACCTAGCTTGTTGGGAACACAAAGTTTCTTTTCAGTTGCAAACTCCATTCCATACATATATATGGATAGGAACTAGCTCCAACTTGGTTTTACAGTGAAAACTGCAGGAACTTCAAACCGGCACTAGGAAACAGACTGAGAAAGCAGAGAAAAAGTCTCTCCTGCAACCCGTTCCCTTGGTGCTAGATGAACGAACGTCTCTCCACTTGCTCAGTTCTGAGAGATAAGTGTGTGTGAAAGCCGTCCTTCACCTAGCTTGTTGGGAACACAAAGTTTCTTTTCAGTTTCAAACTCCATTCCATACATATGTATGGGGTGGTAGAAGCTCCAACTGTGTTTGACAGTGAAAACTGCAGGAACTTCAAACCGGCACTAGGAAACAGACTGAGAAAGCAGAGAAAAAGTGTCTCCTGCAACCCGTTCCCTTGGTGCTAAATGAACGAACGTCTCTCCACTTGCTCAGTTCTGAGAGATAAGTGTGTGTGAAAGCCGTCCTTCACCTAGCTTGTTGGGAACACAAAGTTTCTTTTCAGTTGCAAACTCCATTCCATACATATATATGGGGAGGTACTAGCTCCAACTCGGTTTGACAGTGAAAACTGCAGGAACTTCAAACCGGCACTACGAAACAGACTGAGAAAGCAGAGAAAAAGTGTCTCCTGCAACCCGTTCCCTTGGTGCTAGATGAACGAACGTCTCTCCACTTGCTCAGTTCTGAGAGATAAGTGTGTGTGAATGCAGTCCTTCACCTAGCTTGTTGGGAACACAAAGTTTCTTTTCAGTTGCAAACTCCATTCCATAAATATATATGGGGAGGTACTAGCTCCAACTCGGTTTTACAGTGAAAACTGCAGGAACTTCAAACCGGCACTAGGAAACAGACTGAGAAAGCAGAGAAAAATTGTCTCCTGC
The DNA here is from genome assembly GCF_036321535.1 of Camelus dromedarius. Lineage (NCBI taxonomy): Eukaryota > Metazoa > Chordata > Mammalia > Artiodactyla > Camelidae > Camelus > Camelus dromedarius. The sequence goes on from NW_026989835.1 coordinate 925,503, forward strand.
AAACCGTTCCATTGGTGCTAGATGAACGAACGTCTCTCCACTTGCTCAGTTCGGAGAGATAAGTGTGTGTGAAAGCCGTCCTTCACCTAGCTTGTTGGGAACACAAAGTTTCTTTTCAGTTGCAAACTCCATTCCATACATATATATGGGGAGGTAGAAGCTCCAAATCTGTTTTACAGTAAAAACTGCAGGAACTTCAAACCGGCACTAGGAAACAGACTGAGAAAGCAGAGAAAAAGTGTCTCCTGCAACCCGTTCCCTTGGTGCTAGGTGAACGAACGTCTCTCCACTTGCTCAGTTCTGAGAGTTAAGTGTGTGTGAAAGCCGTCCTTCACCTAGCTTGTTGGGAACACAAAGTTCCTTTTCAGTTGCAAACTCCATTCCATACATATATATGGGGAGGTACAAGCTCCAACACGGTTTTACAGTGAAAACTGCAGGAACTTCAAACCGGCACTAGGAAACAGACTGAGGAAGCAGAGAAAAAGTGTCTCCTGCAACCCGTTCCCTTGGTGCTAGATGAACGAACGTCTCTCCACTTGCTCTGTTCTGAGAGATAAGTGTGTGTGAAAGCCGTGCTTCACCTAGCTTGTTGGGAACACAAAGTTTCTTTTCAGTTGCAAACTCCATTCCATACATTTATATGGGGAGGTACTAGCTCTAACTCGGTTTTACAGTGAAAACTGCAGGAACTTCAAACCGGCACTAGGAAACAGACTGAGAAAGCAGAGAAAAAGTGTCTCCTGCAACCCGTTCCCTTGGTGCTAGATGAACGAACGTCTCTCCACTTGCTCAGTTCTGAGAGATAAGTGTGTGTGAAAGCCGTCCTTCACCTAGCTTGTTGGGAACACAAAGTTTCTTTTCAGTTGCAAACTCCATTCCATACATATATAAGGGGAGGTACTAGCTCCAACACGGTTTGACAGTGAAAACTGCAGGAACTTCAAACCGGCACTAGGAAACAGACTGAGAAAGCAGAGAAAAAGTGTCTCCTGCAACCCGTTCCCTTGGTGCTAGATGAACGAACGTCTCTCCACTTGCTCAGTTCGGAGAGATAAGTGTGTGTGAAAGCCGTCCTTCACCTAGCTTGTTGGGAACACAAAGTTTCTTTTCAGTTGCAAACTCCATTCCATACATATATATGGATAGGAACTAGCTCCAACTTGGTTTTACAGTGAAAACTGCAGGAACTTCAAACCGGCACTAGGAAACAGACTGATAAAGCAGAGAAAAATTGTGTCCTGCAACCCGTTCCCTTGGTGCTAGATGAACGAACGTCTCTCCACTTGCTCAGTTCTGAGAGATAAGTGTGTGTGAAAGCCGTCCTTCACCTAGCTTGTTGGGAACACAAAGTATCTTTTCAGTTGCAAACTCCATTCCATACATATATATGGGGAGGTAGAAGCTCCAACTCGATTTTACAGTGAAAAATGCAGGAACTTCAAACCGGCACTAGGAAACAGACTGAGAAAGCAGAGAAAAATTGTCTCCTGCAACCCGTTCCCTTGGTGCTAGATGAACGAACGTCTCTCCACTTGCTCAGTTCTGAGAGATAAGTGTGTGTGAAAGCCGTCCTTCACCTAGCTTGTTGGGAACACAAAGTTTCTTTTCAGTTGCAAACTCCATTCCATACATATATATGGATAGGAACTAGCTCCAACTTGGTTTTACAGTGAAAACTGCAGGAACTTCAAACCGGCACTAGGAAACAGACTGAGAAAGCAGAGAAAAAGTGTCTCCTGCAACCCGTTCCCTTGGTGCTAGATGAACGAACGTCTCTCCACTTGCTCAGTTCTGAGAGATAAGTGTGTGTGAAAGCCGTCCTTCACCTAGCTTCTTGGGAACACAAAGTTTCTTTTCAGTTGCAAACTCCATTCCATACATATATATGGGGAGGTACAAGCTCCAACTCGAGTTTACAGTGAAAACTGTAGGAACTTCAAACCGGAACTAGGAAACAGACTGAGGAAGCAGAGAAAAAGTGTCTCCTGCAACCCGTTCCCTTGGTGCTAGATGAACGAACGTCTCTCCACTTGCTCAGTTCTGAGAGATAAGTGTGTGTGAAAGCCGACCTTCACCTAGCTTGTTGGGAACACAAAGTTTCTTTTCAGTTGCAAACTCCATTCCATACATATATATGGGGAGGTACAAGCTCCAACTCGGGTTTACAGTGAAAACTGCAGGAACTTCAAACCGGCACTAGGAAACAGACTGAGGAAGCAGAGGAAAAGTGTCTCCTGCAACCCGTTCCCTTGGTGCTAGATGAACGAACGTCTCTCCACTTGCTCAGTTTTGAGAGATAAGTGTGTGTGAAAGCCGTCCTTCACCTAGCTTGTTGGGAACACAAAGTTTCTTAACAGTTGCAAATTCCATTCCATACATATATATGGGGAGGTACTAGCTCCAACTCGGTTTGACAGTGAAAACTGCAGGAACTTCAAACCGGCACTAGGAAACAGACTGAGGAAGCAGAGAAAAAGTGTCTCCTGCAACCCGTTCCCTTGGTGCTAGATGAACGAACGTCTCTCCACTTGCTCAGTTCTGAGAGATATGTGTGTGTGAAAGCCGTCCTTCACCTAGCTTGTTGTGAACACAAAGTTTCTTTTCAGTTGCAAACTCCATTCCATACATATATATGGGGAGGTACTAGCTCTAAATCGGTTTGACAGTGAAAACTGCAGGAACTTCAAACCGGCTCTAGGAAACAGTCTGAGGAAGCAGAGAAAAAGTGTCTCCTGCAACCCGTTCCCTTGGTGCTAGATGAACGAACGTCTCTCCACTTGCTCTGTTCTGAGAGATAAGTGTGTGTGAAAGCCGTCCTTCACCTAGCTTGTTGGGAACACAAAGTTTCTTTCAGTTGCAAACTCCATTCCATACATATATATGGGGAGGTAGAAGCTCCAACTCGGTTTGACAGTGAAAACTTCAGGAACTTCAAACCGGCACTAGGAAACAGACTGAGAAAGCAGAGAAAAAGTGTCTCCTGCAACCCGTTCCCTTTGTGCTAGATGAACGAACGTCTCTCCACTTGCTCATTTCTGAGAGATAAGTGTGTGTGAAAGCCGTCCTTCACCTAGCTTGTTGGGAACACAAAGTTTCTTTTCAGTTGCAAACTCCATTCCATACATATATATGGTTAGGAACTAGCTCCAAATTGGTTTTACAGTGAAAACTGCAGGAACTTCAAACCGGCACTAGGAAACAGACTGAGAAAGCAGAGAAAAAGTGTCTCCTGCAACCCGTTCCCTTGGTGCTAGATGAACGAACGTCTCTCCACTTGCTCAGTTCTGAGAGATAAGTGTGTGTGAAAGCCGTCCTTCACCTAGCTTCTTGGGAACACAAAGTTTCTTTTCAGTTGCAAACTCCATTCCATACATATATATGGGGAGGTAGAAGCTCCAAATCGGTTTTACAGTAAAAACTGCAGGAACTTCAAACCGGCACTAGGAAACAGACTGAGGAAGGAGAGAAAAAGTGTCTCCTGCAACCCGTTCCCTTGGTGCTAGATGAACGAACGTCTCTCCACTTGCTCAGTTCTGAGAGATAAGTGTGTGTGAAAGCCGTTCTTCACCTAGCTTGTTGGGAACACAAAGTTTCTTTTCAGTTGCAAACTCCATTCCATACATATATATGGGGAGGTAGAAGCTCCAACTCGGTTTTACAGTGAAAACTGCAGGAACTTCAAACCGGCACTAGGAAACAGACTGAGAAAGCAAGGAAAACGTGTCTCCTGCAAGACGTTCCCTTGGTGCTAGATGAACGAACGTCTCTCCACTTGCTCACTTCTGAGAGATAAGTGTGTGTGAAAGCCGTCCTTCATCTAGCTTGTTGGGAACACAAAGTTTCTTTTCAGTTGCAAACTCCATTCCATACATATATATGGGGAGGTAGAAGCTCCAACTCGGTTTTACAGTGAAAACTGCAGGAACTTCAAACCGGCACTAGGAAACAGACTGAGAAAGCAGAGAAAAAGTGTCTCCTGCAACCCGTTCCCTTGGTGCTAGGTGAACGAACGTCTCTCCAGTTGCTCAGTTCTGAGAGATAATTGTGTGTGAAAGCCGTCCTTCACCTAGCTTGTTGGGAACACAAAATTTCTTTTCAGTTGCAAACTCCATTCCATACATATATATGGATAGGAACTAGCTCCAACTTGGTTTTACAGTGAAAACTGCAGGAACTTCAAACCGGCACTAGGAAACAGACTGAGAAAGCAGAGAAAAAGTGTCTCCTGCAACCCGTTCCCTTGGTGCTAGATGAACGAACGCCTTTCCACTTGCTCAGTTCTGAAAGATAAGTGTGTGTGAAAGCCGTCCTTCACCTAGCTTCTTGGGAACACAAAGTTTCTTTTCAGTTTCAAACTCCATTCCATACATATATATGGGGAGGTAGAAGGTCCAACTCGGTTTTACAGTGAAAACTGCAGGAACTTCAAACCGGCACTAGGAAACAGACTGAGAAAGCAGAGAAAAAGTGTCTCCTGCAACCAGTTCCCTTGGTGCTAGGTGAACGAACGTCTCTCCACTTGCTCTGTTCTGAGAGATAAGTGTGTGTGAAAGCCGTCCTTCACCTAGCTTGTTGGGAACACAAAGTTTCTTTTCAGTTGCAAACTCCATTCCATACATATATATGGATAGGAACAAGCTCCAACTCGGTTTTACAGTGAAAACTGCAGGAACTTCAAACCGGCACTAGGAAACAGACTGAGAAAGCAGAGAAAAAGTGTCTCCTGCAACACGTTCCCTTGGTGCTAGATGAACGAACGCCTTTCCACTTGCTCAGTTCTGAAAGATAAGTGTGTGAGAAAGCCGTCCTTCACCTAGCTTCTTGGGAACACAAAGTTTCTTTTCAGTTGCAAACTCCATTCCATACATATATATGGGGAGGTAGAAGCTCCAACTCGGTTTTACAGTGAAAACTGCAGGAACTTCAAACCGGCACTAGGAAACAGACTGAGAAAGCAGAGAAAAAGTGTCTCCTGCAACCCGTTCCCTTGGTGCTAGATGAACGAACGTCTCTCCACTTGCTCAGTCCTGAGAGATAAGTGTGTGTGAAAGCCGTCTTTCACATAGCTTGTTGGGAACACAAAGTTTCTTTTCAGTTGCAAACACCATTCCATACATATATATGGGGAGGTACTAGCTCCAAATCGGTTTGACAGTGAAAACTGCAGGAACTTCAAAACGGCACTAGGAAACAGACTGAGAAAGCAGAGAAAAAGTGTCTCCTGCAACCCGTTCCCTTGGTGCTAGATTAACGAACGTCTCTCCAGTTGCTCAGTTCTGAGAGATAAGTGTGTGTGAAAGCCGTACTTCACTTAGCTTGTTGGGAACATAAAGTTTCTTCTCAGTTGCAAACTCCATTCCATACATATATATGGGGAGGTACTAGTTCCAACTCGGTTTGACAGTGAAAACTGCAGGAACTTCAAACCGGCACTAGGAAACAGACTGAGAAAGCAGAGAAAAAGTGTCTCCTGCAACCCGTTCCCTTGGTGCTAGATGAACGAACGCCTTTCCACTTGCTCAGATCTGAAAGATAAGTGTGTGTGAAAGCCGTCCTTCACCTAGCTTCTTGGGAACACAAAGTTTCTTTTCAGTTGCAAACTCCATTCCATACATATATATGGGGAGGTACTAGTTCCAACTCGGTTTTACAGTGAAAACTGCAGGAACTTCAAACCGGCACTAGGAAACAGACTGAGAAAGCAGAGAAAAAGTGTCTCCTGCAACCCGTTCCCTTGGTGCTAGATGAACGAACGCCTTTCCACTTGCTCAGTTCTGAAAGATAAGTGTGTGTGAAAGCCGTCCTTCACCTAGCTTCTTGGGAACACAAAGTTTCTTTTCAGTTGCAAACTCCATTCCATACATATATATGGGGAGGTAGAAGCTCCAACTCGGTTTTACAGTGAAAACTGCAGGAACTTCAAACCGGCACTAGGAAACAGACTGAGAAAGCAGAGAAAAAGTGTCTCCTGCAACCAGTTCCCTTGGTGCTAGGTGAACGAACGTCTCTCCACTTGCTCTGTTCTGAGAGATAAGTGTGTGTGAAAGCCGTCCTTCACCTAGCTTGTTGGGAACACAAAGTTTCTTTTCAGTTGCAAACTCCATTCCATACATATATATGGATAGGAACAAGCTCCAACTCGGTTTTACAGTGAAAACTGCAGGAACTTCAAACCGGCACTAGGAAACAGACTGAGAAAGCAGAGAAAAAGTGTCTCCTGCAACACGTTCCCTTGGTGCTAGATGAACGAACGCCTTTCCACTTGCTCAGTTCTGAAAGATAAGTGTGTGAGAAAGCCGTCCTTCACCTAGCTTCTTGGGAACACAAAGTTTCTTTTCAGTTGCAAACTCCATTCCATACATATATATGTGGAGGTAGAAGCTCCAACTCGGTTTTACAGTGAAAACTGCAGGAACTTCAAACCGGCACTAGGAAACAGACTGAGAAAGCAGAGAAAAAGTGTCTCCTGCAACCCGTTCCCTTGGTGCTAGATGAACGAACGTCTCTCCACTTGCTCAGTCCTGAGAGATAAGTGTGTGTGAAAGCCGTCTTTCACATAGCTTGTTGGGAACACAAATTTTCTTTTCAGTTGCAAACACCATTCCATACATATATATGGGGAGGTACTAGCTCCAAATCGGTTTGACAGTGAAAACTGCAGGAACTTCAAACCGGCACTAGGAAACAGACTGAGAAAGCAGAGAAAAAGTGTCTCCTGCAACCCGTTCCCTTGGTGCTAGATTAACGAACGTCTCTCCACTTGCTCAGTTCTGAGAGATAAGTGTGTGTGAAAGCCGTCCTTCACTTAGCTTGTTGGGAACATAAAGTTTCTTTTCAGTTGCAAACTCCATTCCATACATATATATGGGGAGGTACTAGTTCCAACTCGGTTTGACAGTGAAAACTGCAGGAACTTCAAACCGGCACTAGGAAACAGACTGAGAAAGCAGAGAAAAAGTGTCTCCTGCAACCCGTTCCCTTAGTGCTAGATGAACGAACGTCTCTCCACTTGCTCTGTTCTGACAGATAAGTGTGTGTGAAAGCCGTCCTTCACCTAGCTTGTTGGGAACACAAAGTTTCTTTTCAGTTGCAAACCCCATTCCATACATATATATGGATAGGGACTAGCTCCAACTTGGTTTTACAGTGAAAACTGCAGGAACATCAAACCGGCACTAGGAAACAGACTGAAAAAGCAGAGAAAAAGTGTCTCCTTCAACCCGTTTCCTTGGTGCTAGATGAACGAACGCCTCTCCAATTGCTCAGTTCTGAGAGATAAGTGTGTGTGAAAGCCGTACTTCACCTAGCTTTTTGGGAACAAAAAGTTTCTTTTCAGTTGCAAACTCCATTCCATACATATATATGGGGAGGTACTAGCTCCAACTCGGTTTGACAGTGAAAACTGCAGGAACATCAAACCGGCACTAGGAAACAGACTGAGAAAGCAGAGAAAAAGTGTCTCCTTCAACCCGTTTCCTTGGTGCTAGATGAACGAACGCCTCTCCACTTGCTCAGTTCTGAGAGATAAGTGTGTGTGAAAGCCTTCCTTCACCTAGCTTGTTGGGAACACAAATTTTCTTTTCAGTTGCAAACTCCATTCCATACATATATATGGGGAGGTATTAGCTCCAACTCGGTTTGACAGTGAAAACTGCAGGAACTTCAAATCGGCACTAGGAAACAGACTGAGAAAGCAGAGAATAAGTGTCTCCTGCAACCCGTTCCCTTGGTGCTAGATGAACGAACATCTCTCCACTTGCTATGTTCTGAGAGATAAGTGTGTGTGAAAGTCGTCCTTCACCTAGCTTGTTGGGAACACAAAGTTTCTTTTCAGTTGCAAACTCCATTCCATACATATATATGGGGAGGTAGAAGCTCCAACTCAGTTTTACAGTGAAAACTGCAGGAACTTCAAACCGGCACTAGGAAACAGACTGAGAAAGCAGAGAAAAAGTGTCTCCTGCAACCCGTTCCCTTGGTGCTAGATGAACGAACGTCTCTCCACTTGCTCAGTTCTGAGAGATAAGTCTGTGTGAAAGCCGTCCTTCACCTAGCTTGTTGGGAACACAAAGTTTCTTTTCAGTTGCAAACTCCATTCCATACATATATATGGGTAGGTAGAAGCTCTAACTCGGTTTTACAGTGAAAACTGCAGGAACTTCAAGCCGGCACTAGGAAACAGACTGAGAAAGCAGAGAAAAAGTGTCTCATGCAACCCGTTCCCTTGGTGCTAGATGAACGAACGTCTCTCCACTTGCTCAGTTCTGAGAGATAAGTGTGTGTGAAAGCCGTCCTTCACCTAGCTTGTTGGGAACACAAAGTTTCTTTTCAGTTGCAAACTCCATTCCATACATATATATTTGGAGGTAGAATCTCCAACTCGTTTTTACAGTGAAAACTGCAGGAACTTCAAACCGGCACTAGGAAACAGACTGAGAAACAGAGAAAAAGTGTCTACTGCAACCCGTTCCCTTGGTGCTAGATGAACGAACGTCTCTCCACTTGCTCAGTTCTGAGAGATAAGTGTGTGTGAAAGCCGTCCTTCACCTAGCTTGTTGGGAACACAAAGTTTCTTTTCAGTTGCAAACTCCATTCCATACATATTTATGGGGAGGTACTAGCTCCAACTCGTTTTGACAGTGAAAACTTCAGGAAGTTCAAACCGGCATTAGGAAACAGACTTAGAAAGCAGACAAATAGTGTCTCCTGCAACCCGTTCACTTGGTGCTATATGAACGAACGTCTCTCCACTTGCTCATTTCGAAGAGATAAGTGTGTGTGAAAGCCGTCCTTCACCTAGCTTGTTGGGAACAAAAAGTTTCTTTTCAGTTGCAAACTCCATTCCATACATATATATGGGGAGGTAGAAGCTCCAACTCCGTTTGACAGTGAAAACTGCAGGAACTTCAAACCGGCACTAGGAAACAGACTGAAAAAGCAGAGAAAAAGTGTCTCCTTCAACCCGTTTCATTGGTGCTAGATGAACGAACGCCTCTCCAGTTGCTCAGTTCTGAGAGATAAGTGTGTGTGAAAGCCGTACTTCACCTAACTTTTTGGGAACAAAAAGTTTCTTTTCAGTTGCAAACTCCATTCCATACATATGTATGGGGAGGTACTAGCTCCAACTCGGTTTGACAGTGAAAACTGCAGGAACATCAAACCGGCATTAGGAAACAGACTGAGAAAGCAGAGAAAAAGTGTCTCCTTCAACCCGTTTCCTTGGTGCTAGATGAACGAACGCCTCTCCACTTGCTCAGTTCTGAGACATAAGTGTGTGTGAAAGCCGTACTTCACCTAGCTTGTTGGGAACACAAATTTTCTTTTCAGTTGCAAACTCCATTCCATACATATATATGGGGAGGTATTAGCTCCAACTCGGTTTTACAGTGAAAACTGCAGGAACTTCAAACCGGCACTAGGAAACAGACTGAGAAAGCAGAGAATAAGTGTCTCCTGCAACCCGTTCCCTTGGTGCTAGATGAACGAACATCTCTCCACTTGCTATGTTCTGAGAGATAAGTGTGTGTGAAAGCCGTCCTTCACTTAGCTTGTTGGGAACACAAAGTTTCTTTTCAGTTGCAAACTCCATTCCATACATATATATGGGGAGGTACTAGCTCCAACTCGGTTTGACAGTGAAAACTGCAGGAACTTCAAACCGGCACTACGAAACAGACTGAGAAAGCAGAGAAAAAGTGTCTCCTGCAACCCGTTCCCTTGGTGCTAGATGAACGAACGTCTCTCCACTTGCTCAGTTCTGAGAGATAAGTGTGTGTGAATGCAGTCCTTCACCTAGCTTGTTGGGAACACAAAGTTTCTTTTCAGTTGCAAACTCCATTCCATAAATATATATGGGGAGGTACTAGCTCCAACTCGGTTTTACAGTGAAAACTGCAGGAACTTCAAACCGGCACTAGGAAACAGACTGAGAAAGCAGAGAAAAATTGTCTCCTGCAAACCGTTCCATTGGTGCTAGATGAACGAACGTCTCTCCACTTGCTCAGTTCGGAGAGATAAGTGTGTGTGAAAGCCGTCCTTCACCTAGCTTGTTGGGAACACAAAGTTTCTTTTCAGTTGCAAACTCCATTCCATACATATATATGGGGAGGTAGAAGCTCCAAATCTGTTTTACAGTAAAAACTGCAGGAACTTCAAACCGGCACTAGGAAACAGACTGAGAAAGCAGAGAAAAAGTGTCTCCTGCAACCCGTTCCCTTGGTGCTAGGTGAACGAACGTCTCTCCACTTGCTCAGTTCTGAGAGTTAAGTGTGTGTGAAAGCCGTCCTTCACCTAGCTTGTTGGGAACACAAAGTTCCTTTTCAGTTGCAAACTCCATTCCATACATATATATGGGGAGGTACAAGCTCCAACACGGTTTTACAGTGAAAACTGCAGGAACTTCAAACCGGCACTAGGAAACAGACTGAGGAAGCAGAGAAAAAGTGTCTCCTGCAACCCGTTCCCTTGGTGCTAGATGAACGAACGTCTCTCCACTTGCTCTGTTCTGAGAGATAAGTGTGTGTGAAAGCCGTGCTTCACCTAGCTTGTTGGGAACACAAAGTTTCTTTTCAGTTGCAAACTCCATTCCATACATTTATATGGGGAGGTACTAGCTCTAACTCGGTTTTACAGTGAAAACTGCAGGAACTTCAAACCGGCACTAGGAAACAGACTGAGAAAGCAGAGAAAAAGTGTCTCCTGCAACCCGTTCCCTTGGTGCTAGATGAACGAACGTCTCTCCACTTGCTCAGTTCTGAGAGATAAGTGTGTGTGAAAGCCGTCCTTCACCTAGCTTGTTGGGAACACAAAGTTTCTTTTCAGTTGCAAACTCCATTCCATACATATATAAGGGGAGGTACTAGCTCCAACACGGTTTGACAGTGAAAACTGCAGGAACTTCAAACCGGCACTAGGAAACAGACTGAGAAAGCAGAGAAAAAGTGTCTCCTGCAACCCGTTCCCTTGGTGCTAGATGAACGAACGTCTCTCCACTTGCTCAGTTCGGAGAGATAAGTGTGTGTGAAAGCCGTCCTTCACCTAGCTTGTTGGGAACACAAAGTTTCTTTTCAGTTGCAAACTCCATTCCATACATATATATGGATAGGAACTAGCTCCAACTTGGTTTTACAGTGAAAACTGCAGGAACTTCAAACCGGCACTAGGAAACAGACTGATAAAGCAGAGAAAAATTGTGTCCTGCAACCCGTTCCCTTGGTGCTAGATGAACGAACGTCTCTCCACTTGCTCAGTTCTGAGAGATAAGTGTGTGTGAAAGCCGTCCTTCACCTAGCTTGTTGGGAACACAAAGTATCTTTTCAGTTGCAAACTCCATTCCATACATATATATGGGGAGGTAGAAGCTCCAACTCGATTTTACAGTGAAAAATGCAGGAACTTCAAACCGGCACTAGGAAACAGACTGAGAAAGCAGAGAAAAATTGTCTCCTGCAACCCGTTCCCTTGGTGCTAGATGAACGAACGTCTCTCCACTTGCTCAGTTCTGAGAGATAAGTGTGTGTGAAAGCCGTCCTTCACCTAGCTTGTTGGGAACACAAAGTTTCTTTTCAGTTGCAAACTCCATTCCATACATATATATGGATAGGAACTAGCTCCAACTTGGTTTTACAGTGAAAACTGCAGGAACTTCAAACCGGCACTAGGAAACAGACTGAGAAAGCAGAGAAAAAGTGTCTCCTGCAACCCGTTCCCTTGGTGCTAGATGAACGAACGTCTCTCCACTTGCTCAGTTCTGAGAGATAAGTGTGTGTGAAAGCCGTCCTTCACCTAGCTTCTTGGGAACACAAAGTTTCTTTTCAGTTGCAAACTCCATTCCATACATATATATGGGGAGGTACAAGCTCCAACTCGAGTTTACAGTGAAAACTGTAGGAACTTCAAACCGGAACTAGGAAACAGACTGAGGAAGCAGAGAAAAAGTGTCTCCTGCAACCCGTTCCCTTGGTGCTAGATGAACGAACGTCTCTCCACTTGCTCAGTTCTGAGAGATAAGTGTGTGTGAAAGCCGACCTTCACCTAGCTTGTTGGGAACACAAAGTTTCTTTTCAGTTGCAAACTCCATTCCATACATATATATGGGGAGGTACAAGCTCCAACTCGGGTTTACAGTGAAAACTGCAGGAACTTCAAACCGGCACTAGGAAACAGACTGAGGAAGCAGAGGAAAAGTGTCTCCTGCAACCCGTTCCCTTGGTGCTAGATGAACGAACGTCTCTCCACTTGCTCAGTTTTGAGAGATAAGTGTGTGTGAAAGCCGTCCTTCACCTAGCTTGTTGGGAACACAAAGTTTCTTAACAGTTGCAAATTCCATTCCATACATATATATGGGGAGGTACTAGCTCCAACTCGGTTTGACAGTGAAAACTGCAGGAACTTCAAACCGGCACTAGGAAACAGACTGAGGAAGCAGAGAAAAAGTGTCTCCTGCAACCCGTTCCCTTGGTGCTAGATGAACGAACGTCTCTCCACTTGCTCAGTTCTGAGAGATATGTGTGTGTGAAAGCCGTCCTTCACCTAGCTTGTTGTGAACACAAAGTTTCTTTTCAGTTGCAAACTCCATTCCATACATATATATGGGGAGGTACTAGCTCCAAATCGGTTTGACAGTGAAAACTGCAGGAACTTCAAACCGGCTCTAGGAAACAGTCTGAGGAAGCAGAGAAAAAGTGTCTCCTGCAACCCGTTCCCTTGGTGCTAGATGAACGAACGTCTCTCAACTTGCTCTGTTCTGAGAGATAAGTGTGTGTGAAAGCCGTCCTTCACCTAGCTTGTTGGGAACACAAAGTTTCTTTCAGTTGCAAACTCCATTCCATACATATATATGGGGAGGTAGAAGCTCCAACTCGGTTTGACAGTGAAAACTTCAGGAACTTCAAACCGGCACTAGGAAACAGACTGAGAAAGCAGAGAAAAAGTGTCTCCTGCAACCCGTTCCCTTTGTGCTAGATGAACGAACGTCTCTCCACTTGCTCATTTCTGAGAGATAAGTGTGTGTGAAAGCCGTCCTTCACCTAGCTTGTTGGGAACACAAAGTTTCTTTTCAGTTGCAAACTCCATTCCATACATATATATGGTTAGGAACTAGCTCCAAATTGGTTTTACAGTGAAAACTGCAGGAACTTCAAACCGGCACTAGGAAACAGACTGAGAAAGCAGAGAAAAAGTGTCTCCTGCAACCCGTTCCCTTGGTGCTAGATGAACGAACGTCTCTCCACTTGCTCAGTTCTGAGAGATAAGTGTGTGTGAAAGCCGTCCTTCACCTAGCTTCTTGGGAACACAAAGTTTCTTTTCAGTTGCAAACTCCATTCCATACATATATATGGGGAGGTAGAAGCTCCAAATCGGTTTTACAGTAAAAACTGCAGGAACTTCAAACCGGCACTAGGAAACAGACTGAGGAAGGAGAGAAAAAGTGTCTCCTGCAACCCGTTCCCTTGGTGCTAGATGAACGAACGTCTCTCCACTTGCTCAGTTCTGAGAGATAAGTGTGTGTGAAAGCCGTTCTTCACCTAGCTTGTTGGGAACACAAAGTTTCTTTTCAGTTGCAAACTCCATTCCATACATATATATGGGGAGGTAGAAGCTCCAACTCGGTTTTACAGTGAAAACTGCAGGAACTTCAAACCGGCACTAGGAAACAGACTGAGAAAGCAAGGAAAACGTGTCTCCTGCAAGACGTTCCCTTGGTGCTAGATGAACGAACGTCTCTCCACTTGCTCACTTCTGAGAGATAAGTGTGTGTGAAAGCCGTCCTTCATCTAGCTTGTTGGGAACACAAAGTTTCTTTTCAGTTGCAAACTCCATTCCATACATATATATGGGGAGGTAGAAGCTCCAACTCGGTTTTACAGTGAAAACTGCAGGAACTTCAAACCGGCACTAGGAAACAGACTGAGAAAGCAGAGAAAAAGTGTCTCCTGCAACCCGTTCCCTTGGTGCTAGGTGAACGAACGTCTCTCCAGTTGCTCAGTTCTGAGAGATAATTGTGTGTGAAAGCCGTCCTTCACCTAGCTTGTTGGGAACACAAAATTTCTTTTCAGTTGCAAACTCCATTCCATACATATATATGGATAGGAACTAGCTCCAACTTGGTTTTACAGTGAAAACTGCAGGAACTTCAAACCGGCACTAGGAAACAGACTGAGAAAGCAGAGAAAAAGTGTCTCCTGCAACCCGTTCCCTTGGTGCTAGATGAACGAACGCCTTTCCACTTGCTCAGTTCTGAAAGATAAGTGTGTGTGAAAGCCGTCCTTCACCTAGCTTCTTGGGAACACAAAGTTTCTTTTCAGTTTCAAACTCCATTCCATACATATATATGGGGAGGTAGAAGGTCCAACTCGGTTTTACAGTGAAAACTGCAGGAACTTCAAACCGGCACTAGGAAACAGACTGAGAAAGCAGAGAAAAAGTGTCTCCTGCAACCAGTTCCCTTGGTGCTAGGTGAACGAACGTCTCTCCACTTGCTCTGTTCTGAGAGATAAGTGTGTGTGAAAGCCGTCCTTCACCTAGCTTGTTGGGAACACAAAGTTTCTTTTCAGTTGCAAACTCCATTCCATACATATATATGGATAGGAACAAGCTCCAACTCGGTTTTACAGTGAAAACTGCAGGAACTTCAAACCGGCACTAGGAAACAGACTGAGAAATCAGAGAAAAAGTGTCTCCTGCAACACGTTCCCTTGGTGCTAGATGAACGAACGCCTTTCCACTTGCTCAGTTCTGAAAGATAAGTGTGTGAGAAAGCCGTCCTTCACCTAGCTTCTTGGGAACACAAAGTTTCTTTTCAGTTGCAAACTCCATTCCATACATATATATGGGGAGGTAGAAGCTCCAACTCGGTTTTACAGTGAAAACTGCAGGAACTTCAAACCGGCACTAGGAAACAGACTGAGAAAGCAGAGAAAAAGTGTCTCCTGCAACCCGTTCCCTTGGTGCTAGATGAACGAACGTCTCTCCACTTGCTCAGTCCTGAGAGATAAGTGTGTGTGAAAGCCGTCTTTCACATAGCTTGTTGGGAACACAAAGTTTCTTTTCAGTTGCAAACACCATTCCATACATATATATGGGGAGGTACTAGCTCCAAATCGGTTTGACAGTGAAAACTGCAGGAACTTCAAAACGGCACTAGGAAACAGACTGAGAAAGCAGAGAAAAAGTGTCTCCTGCAACCCGTTCCCTTGGTGCTAGATTAACGAACGTCTCTCCAGTTGCTCAGTTCTGAGAGATAAGTGTGTGTGAAAGCCGTACTTCACTTAGCTTGTTGGGAACATAAAGTTTCTTCTCAGTTGCAAACTCCATTCCATACATATATATGGGGAGGTACTAGTTCCAACTCGGTTTGACAGTGAAAACTGCAGGAACTTCAAACCGGCACTAGGAAACAGACTGAGAAAGCAGAGAAAAAGTGTCTCCTGCAACCCGTTCCCTTGGTGCTAGATGAACGAACGCCTTTCCACTTGCTCAGTTCTGAAAGATAAGTGTGTGTGAAAGCCGTCCTTCACCTAGCTTCTTGGGAACACAAAGTTTCTTTTCAGTTGCAAACTCCATTCCATACATATATATGGGGAGGTACTAGTTCCAACTCGGTTTTACAGTGAAAACTGCAGGAACTTCAAACCGGCACTAGGAAACAGACTGAGAAAGCAGAGAAAAAGTGTCTCCTGCAACCCGTTCCCTTGGTGCTAGATGAACGAACGCCTTTCCACTTGCTCAGTTCTGAAAGATAAGTGTGTGTGAAAGCCGTCCTTCACCTAGCTTCTTGGGAACACAAAGTTTCTTTTCAGTTGCAAACTCCATTCCATACATATATATGGGGAGGTAGAAGCTCCAACTCGGTTTTACAGTGAAAACTGCAGGAACTTCAAACCGGCACTAGGAAACAGACTGAGAAAGCAGAGAAAAAGTGTCTCCTGCAACCAGTTCCCTTGGTGCTAGGTGAACGAACGTCTCTCCACTTGCTCTGTTCTGAGAGATAAGTGTGTGTGAAAGCCGTCCTTCACCTAGCTTGTTGGGAACACAAAGTTTCTTTTCAGTTGCAAACTCCATTCCATACATATATATGGATAGGAACAAGCTCCAACTCGGTTTTACAGTGAAAACTGCAGGAACTTCAAACCGGCACTAGGAAACAGACTGAGAAAGCAGAGAAAAAGTGTCTCCTGCAACACGTTCCCTTGGTGCTAGATGAACGAACGCCTTTCCACTTGCTCAGTTCTGAAAGATAAGTGTGTGAGAAAGCCGTCCTTCACCTAGCTTCTTGGGAACACAAAGTTTCTTTTCAGTTGCAAACTCCATTCCATACATATATATGTGGAGGTAGAAGCTCCAACTCGGTTTTACAGTGAAAACTGCAGGAACTTCAAACCGGCACTAGGAAACAGACTGAGAAAGCAGAGAAAAAGTGTCTCCTGCAACCCGTTCCCTTGGTGCTAGATGAACGAACGTCTCTCCACTTGCTCAGTCCTGAGAGATAAGTGTGTGTGAAAGCCGTCTTTCACATAGCTTGTTGGGAACACAAATTTTCTTTTCAGTTGCAAACACCATTCCATACATATATATGGGGAGGTACTAGCTCCAAATCGGTTTGACAGTGAAAACTGCAGGAACTTCAAACCGGCACTAGGAAACAGACTGAGAAAGCAGAGAAAAAGTGTCTCCTGCAACCCGTTCCCTTGGTGCTAGATTAACGAACGTCTCTCCACTTGCTCAGTTCTGAGAGATAAGTGTGTGTGAAAGCCGTCCTTCACTTAGCTTGTTGGGAACATAAAGTTTCTTTTCAGTTGCAAACTCCATTCCATACATATATATGGGGAGGTACTAGTTCCAACTCGGTTTGACAGTGAAAACTGCAGGAACTTCAAACCGGCACTAGGAAACAGACTGAGAAAGCAGAGAAAAAGTGTCTCCTGCAACCCGTTCCCTTAGTGCTAGATGAACGAACGTCTCTCCACTTGCTCTGTTCTGACAGATAAGTGTGTGTGAAAGCCGTCCTTCACCTAGCTTGTTGGGAACACAAAGTTTCTTTTCAGTTGCAAACCCCATTCCATACATATATATGGATAGGGACTAGCTCCAACTTGGTTTTACAGTGAAAACTGCAGGAACATCAAACCGGCACTAGGAAACAGACTGAAAAAGCAGAGAAAAAGTGTCTCCTTCAACCCGTTTCCTTGGTGCTAGATGAACGAACGCCTCTCCAATTGCTCAGTTCTGAGAGATAAGTGTGTGTGAAAGCCGTACTTCACCTAGCTTTTTGGGAACAAAAAGTTTCTTTTCAGTTGCAAACTCCATTCCATACATATATATGGGGAGGTACTAGCTCCAACTCGGTTTGACAGTGAAAACTGCAGGAACATCAAACCGGCACTAGGAAACAGACTGAGAAAGCAGAGAAAAAGTGTCTCCTTCAACCCGTTTCCTTGGTGCTAGATGAACGAACGCCTCTCCACTTGCTCAGTTCTGAGAGATAAGTGTGTGTGAAAGCCTTCCTTCACCTAGCTTGTTGGGAACACAAATTTTCTTTTCAGTTGCAAACTCCATTCCATACATATATATGGGGAGGTATTAGCTCCAACTCGGTTTGACAGTGAAAACTGCAGGAACTTCAAATCGGCACTAGGAAACAGACTGAGAAAGCAGAGAATAAGTGTCTCCTGCAACCCGTTCCCTTGGTGCTAGATGAACGAACATCTCTCCACTTGCTATGTTCTGAGAGATAAGTGTGTGTGAAAGTCGTCCTTCACCTAGCTTGTTGGGAACACAAAGTTTCTTTTCAGTTGCAAACTCCATTCCATACATATATATGGGGAGGTAGAAGCTCCAACTCAGTTTTACAGTGAAAACTGCAGGAACTTCAAACCGGCACTAGGAAACAGACTGAGAAAGCAGAGAAAAAGTGTCTCCTGCAACCCGTTCCCTTGGTGCTAGATGAACGAACGTCTCTCCACTTGCTCAGTTCTGAGAGATAAGTCTGTGTGAAAGCCGTCCTTCACCTAGCTTGTTGGGAACACAAAGTTTCTTTTCAGTTGCAAACTCCATTCCATACATATATATGGGTAGGTAGAAGCTCTAACTCGGTTTTACAGTGAAAACTGCAGGAACTTCAAGCCGGCACTAGGAAACAGACTGAGAAAGCAGAGAAAAAGTGTCTCATGCAACCCGTTCCCTTGGTGCTAGATGAACGAACGTCTCTCCACTTGCTCAGTTCTGAGAGATAAGTGTGTGTGAAAGCCGTCCTTCACCTAGCTTGTTGGGAACACAAAGTTTCTTTTCAGTTGCAAACTCCATTCCATACATATATATTTGGAGGTAGAATCTCCAACTCGTTTTTACAGTGAAAACTGCAGGAACTTCAAACCGGCACTAGGAAACAGACTGAGAAACAGAGAAAAAGTGTCTACTGCAACCCGTTCCCTTGGTGCTAGATGAACGAACGTCTCTCCACTTGCTCAGTTCTGAGAGATAAGTGTGTGTGAAAGCCGTCCTTCACCTAGCTTGTTGGGAACACAAAGTTTCTTTTCAGTTGCAAACTCCATTCCATACATATTTATGGGGAGGTACTAGCTCCAACTCGTTTTGACAGTGAAAACTTCAGGAAGTTCAAACCGGCATTAGGAAACAGACTTAGAAAGCAGACAAATAGTGTCTCCTGCAACCCGTTCACTTGGTGCTATATGAACGAACGTCTCTCCACTTGCTCATTTCGAAGAGATAAGTGTGTGTGAAAGCCGTCCTTCACCTAGCTTGTTGGGAACACAAAGTTTCTTTTCAGTTGCAAACTCCATTCCATACATATATATGGGGAGGTAGAAGCTCCAACTCCGTTTGACAGTGAAAACTGCAGGAACTTCAAACCGGCACTAGGAAACAGACTGAAAAAGCAGAGAAAAAGTGTCTCCTTCAACCCGTTTCATTGGTGCTAGATGAACGAACGCCTCTCCAGTTGCTCAGTTCTGAGAGATAAGTGTGTGTGAAAGCCGTACTTCACCTAACTTTTTGGGAACAAAAAGTTTCTTTTCAGTTGCAAACTCCATTCCATACATATGTATGGGGAGGTACTAGCTCCAACTCGGTTTGACAGTGAAAACTGCAGGAACATCAAACCGGCACTAGGAAACAGACTGAGAAAGCAGAGAAAAAGTGTCTCCTTCAACCCGTTTCCTTGGTGCTAGATGAACGAACGCCTCTCCACTTGCTCAGTTCTGAGACATAAGTGTGTGTGAAAGCCGTACTTCACCTAGCTTGTTGGGAACACAAATTTTCTTTTCAGTTGCAAACTCCATTCCATACATATATATGGGGAGGTATTAGCTCCAACTCGGTTTTACAGTGAAAACTGCAGGAACTTCAAACCGGCACTAGGAAACAGACTGAGAAAGCAGAGAATAAGTGTCTCCTGCAACCCGTTCCCTTGGTGCTAGATGAACGAACATCTCTCCACTTGCTATGTTCTGAGAGATAAGTGTGTGTGAAAGCCGTCCTTCACTTAGCTTGTTGGGAACACAAAGTTTCTTTTCAGTTGCAAACTCCATTCCATACATATATATGGGGAGGTACTAGTTCCAACTCGGTTTGACAGTGAAAACTGCAGGAACTTCAAACCGGCACTAGGAAACATACTGAGAAAGCAGAGAAAAAGTGTCTCCTGCAACCCGTTCCCTTAGTGCTAGATGAACGAACGTCTCTCCACTTGCTCTGTTCTGACAGATAAGTGTGTGTGAAAGCCGTCCTTCACCTAGCTTGTTGGGAACACAAAGTTTCTTTTCAGTTGCAAACTCCATTCCATACATATATATGGATAGGGACTAGCTCCAACTTGGTTTTACAGTGAAAACTGCAGGAACTTCAAACCGGCACTAGGAAACAGACTGAGAAAGCAGAGAAAAAGTGTCTCCTGCAACCCGTTCCCTTGGTGCTAGATGAACGAACGTCTCTCCACTTGCTCAGTTCTGAGAGATAAGTGTGTGTGAAAGCCGTACTTCACCTAGCTTTTTGGGAACAAAAAGTTTCTTTTCAGTTGCAAACTCCATTCCATACATATATATGGGGAGGTACTAGCTCCAACTCGGTTTGACAGTGAAATCTGCAGGAACATCAAACCGGCACTAGGAAACAGACTGAGAAAGCAGAGAAAAAGTGTCTCCTTCAACCCGTTTCCTTGGTGCTAGATGAACGAACGCCTCTCCACTTGCTCAGTTCTGAGAGATAAGTGTGTGTGAAAGCCTTCCTTCACCTAGCTTGTTGGGAACACAAATTTTCATTTCAGTTGCAAACTCCATTCCATACAGATATATGGGGAGGTATTAGCTCCAACTCGGTTTGACAGTGAAAACTGCAGGAACATAAAACCGGCACTAGGAAACAGACTGAGAAAGCAGAGAATAAGTGTCTCCTGCAACCCGTTCCCTTGGTGCTAGATGAACGAACGTCTCTCCACTTGCTATGTTCTGAGAGATAAGTGTGTGTGAAAGCCGTTCTTCACCTAGCTTGTTGGGAACACAAAGTTTCTTTTCAGTTGCAAACACCATTCCATACATATATATGGGGAGGTAGAAGCTCCAACTCGGTTTTACAGTGAAAACTGCAGGAACTTCAAACCGGCACTAGGAAACAGACTGAGAAAGCAGAGAAAAAGTGTCTCCTGCAACCCGTTCCCTTGGTGCTAGATGAACGAACGTCTCTCCACTTGCTCAGTTCTGAGAGATAAGTGTGTGTGAAAGCCGTCCTTCACCTAGCTTGTTGGGAACACAAAGTTTCTTTTCAGTTGCAAACTCCATTCCATACATATATATGGGGAGGTACAAGCTCCAACTCGATTTTACAGTGAAAACTGTAGGAACTTCAAACCGGCACTAGGAAACAGAATGAGAAAGCAGAGAAAAAGTGTCTCCTGCAACCCGTTCCCTTGGTGCTAGATGAACGAACGTCTCTCCACTTGCTATGTTCTGAGAGATAAGTCTGTGTGAAAGCCGTCCTTCACCTAGCTTGTTGGGAACACAAAGTTTCTTTTCAGTTGCAAACTCCATTCCATACATATATATGGGGAGGTAGAAGCTCCAACACGGTTTTACAGTGAAAACTGCAGGAACTTCAAACCGGCACTAGGAAACAGACTGAGAAAGCAGAGAAAAAGTGTCTCATGCAACCCGTTCCCTTGGTGCTAGATGAACGAACGTCTCTCCACTTGCTCAGTTCTGAGAGATAAGTGTGTGTGAAAGCCGTCCTTCACCTAGCTTGTTGGGAACACAAAGTTTCTTTTCAGTTGCAAACTCCATTCCATACATATATATTTGGAGGTAGAAGCTCCAACTCGCTTTTACAGTGAAAACTGCAGGAACTTCAAACCGGCACTAGGAAACAGACTGAGAAACAGAGAAAAAGTGTCTCCTGCAACCCGTTCCCTTGGTGCTAGATGAACGAACGTCTCTCCACTTGCTCAGTTCTGAGAGATAAGTGTGTGTGAAAGCCGTCCTTCACCTAGCTTGTTGGGAACACAAATTTTCTTTTCAGTTGCAAACTCCATTCCATACATATATATGGGGAGGTACTAGCTCCAACTCGGTTTGACAGTGAAAACTTCAGGAAGTTCAAACCGGCATTAGGAAACAGACTTAGAAAGCAGACAAAAAGTGTCTCCTGAAACCCGTTCACTTGGTGCTATATGAACGAACGTCTCCCCACTTGCTCATTTCTGAGAGATAAGTGTGTGTGAAAGCCGTCCTTCACCTAGCTTGTTGGGAACACAAAGTTTCTTTTCAGTTTCAAACTCCATTCCATACATATATATGGGGAGGTAGAAGCTCCAACTCGGTTTGACAGTGAAAACTGCAGGAACTTCAAACCGGCACTAGGAAACAGACTGAAAAAGCAGAGAAAAAGTGTCTCCTGCAACCCGTTTCATTGGTGCTAGATGAACGAACGCCTCTCCACTTGCTCAGTTCTGAGAGATAAGTGTGTGTGAAAGCCGTACTTCACCTAACTTTTTGGGAACAAAAAGTTTCTTTTCAGTTGCAAACTCCATTCCATACATATGTATGGGGAGGTACTAGCTCCAACTCGGTTTGACAGTGAAAACTGCAGGAACATCAAACCGGCACTAGGAAACAGACTGAGAAAGAAGAGAAAAAGTGTCTACTTCAACCCGTTTCCTTGGTGCTAGATGAACGAACGCCTCTCCACTTGCTCAGTTCTGAGAGATAAGTGTGTGTGAAAGCCGTACTTCACCTAGCTTGTTGGGAACACAAATTTTCTTTTCAGTTGCAAACTCCATTCCATACATATATATGGGGAGGTATTAGCTCCAACTCGGTTTTACAGTGAAAACTGCAGGAACTTCTAACCGGCACTAGGAAACAGACTGAGAAAGCAGAGAAAAAGTGTCTCATGCAACCCGTTCCCTTGGTGCTAGATGAACGAACGTCTCTCCACTTGCTCAGTTCTGAGAGATAAGTGTGTGTGAAAGCCGTCCTTCACCTAGCTTGTTGGGAACACAAAGTTTCTTTTCAGTTGCAAACTCCATTCCATACATATATATTTGGAGGTAGAAGCTCCAACTCGCTTTTACAGTGAAAACTGCAGGAACTTCAAACCGGCACTAGGAAACAGACTGAGAAACAGAGAAAAAGTGTCTCCTGCAACCCGTTCCCTTGGTGCTAGATGAACGAACGTCTCTCCACTTGCTCAGTTCTGAGAGATAAGTGTGTGTGAAAGCCGTCCTTCACCTAGCTTGTTGGGAACACAAATTTTCTTTTCAGTTGCAAACTCCATTCCATACATATATATGGGGAGGTACTAGCTCCAACTCGGTTTGACAGTGAAAACTTCAGGAAGTTCAAACCGGCATTAGGAAACAGACTTAGAAAGCAGACAAAAAGTGTCTCCTGAAACCCGTTCACTTGGTGCTATATGAACGAACGTCTCCCCACTTGCTCATTTCTGAGAGATAAGTGTGTGTGAAAGCCGTCCTTCACCTAGCTTGTTGGGAACACAAAGTTTCTTTTCACTTTCAAACTCCATTCCATACATATATATGGGGAGGTAGAAGCTCCAACTCGGTTTGACAGTGAAAACTGCAGGAACTTCAAACCGGCACTAGGAAACAGACTGAAAAAGCAGAGAAAAAGTGTCTCCTGCAACCCGTTTCATTGGTGCTAGATGAACGAACGCCTCTCCACTTGCTCAGTTCTGAGAGATAAGTGTGTGTGAAAGCCGTACTTCACCTAACTTTTTGGGAACAAAAAGTTTCTTTTCAGTTGCAAACTCCATTCCATACATATGTATGGGGAGGTACTAGCTCCAACTCGGTTTGACAGTGAAAACTGCAGGAACATCAAACCGGCACTAGGAAACAGACTGAGAAAGAAGAGAAAAAGTGTCTACTTCAACCCGTTTCCTTGGTGCTAGATGAACGAACGCCTCTCCACTTGCTCAGTTCTGAGAGATAAGTGTGTGTGAAAGCCGTACTTCACCTAGCTTGTTGGGAACACAAATTTTCTTTTCAGTTGCAAACTCCATTCCATACATATATATGGGGAGGTATTAGCTCCAACTCGGTTTTACAGTGAAAACTGCAGGAACTTCAAACCGGCACTAGGAAACAGACTGAGAAAGCAGAGAATAAGTGTCTCCTGCAACCCGTTCCCTTGGTGCTAGATGAACGAACATCTCTCCACTTGCTATGTTCTGAGAGATAAGTGTGTGTGAAAGCCGTACTTCACCTAGCTTGTTGGGAACACAAAGTTTCTTTTCAGTTGCAAACTCCATTCCATACATATATATGGGGAGGTAGAATCTCCAAATCGGTTTTACAGTGAAACCTGCAGGAACTTCAAACCGGCACTAGGAAACAGACTGAGAAAACAGAGAAAAAGTGTCTCCTGCAACCCGTTCCCTTGGTGCTAGATGAACGAACGTCTCTCCACTTGCTCAGTTCTGAGAGATAAGTGTGTGTGAAAGCCGTCCTTCACCTAGCTTGTTGGGAACACTAAGTTTCTTTTCAGTTGCAAACTCCATTCCATACATATATATGGGGAGGTACAAGCTCCAACTCGATTTTACAGTGAAAACTGTAGGAATTTCAAACCGGCACTAGGAAACAGACTGAGAAAGCAGAGAAAAAGTGTCTCCTGCAACCCGTTCCCTTGGTGCTAGATGAACGAACGTCTCTCCACTTGCTCAGTTATGAGAGATAAGTCTGTGTGAAAGCCGTCCTTCACCTAGCTTGTTGGGAACACAAATTTTCTTTTCAGTTGCAAACTCCATTCCATACATATATATGGGGAGGTAGAAGCTCCAACTCGGTTTTACAGTGAAAACTGCAGGAACTTCAAACCGGCACTAGGAAACAGACTGAGAAAGCAGAGAAAAAGTTTCTCCTGCAACCCGTTCCCTTGGTGCTAGATGAACGAACGTCTCTCCACTTGCTCAGTTCTGAGAGATAAGTGTGTGTGAAAGCCGTCCTTCACCTAGCTTGTTGGGAACACAAATTTTCTTTTCAGTTGCAAACTCCATTCCATACATATATATGGGGAGGTAGAAACTCCAACTCGGTTTTACAGTGAAAACTGCAGGAACTTCAAACCGGCACTAGGAAACAGACTGAGAAAGCAGAGAAAAAGTGTCTCCTGCAACCCGTTCCCTTGGTGCTAGATGAACGAACGTCTCTCCACTTGCTCAGTTCTGAGAGATAAGTGTGTGTGAAAGCCGTCCTTCACCTAGCTTGTTGGGAACACAAATTTTCTTTTCAGTTGCAAACTCCATTCCATACATATATATGGGGAGGTACTAGCTCCAAATCGGTTTGACAGTGAAAACTGCAGGAACTTCAAACCGGCATTAGGAAAAAGACTGAGAAAGCAGACAAAAAGTGTCTCCTGCAACCCTTTCACTTGGTGCTATATGAACGAACGTCTCTCCAGTTGCTCATTTCTGAGAGATAAGTGTGTGTGAAAGCCGTCCTTCACCTAGCTTGTTGGGAACACAAAGTTTCTTTTCAGTTGCAAACTCCATTCCATACATATATATGGGGAGGTAGAAGCTCCAACTCGGTTTGACAGTGAAAACTGCAGGAACTTCAAACCGGCACTAGGAAACAGACTGAGAAAGCAAGGAAAAGTGTCTCCTGCAACACGTTCCCTTGGTGCTAGATGAACGAACGTCTCTCCACTTGCTCAGTTCTGAGAGATAAGTGCGTGTGAAAGCCGTCCTTCACCTAGCTTGTTGGGAACACAAAGCTTCTTTTCAGTTGCAAACTCCATTCCATACATATATATGGGGAGTTAGAAGCTCCAACTCGGTTTTACAGTGAAAACTGCAGGAACTTCAAACCGGCACTAGGAAACAGACTGAGAAAGCAGAGAAAAAGTGTCTCCTGCAACCCGTTCCCTTGGTGCTAGGTGAACGAACGTCTCTCCACTTGCTCAGTTCTGAGAGATAAGTGTGTGTGAAAGCCGTCCTTCACCTAGCTTGTTGGGAACACAAAGTTTCTTTTCAGTTGCAAACTCCATTCCATACATATATATGGATAGGATCTAGCTCCAACTTGGTTTTACAGTGAAAACTGCAGGAACTTGAAACCGGCACTAGGAAACAGACTGAGAAAGCAGAGAAAAAGTGTCTCCTGCAACCCGTTCCCTTGGTGCTAGATGAACGAACGCCTTTCCACTTGCTCAGTTCTGAGAGATAAGTGTGTGTGAAAGCCGTCCTTCACCTAGCTTCTTGGGAACACAAAGTTTCTTTTCAGTTGCAAACTCCATTCCATACATATATATGGGGAGGTAGAAGCTCCAAATCGGTTTTACAGTAAAAACTGCAGGAACTTCAAACCGGCACTAGAAAACAGACTGAGAAAGCAGAGAAAAAGTGTCTCCTGCAACCCGTTCCCTTGGTGCTAGATGAACGAACGTCTCTCCACTTGCTCAGTCCTGAGAGATAAGTGTGTGTGAAAGCCGTCCTTCACATAGCTTGTTGGGAACACAAAGTTTCTTTTCAGTTGCAAACTCCATTCCATACATATATATGGGGAGGTAGAAGCTCCAACTCGGTTTTACAGTGAAAACTGCAGGAACTTCAAACCGGCACTAGGAAACAGACTGAGAAAGCAGAGAAAAAGTGTCTCCTGCAACCCGTTCCCTTGGTGCTAGATGAACGAACGTCTCTCCACTTGCTCAGTTCTGAGAGATAAGTGTGTGTGAAAGCCGTCCTTCACCTAGCTTGTTGGGAACACAAATTTTCTTTTCAGTTGCAAACTCCATTCCATACATATATATGGGGAGGTAGAAACTCCAACTCGGTTTTACAGTGAAAACTGCAGGAACTTCAAACCGGCATTAGGAAAAAGACTGAGAAAGCAGACAAAAAGTGTCTCCTGCAACCCTTTCACTTGGTGCTATATGAACGAACGTCTCTCCACTTGCTCATTTCTGAGAGATAAGTGTGTGTGAAAGCCGTCCTTCACCTAGCTTGTTGGGAACACAAAGTTTCTTTTCAGTTGCAAACTCCATTCCATACATATATATGGGGAGGTAGAAGCTCCAACTCGGTTTGACAGTGAAAACTGCAGGAACTTCAAACCGGCACTAGGAAACAGACTGAGAAAGCAAGGAAAAGTGTCTCCTGCAACACGTTCCCTTGGTGCTAGATGAACGAACGTCTCTCCACTTGCTCAGTTCTGAGAGATAAGTGCGTGTGAAAGCCGTCCTTCACCTAGCTTGTTGGGAACACAAAGCTTCTTTTCAGTTGCAAACTCCATTCCATACATATATATGGGGAGTTAGAAGCTCCAACTCGGTTTTACAGTGAAAACTGCAGGAACTTCAAACCGGCACTAGGAAACAGACTGAGAAAGCAGAGAAAAAGTGTCTCCTGCAACCCGTTCCCTTGGTGCTAGGTGAACGAACGTCTCTCCACTTGCTCAGTTCTGAGAGATAAGTGTGTGTGAAAGCCGTCCTTCACCTAGCTTGTTGGGAACACAAAGTTTCTTTTCAGTTGCAAACTCCATTCCATACATATATATGGATAGGATCTAGCTCCAACTTTGTTTTACAGTGAAAAATGCAGGAACTTCAAACCGGCACTAGGAAACAGACTGAGAAAGCAGAGAAAAAGTGTCTCCTGCAACCCGTTCCCTTGGTGCTAGATGAACGAACGCCTTTCCACTTGCTCAGTTCTGAGAGATAAGTGTGTGTGAAAGCCGTCCTTCACCTAGCTTCTTGGGAACACAAAGTTTCTTTTCAGTTGCAAACTCCATTCCATACATATATATGGGGAGGTAGAAGCTAAAAAATCGGTTTTACAGTAAAAACTGCAGGAACTTCAAACCGGCACTAGAAAACAGACTGAGAAAGCAGAGAAAAAGTGTCTCCTGCAACCCGTTCCCTTGGTGCTAGATGAACGAACGTCTCTCCACTTGCTCAGTCCTGAGAGATAAGTGTGTGTGAAAGCCGTCATTCACCTAGCTTGCTGGGAACACAAAGTTTCTTTTCAGTTGCAAACACCATTCCATACATATATATGGGGTGGTACTAGCTCCAAATCGGTTTGACAGTGAAAACTGCAGGAACTTCAAAACGGCACTAGGAAACTGACTGAGAAAGCAGAGAAAAAGTGTCTCCTGCAAACCGTTCCCTTGGTGCTAGATTAACGAACGTCTCTCCACTTGCTCAGTTCTGAGAGATAAGTGTGTGTGAAAGCCGTCCTTCACCTAGCTTGTTGGGAACACAAATTTTCTTTTCAGTTGCAAACTCCATTCCATACATATATATGGATAGGAACTAGCTCCAACTTAGTTTTACAGGGTAAACTGCAGGAACTTCAAACCGGCACTAGGAAACAGACTGAGAAAGCAGAGAAAAAGTGTCTCCTGCAACCCGTTCCCTTGGTGCTAGATGAACGAACGTCTCTCCACTTGCTCAGTTCTGAGAGATAAGTGTGTGTGAAAGCCGTACTTCACCTAGCTTTTTGGGAACAAAAAGTTTCTTTTCAGTTGCAAATTCCATTCCATAAATATATATGGTGAGGTACTAGCTCCAACTCGGTTTGACAGTGAAAACTGCAGGAACATCAAACCGGCACTAGGAAACAGACTGAGAAAGCAGAGAGAAAGTGTCCCCTTCAACCCGTTTCCTTGGTGCTAGATGAACGAACGCCTCTCCACTTGCTCAGTTCTGAGAGATAAGTGTGTGTTAAAGCCGTACTTCACCTAGCTTTTTGGGAACAAAAAGTTTCTTTTCAGTTGCCAACTCAATTCCATACATATATATGGGGAGGTACTAGCTCCAACTCGGTTTTACAGTGAAAACTGCAGGAACTTCAAAACGGCACTAGGAAACAGACTGAGAAAGCAGAGAATATGTTTCTCCTGCAACCCGTTCCCTTGGTGCTAGATGAACGAACGTCTCTCCACTTGCTATGTTCTGAGAGATAAGTGTGTGTGAAAGCCGTCCTTCACCTAGCTTGTTGGGAACACAAAGTTTCTTTTCAGTTGCAAACTCCATTCCATACATATATATGGGGAGGTAGAAGCTCCAACTCGGTTTTACAGTGAAAACTGCAGGAACTTCAAACCGGCACTAGGAAACAGACTGAGAAAGCAGAGAATAAGTGTCTCCTGCAACCCGTTCCCTTGGTGCTAGATGAACGAACGTCTCTCCACTTGCTCAGTTCTGAGAGATAAGTGTGTGTGAAAGCCGTCCTTCACCTAGCTTGTTGGGAACACAAAGTTTCTTTTCAGTTGCAAACTCCATTCCATACATATATATTTGGAGGTAGAAACTCCAACACGGTTTTACAGTGAAAACTGCAGGAACTTCAAACCGGCACTAGGAAACAGACTGAGGAAGCAGAGAAAAAGTGTCTCCTGCAACCCGTTCCCTTGGTGCTAGATGAACGAACGTCTCTCCACTTGCTCAGTTCTGAGAGGTAAGTGTGTGTGAAAGCCGTCCTTCACCTAGCTTGTTGGGAACACAAATTTTCTTTTCAGTTGCAAACTCCATTCCATACATATATATGGGGAGGTACTAGCTCCAACTCGGTTTGACAGTGAAAACTGCAGGAACTTCAAACCGGCACTAGGAAACAGACTGAGAAAGCAGAGACAAAGTGTCTCCTGCAACCCGTTCCCTTGGTGCTAGATGAACGAACGTCTCTCCACTTGCTCTGTTCTGAGAGATAAGTGTGTGTGAAAGCCGTCCTTCACCTAGCTTGTTGGGAACACAAAGTTTCTTTTCAGTTGCAAATTCCATTCCATACATATATATGGGGAGGTAGAAGCTCCAACTCGGTTTTACAGTGAAAACTGCAGGAACTTCAAACCGGCACTAGGAAACAGACTGAGAAATCAGAGAAAAAGTGCCTCCTGCAACCCGTTCCCTTGGTGCTAGATGAACGAACGTCTCTCCACTTGCTCAGTTCTGAGAGATAAGTGTGTGTGAAAGCCGTCCTTCACCTAGCTTGTTGGGAACACAAAGTTTCTTTTCAGTTGCAAACTCCATTCCATACATATATATTTGGAGGTAGAAACTCCAACACGGTTTTACAGTGAAAACTGCAGGAACTTCAAAACGGCACTAGGAAACAGACTGAGAAAGCAGAGAAAAAGTGTCTCCTGCAACCCGTTCCCTTGGTGCTAGATGAACGAACGTCTCTCCACTTGCTCAGTTCTAAGAGGTAAGTGTGTGTGAAAGCCGTCCTTCACCTAGCTTGTTGGGAACACAAATTTTCTTTTCAGTTGCAAACTCCATTCCATACATATATATGGGGAGGTACTAGCTCCAACTCGGTTTGACAGTGAAAACTGCAGGAACTTCAAACCGGCACTAGGAAACAGACTGAGAAAGCAGACAAAAAGTGTCTCCTGCAACCCGTTCACTTGGTGCTATATGAACGAACGTCTCTCCACTTGCTCATTTCTGAGAGATAAGTGGGTGTGAAAGCCGTCCTTCACCTAGCTTGTTGGGAACACAAAGTTTCTTTTCAGTTGCAAACTCCATTCCATACATATATATGGGGAGGTAGAAGCTCCAACTCGGTTTTACAGTGAAAACTGCAGGAACTTCAAACCGGCACTAGGAAACAGACTGAGAAAGCAAGGAAAAAGTGTCTCCTGCAACACGTTCCCTTGGTGCTAGATGAACGAACGTCTCTCCACTTGCTCACTTCTGAGAGATAAGTGTGTGTGAAAGCCGTCCTTCACCTAGCTTGTTGGGAACACAAAGTTTCTTTTCAGTTGCAAACTCCATTCCATACATATATATGGGGAGGTAATAGCTCCAACTCGGTTTGACACTGAAAACTGCAGGATCTTCAAACCGGCATTGGGAAACAGACTGAGAAAGCAGAGAATAAGTGTCTCCTGCAACCCGTTCCCTTGGTGCTAGATGAACGAACGTCTCTCCACTTGCTATGTTCTGAGAGATAAGTGTGTGTGAAAGCCGTACTTCACCTAGCTTGTTGGGAACACAAAGTTTCTTTTCAGTTGCAAACTCCATTCCATACATATATATGGGGAGGTAGAAGCTCCAACTCGGTTTTACAGTGAAAACTGCAGGAACTTCAAACCGGCACTAGGAAACAGACTGAGAAAGCAGAGAAAAAGTGTCTCCTGCAACCCGTTCCCTTGGTGCTAGATGAACGAACGTCTCTCCACTTGCTCAGTTCTGAGAGATAAGTGTGTGTGAAAGCCGTCCTTCACCTAGCTTGTTGGGAACACAAAGTTTCTTTTCAGTTGCAAACCCCATTCCATACATATATATTTGGAGGTAGAAGCTCCAACACGGTTTTACAGTGAAAACTGCAGGAACTTCAAACCGGCACTAGGAAACAGACTGAGAAAGCAGAGAAAAAGTGTCTCCTGCAACCCGTTCCCTTGGTGCTAGATGAACGAACGTCTCTCCACTTGCTCAGTTCTGAGAGATAAGTGTGTGTGAAAGCCGTCCTTCACCTAGCTTGTTGGGAACACAAATTTTCTTTTCAGTTGCAAACTCCATTCCATACATATATATTTGGAGGTACAAGCTCCAACTCGGTTTTACAGTGAAAACTGCAGGAACTTCAAACCGGCACTAGGAAACAGACTGAGAAAGCAGACAAAAAGTGTCTCCTGCAACCCGTTCCCTTGGTGCTAGATGAACGAACGTCTCTCCACTTGCTCAGTTCTGAGAGATAAGTGTGTGTGAAAGCCGTCCTTCACCTAGCTTGTTGGGAACACAAATTTTCTTTTCAGTTGCAAACTCCATTCCATACATATATATGGGGAGGTACTAGCTCCAAATCGGTTTGACAGTGAAAACTGCAGGAACTTCAAACCGGCATTAGGAAAAAGACTGAGAAAGCAGACAAAAAGTGTCTCCTGCAACCCTTTCACTTGGTGCTATATGAACGAACGTCTCTCCACTTGCTCATTTCTGAGAGATAAGTGTGTGTGAAAGCCGTCCTTCACCTAGCTTGTTGGGAACACAAAGTTTCTTTTCAGTTGCAAACTCCATTCCATACATATATATGGGGAGGTAGAAGCTCCAACTCGGTTTGACAGTGAAAACTGCAGGAACTTCAAACCGGCACTAGGAAACAGACTGAGAAAGCAGAGAATAAGTGTCTCCTGCAACACGTTCCCTTGGTGCTAGATGAACGAACGTCTCTCCACTTGCTCAGTTCTGAGAGATAAGTGCGTGTGAAAGCCGTCCTTCACCTAGCTTGTTGGGAACACAAAGCTTCTTTTCAGTTGCAAACTCCATTCCATACATATATATGGGGAGTTAGAAGCTCCAACTCGGTTTTACAGTGAAAACTGCAGGAACTTCAAACCGGCACTAGGAAACAGACTGAGAAAGCAGAGAAAAAGTGTCTCCTGCAACCCGTTCCCTTGGTGCTAGGTGAACGAACGTCTCTCCACTTGCTCAGTTCTGAGAGATAAGTGTGTGTGAAAGCCGTCCTTCACCTAGCTTGTTGGGAACACAAAGTTTCTTTTCAGTTGCAAACTCCATTCCATACATATATATGGATAGGAACTAGCTCCAACTTGGTTTTAAAGTGAAAACTGCAGGAACTTCAAACCGGCACTAGGAAACAGACTGAGAAAGCAGAGAAAAAGTGTCTCCTGCAACCCGTTCCCTTGGTGCTAGATGAACGAACGCCTTTCCACTTGCTCAGTTCTGAGAGATAAGTGTGTGTGAAAGCCGTCCTTCACCTAGCTTCTTGGGAACAGAAAGTTTCTTTTCAGTTGCAAACTCCATTCCATAAATATATATGGGGAGGTAGAAGCTCCAAATCGGTTTTACAGTAAAAACTGCAGGAACTTCAAACCGGCACTAGAAAACAGACTGAGAAAGCAGAGAAAAAGTGTCTCCTGCAACCCGTTCCCTTGGTGCTAGATGAACGAACGTCTCTCCACTTGCTCAGTCCTGAGAGATAAGTGTGTGTGAAAGCCGTCCTTCACCTAGCTTGTTGGGAACACAAAGTTTCTTTTCAGTTGCAAACTCCATTCCATACATATATATGGATAGGGACTAGCTCCAACTTAGTTTTACAGTGAAAACTGCAGGAACTTCAAACCGGCACTAGGAAACAGACTGAGAAAGCAGAGAAAAAGTGTCTCCTGCAACCCGTTCCCCTGGTGCTAGATGAACGAACGTCTCTCCACTTGCTCAGTTCTGAGAGATAAGTGTGTGTGAAAGCCGTCCTTCACCTAGCTTGTTGGGAACACAAAGTTTCTTTTCAGTTGCAAACTCCATTCCATACATATATATGGATAGGAACTAGCTCCAACTTAGTTTTACAGTGAAAACTGCAGGAACTTCAAACCGGCACTAGGAAACAGACTGAGAAAGCAGAGAAAAAGTGTCTCCTGCAACCCGTTCCCCTGGTGCTAGATGAACGAACGTCTCTCCACTTGCTCAGTTCTGAGAGATAAGTGTGTGTGAAAGCCGTACATCACCTAGCTTTTTGGGAACAAAAAGTTTCTTATCAGTTGCAAATTCCATTCCATAAATATATATGGTGAGGTACTAGCTCCAACTCGGTTTGACAGTGAAAACTGCAGGAACATCAAACCGGCACTAGGAAACAGACTGAGAAAGCAGAGAGAAAGTGTCCCCTTCAACCCGTTTCCTTGGTGCTAGATGAACGAACGCCTCTCCACTTGCTCAGTTCTGAGAGATAAGTGTGTGTGAAAGCCGTACTTCAACTAGCTTTTTGGGAACAAAAAGTTTCTTTTCAGTTGCCAACTCAATTCCATACATATATATGGGGAGGTACTAGCTCCAACACGGTTTTACAGTGAAAACTGCAGGAACTTCAAACCGGCACTAGGAAACAGACTGAGAAAGCAGAGAATATGTTTCTCCTGCAACCCGTTCCCTTGGTGCTAGATGAACGAACGTCTCTCCACTTGCTATGTTCTGAGAGATAAGTGTGTGTGAAAGCCGTCCTTCACCTAGCTTGTTGGGAACACAAAGTTTCTTTTCAGTTGCAAACTCCATTCCATACATATATATGGGGAGGTAGAAGCTCCAACTCGGTTTTACAGTGAAAACTGCAGGAACTTCAAACCGGCACTAGGAAACAGACTGAGAAAGCAGAGAATAAGTGTCTCCTGCAACCCGTTCCCTTGGTGCTAGATGAACGAACGTCTCTCCACTTGCTCAGTTCTGAGAGATAAGTGTGTGTGAAAGCCGTCCTTCACCTAGCTTGTTGGGAACACAAAGTTTCTTTTCAGTTGCAAACTCCATTCCATACATATATATTTGGAGGTAGAAGCT
Source organism: Camelus dromedarius (assembly GCF_036321535.1). Classification (NCBI taxonomy): domain Eukaryota; kingdom Metazoa; phylum Chordata; class Mammalia; order Artiodactyla; family Camelidae; genus Camelus; species Camelus dromedarius. Next base: position 959,273 of record NW_026989835.1, read on the forward strand.
CCAACACGGTTTTACAGTGAAAACTGCAGGAACTTCAAACCGGCACTAGGAAACAGACTGAGGAAGCAGAGAAAAAGTGTCTCCTGCAACCCGTTCCCTTGGTGCTAGATGAACGAACGTCTATCCACTTGCTCAGTTCTGAGAGGTAAGTGTGTGTGAAAGCCGTCCTTCACCTAGCTTGTTGGGAACACAAATTTTCTTTTCAGTTGCAAACTCCATTCCATACATATATATGGGGAGGTACTAGCTCCAACTCGGTTTGACAGTGAAAACTGCAGGAACTTCAAACCGGCATTAGGAAACAGACTGAGAAAGCAGAGAATACGTGTCTCCTGCAACCCGTTCCCTTGGTGCTAGATGAACGAACGTCTCTCCACTTGCTATGTTCTGAGACATAAGTGTGTGTGAAAGCCGTCCTTCACCTAGCTTGTTGGGAACACAAAGTTTCTTTTCAGTTGCAAATTCCATTCCATACATATATATGGGGAGGTAGAAGCTCCAACTCGGTTTTACAGTGAAAACTGCAGGAACTTCAAACCGGCACTAGGAAACAGACTGAGAATTCAGAGAAAAATGTCTCCTGCAACCCGTTCCCTTGGTGCTAGATGAACGAACGTCTCTCCACTTGCTCAGTTCTGAGAGATAAGTGTGTGTGAAAGCCGTCCTTCACCTAGCTTGTTGGGAACACAAAGTTTCTTTTCAGTTGCAAACTCCATTCCATACATATATATTTGGAGGTAGAAACTCCAACACGGTTTTACAGTGAAAACTGCAGGAACTTCAAAACGGCACTAGGAAGCAGACTGAGAAAGCAGAGAAAAAGTGTCTCCTGCAACCCGTTCCCTTGGTGCTAGATGAACGAACGTCTCTCCACTTGCTCAGTTCTAAGAGGTAAGTGTGTGTGAAAGCCGTCCTTCACCTAGCTTGTTGGGAACACAAATTTTCTTTTCAGTTGCAAACTCCATTCCATACATATATATGGGGAGGTACTAGCTCCAACTCGGTTTGACAGTGAAAACTGCAGGAACTTCAAACCGGCACTAGGAAACAGACTGAGAAAGCAGACAAAAAGTGTCTCCTGCAACCCGTTTACTTGGTGCTATATGAACGAACGTCTCTCCACTTGCTCATTTCTGAGAGATAAGTGGGTGTGAAAGCCGTCCTTCACCTAGCTTGTTGGGAACACAAAGTTTCTTTTCAGTTGCAAACTCCATTCCATACATATATATGGGGAGGTAGAAGCTCCAACTCGGTTTTACAGTGAAAACTGCAGGAACTTCAAACCGGCACTAGGAAACAGACTGAGAAAGCAAGGAAAAAGTGTCTCCTGCAACACGTTCCCTTGGTGCTAGATGAACGAACGTCTCTCCACTTGCTCACTTCTGAGAGATAAGTGTGTGTGAAAGCCGTCCTTCACCTAGCTTGTTGGGAACACAAAGTTTCTTTTCAGTTGCAAACTCCATTCCATACATATATATGGGGAGGTACTAGCTCCAACTCGGTTTGACAGTGAAAACTGCAGGAACTTCAAACCGGCATTAGGAAACAGACTGAGAATGCAGAGAATAAGTGTCTCCTGCAACCCGTTCCCTTGGTGCTAGATGAACGAACGTCTCTCCACTTGCTATGTTCTGAGAGATAAGTGTGTGTGAAAGCCGTCCTTCACCTAGCTTGTTGGGAACACAAAGTTTCTTTTCAGTTGCAAACTCCATTCCATACATATATATGGGGAGGTAGAAGCTCCAACTCGGTTTTACAGTGAAAACTGCAGGAACTTCAAACCGGCACTAGGAAACAGACTGAGAAAGCAGAGAATAAGTGTCTCCTGCAACCCGTTCCCTTGGTGCTAGATGAACGAACGTCTCTCCACTTGCTCAGTTCTGAGAGATAAGTGTGTGTGAAAGCCGTCCTTCACCTAGCTTGTTGGGAACACAAAGTTTCTTTTCAGTTGCAAACTCCATTCCATACATATATATTTGGAGGTAGAAGCTCCAACACGGTTTTACAGTGAAAACTGCAGGAACTTCAAACCGGCACTAGGAAACAGACTGAGGAAGCAGAGAAAAAGTGTCTCCTGCAACCCGTTCCCTTGGTGCTAGATGAACGAACGTCTCTCCACTTGCTCAGTTCTGAGAGGTAAGTGTGTGTGAAAGCCGTCCTTCACCTAGCTTGTTGGGAACACAAATTTTCTTTTCAGTTGCAAACTCCATTCCATACATATATATGGGGAGGTACTAACTCCAACTCGGTTTGACAGTGAAAACTGCAGGAACTTCAAACCGGCATTAGGAAACAGACTGAGAATGCAGAGAATAAGTGTCTCCTGCAACCCGTTCCCTTGGTGCTAGATGAACGAACGTCTCTCCACTTGCTATGTTCTGAGACATAAGTGTGTGTGAAAGCCGTCCTTCACCTAGCTTGTTGGGAACACAAAGTTTCTTTTCAGTTGCAAATTCCATTCCATACATATATATGGGGAGGTAGAAGCTCCAACTCGGTTTTACAGTGAAAACTGCAGGAACTTCAAACCGGCACTAGGAAACAGACTGAGAATTCAGAGAAAAACTGTCTCCTGCAACCCGTTCCCTTGGTGCTAGATGAACGAACGTCTCTCCACTTGCTCAGTTCTGAGAGATAAGTGTGTGTGAAAGCCGTCCTTCACCTAGCTTGTTGGGAACACAAAGTTTCTTTTCAGTTGCAAACTCCATTCCATACATATATATTTGGAGGTAGAAACTCCAACACGGTTTTACAGTGAAAACTGCAGGAACTTCAAAACGGCACTAGGAAACAGACTGAGAAAACAGAGAAAAAGTGTCTCCTGCAACCCGTTCCCTTGGTGCTAGATGAACGAACGTCTCTCCACTTGCTCAGTTCTAAGAGGTAAGTGTGTGTGAAAGCCGTCCTTCACCTAGCTTGTTGGGAACACAAATTTTCTTTTCAGTTGCAAACTCCATTCCATACATATATATGGGGAGGTACTAGCTCCAACTCGGTTTGACAGTGAAAACTGCAGGAACTTCAAACCGGCACTAGGAAACAGACTGAGAAAGCAGACAAAAAGTGTCTCCTGCAACCCGTTCACTTGGTGCTATATGAACGAACGTCTCTCCACTTGCTCATTTCTGAGAGATAAGTGGGTGTGAAAGCCGTCCTTCACCTAGCTTGTTGGGAACACAAAGTTTCTTTTCAGTTGCAAACTCCATTCCATACATATATATGGGGAGGTAGAAGCTCCAACTCGGTTTTACAGTGAAAACTGCAGGAACTTCAAACCGGCACTAGGAAACAGACTGAGAAGCAAGGAAAAAGTGTCTCCTGCAACACGTTCCCTTGGTGCTAGATGAACGAACGTCTCTCCACTTGCTCACTTCTGAGAGATAAGTGTGTGTGAAAGCCGTCCTTCACCTAGCTTGTTGGGAACACAAAGTTTCTTTTCAGTTGCAAACTCCATTCCATACATATATATGGGGAGGTACTAGCTCCAACTCGGTTTGACAGTGAAAACTGCAGGAACTTCAAACCGGCATTAGGAAACAGACTGAGAATGCAGAGAATAAGTGTCTCCTGCAACCCGTTCCCTTGGTGCTAGATGAACGAACGTCTCTCCACTTGCTATGTTCTGAGAGATAAGTGTGTGTGAAAGCCGTCCTTCACCTAGCTTGTTGGGAGCACAAAGTTTCTTTTCAGTTGCAAACTCCATTCCATACATATATATGGGGAGGTAGAAGCTCCAACTCGGTTTTACAGTGAAAACTGCAGGAACTTCAAACCGGCACTAGGAAACAGACTGAGAAAGCAGAGAAAAAGTGTCTCCTGCAACCCGTTCCCTTGGTGCCAGATGAACGAACGTCTCTCCACTTGCTCAGTTCTGAGAGATAAGTGTGTGTGAAAGCCGTACTTCACCTAGCTTTTTGGGAACAAATAGTTTCTTTTCAGTTGCAAATTCCATTCCATAAATATATATGGTGAGGTACTAGCTCCAACTCGGTTTGACAGTGAAAACTGCAGGAACATCAAACCGGCACTAGGAAACAGACTGAGAAAGCAGAGAGAAAGTGTCCCCTTCAACCCGTTTCCTTGGTGCTAGATGAACGAACGCCTCTCCACTTGCTCAGTTCTGAGAGATAAGTGTGTGTGAAAGCCGTACTTCACCTAGCTTTTTGGGAACAAAAAGTTTCTTTTCAGTTGCCAACTCAAATCCATACATATATATGGGGAGGTACTAGCTCCAACTCGGTTTTACAGTGAAAACTGCAGGAACTTCAAACCGGCACTAGGAAACAGACTGAGAAAGCAGAGAATATGTTTCCCCTGCAACCCGTTCCCTTGGTGCTAGATGAACGAACGTCTCTCCACTTGCTATGTTCTGAGAGATAAGTGTGTGTGAAAGCCGTCCTTCACCTAGCTTGTTGGGAACACAAAGTTTCTTTTCAGTTGCAAACTCCATTCCATACATATATATGGGGAGGTAGAAGCTCCAACTCGGTTTTACAGTGAAAACTGCAGGAACTTCAAACCGGCACTAGGAAACAGACTGAGAAAGCAGAGAATAAGTGTCTCCTGCAACCCGTTCCCTTGGTGCTAGATGAACGAACGTCTCTCCACTTGCTCAGTTCTGAGAGATAAGTGTGTGTGAAAGCCGTCTTCACCTAGCTTGTTGGGAACACAAAGTTTCTTTTCAGTTGCAAACTCCATTCCATACATATATATTTGGAGGTAGAAGCTCCAACTCGGTTTGACAGTGAAAACTGCAGGAACTTCAAACCGGCACTAGGAAACAGACTGAGAAAGCAGACAAAATGTGTCTCCTGCAACCCGTTCCCTTGGTGCTATATGAACGAACGTCTCTCCACTTGCTCATTTCTGAGAGATAAGTGGGTGTGAAAGCCGTCCTTCACCTAGCTTGTTGGGAACACAAAGTTTCTTTTCAGTTGCAAACTCCATTCCATACATATATATGGGGAGGTAGAAGCTCCAACTCGGTTTTACAGTGAAAACTGCAGGAACTTCAAACCGGCACTAGGAAACAGACTGAGAAAGCAAGGAAAAAGTGTCTCCTGCAACACGTTCCCTTGGTGCTAGATGAACGAACGTCTCTCCACTTGCTCACTTCTGAGAGATAAGTGTGTGTGAAAGCCGTCCTTCACCTAGCTTGTTGGGAACACAAAGTTTCTTTTCAGTTGCAAACTCCATTCCATACATATATATGGGGAGGTAATAGCTCCAACTCGGTTTGACAGTGAAAACTGCAGGAACTTCAAACCGGCATTAGGAAACAGACTGAGAAAGCAGAGAATAAGTGTCTCCTGCAACCCGTTCCCTTGGTGCTAGATGAACGAACGTCTCTCCACTTGCTATGTTCTGAGAGATAAGTGTGTGTGAAAGCCGTCCTTCACCTAGCTTGTTGGGAACACAAAGTTTCTTTTCAGTTGCAAACTCCATTCCATACATATATATGGGGAGGTAGAAGCTCCAACTCGGTTTTACAGTGAAAACTGCAGGAACTTCAAACCGGCACTAGGAAACAGACTGAGAAAGCAGAGAAAAAGTGTCTCCTGCAACCCGTTCCCTTGGTGCTAGATGAACGAACGTCTCTCCACTTGCTCAGTTCTGAGAGATAAGTGTGTGTGAAAGCCGTCCTTCACCTAGCTTGTTGGGAACACAAAGTTTCTTTTCAGTTGCAAACCCCATTCCATACATATATATTTGGAGGTAGAAGCTCCAACACGGTTTTACAGTGAAAACTGCAGGAACTTCAAACCGGCACTAGGAAACAGACTGAGAAAGCAAGGAAAAAGTGTCTCCTGCAACACGTTCCCTTGGTGCTAGATGAACGAACGTCTCTCCACTTGCTCACTTCTGAGAGATATGTGTGTGTGAAAGCCGTCCTTCACCTAGCTTGTTGGGAACACAAATTTTCTTTTCAGTTGCAAACTCCATTCCATACATATATATGGGGAGGTACTAGCTCCAACTCGGTTTGACAGTGAAAACTGCAGGAACTTCAAACCGGCATTAGGAAACAGACTGAGAAAGCAGAGAATAAGTGTCTCCTGCAACCCGTTCCCTTGGTGCTAGATGAACGAACGTCTCTCCACTTGCTATGTTCTGAGACATAAGTGTGTGTGAAAGCCGTCCTTCACCTAGCTTGTTGGGAACACAAAGTTTCTTTTCAGTTGCAAATTCCATTCCATACATATATATGGGGAGGTAGAAGCTCCAACTCGGTTTTACAGTGAAAACTGCAGGAACTTCAAACCGGCACTAGGAAACAGACTGAGAATTCAGAGAAAAAGTGTCTCCTGCAACCCGTTCCCTTGGTGCTAGATGAACGAACGTCTCTCCACTTGCTCAGTTCTGAGAGATAAGTGTGTGTGAAAGCCGTCCTTCACCTAGCTTGTTGGGAACACAAAGTTTCTTTTCAGTTGCAAACTCCATTCCATACATATATATTTGGAGGTAGAAGCTCCAACACGGTTTTACAGTGAAAACTGCAGGAACTTCAAAACGGCACTAGGAAGCAGACTGAGAAAGCAGAGAAAAAGTGTCTCCTGCAACCCGTTCCCTTGGTGCTAGATGAACGAACGTCTCTCCACTTGCTCAGTTCTAAGAGGTAAGTGTGTGTGAAAGCCGTCCTTCACCTAGCTTGTTGGGAACACAAATTTTCTTTTCAGTTGCAAACTCCATTCCATACATATATATGGGGAGGTACTAGCTCCAACTCGGTTTGACAGTGAAAACTGCAGGAACTTCAAACCGGCACTAGGAAACAGACTGAGAAAGCAGACAAAAAGTGTCTCCTGCAACCCGTTTACTTGGTGCTATATGAACGAACGTCTCTCCACTTGCTCATTTCTGAGAGATAAGTGGGTGTGAAAGCCGTCCTTCACCTAGCTTGTTGGGAACACAAAGTTTCTTTTCAGTTGCAAACTCCATTCCATACATATATATGGGGAGGTAGAAGCTCCAACTCGGTTTTACAGTGAAAACTGCAGGAACTTCAAACCGGCACTAGGAAACAGACTGAGAAAGCAAGGAAAAAGTGTCTCCTGCAACACGTTCCCTTGGTGCTAGATGAACGAACGTCTCTCCACTTGCTCACTTCTGAGAGATAAGTGTGTGTGAAAGCCGTCCTTCACCTAGCTTGTTGGGAACACAAAGTTTCTTTTCAGTTGCAAACTCCATTCCATACATATATATGGGGAGGTACTAGCTCCAACTCGGTTTGACAGTGAAAACTGCAGGAACTTCAAACCGGCATTAGGAAACAGACTGAGAATGCAGAGAATAAGTGTCTCCTGCAACCCGTTCCCTTGGTGCTAGATGAACGAACGTCTCTCCACTTGCTATGTTCTGAGAGATAAGTGTGTGTGAAAGCCGTCCTTCACCTAGCTTGTTGGGAACACAAAGTTTCTTTTCAGTTGCAAACTCCATTCCATACATATATATGGGGAGGTAGAAGCTCCAACTCGGTTTTACAGTGAAAACTGCAGGAACTTCAAACCGGCACTAGGAAACAGACTGAGAAAGCAGAGAATAAGTGTCTCCTGCAACCCGTTCCCTTGGTGCTAGATGAACGAACGTCTCTCCACTTGCTCAGTTCTGAGAGATAAGTGTGTGTGAAAGCCGTCCTTCACCTAGCTTGTTGGGAACACAAAGTTTCTTTTCAGTTGCAAACTCCATTCCATACATATATATTTGGAGGTAGAAGCTCCAACACGGTTTTACAGTGAAAACTGCAGGAACTTCAAACCGGCACTAGGAAACAGACTGAGGAAGCAGAGAAAAAGTGTCTCCTGCAACCCGTTCCCTTGGTGCTAGATGAACGAACGTCTCTCCACTTGCTCAGTTCTGAGAGGTAAGTGTGTGTGAAAGCCGTCCTTCACCTAGCTTGTTGGGAACACAAATTTTCTTTTCAGTTGCAAACTCCATTCCATACATATATATGGGGAGGTACTAACTCCAACTCGGTTTGACAGTGAAAACTGCAGGAACTTCAAACCGGCATTAGGAAACAGACTGAGAATGCAGAGAATAAGTGTCTCCTGCAACCCGTTCCCTTGGTGCTAGATGAACGAACGTCTCTCCACTTGCTATGTTCTGAGACATAAGTGTGTGTGAAAGCCGTCCTTCACCTAGCTTGTTGGGAACACAAAGTTTCTTTTCAGTTGCAAATTCCATTCCATACATATATATGGGGAGGTAGAAGCTCCAACTCGGTTTTACAGTGAAAACTGCAGGAACTTCAAACCGGCACTAGGAAACAGACTGAGAATTCAGAGAAAAAGTGTCTCCTGCAACCCGTTCCCTTGGTGCTAGATGAACGAACGTCTCTCCACTTGCTCAGTTCTGAGAGATAAGTGTGTGTGAAAGCCGTCCTTCACCTAGCTTGTTGGGAACACAAAGTTTCTTTTCAGTTGCAAACTCCATTCCATACATATATATTTGGAGGTAGAAACTCCAACACGGTTTTACAGTGAAAACTTCAGGAACTTCAAAACGGCACTAGGAAACAGACTGAGAAAGCAGAGAAAAAGTGTCTCCTGCAACCCGTTCCCTTGGTGCTAGATGAACGAACGTCTCTCCACTTGCTCAGTTCTAAGAGGTAAGTGTGTGTGAAAGCCGTCCTTCACCTAGCTTGTTGGGAACACAAATTTTCTTTTCAGTTGCAAACTCCATTCCATACATATATATGGGGAGGTACTAGCTCCAACTCGGTTTGACAGTGAAAACTGCAGGAACTTCAAACCGGCACTAGGAAACAGACTGAGAAAGCAGACAAAAAGTGTCTCCTGCAACCCGTTCACTTGGTGCTATATGAACGAACGTCTCTCCACTTGCTCATTTCTGAGAGATAAGTGGGTGTGAAAGCCGTCCTTCACCTAGCTTGTTGGGAACACAAAGTTTCTTTTCAGTTGCAAACTCCATTCCATACATATATATGGGGAGGTAGAAGCTCCAACTCGGTTTTACAGTGAAAACTGCAGGAACTTCAAACCGGCACTAGGAAACAGACTGAGAAAGCAAGGAAAAAGTGTCTCCTGCAACACGTTCCCTTGGTGCTAGATGAACGAACGTCTCTCCACTTGCTCACTTCTGAGAGATAAGTGTGTGTGAAAGCCGTCCTTCACCTAGCTTGTTGGGAACACAAAGTTTCTTTTCAGTTGCAAACTCCATTCCATACATATATATGGGGAGGTACTAGCTCCAACTCGGTTTGACAGTGAAAACTGCAGGAACTTCAAACCGGCATTAGGAAACAGACTGAGAATGCAGAGAATAAGTGTCTCCTGCAACCCGTTCCCTTGGTGCTAGATGAACGAACGTCTCTCCACTTGCTATGTTCTGAGAGATAAGTGTGTGTGAAAGCCGTCCTTCACCTAGCTTGTTGGGAGCACAAAGTTTCTTTTCAGTTGCAAACTCCATTCCATACATATATATGGGGAGGTAGAAGCTCCAACTCGGTTTTACAGTGAAAACTGCAGGAACTTCAAACCGGCACTAGGAAACAGACTGAGAAAGCAGAGAAAAAGTGTCTCCTGCAACCCGTTCCCTTGGTGCCAGATGAACGAACGTCTCTCCACTTGCTCAGTTCTGAGAGATAAGTGTGTGTGAAAGCCGTACTTCACCTAGCTTTTTGGGAACAAATAGTTTCTTTTCAGTTGCAAATTCCATTCCATAAATATATATGGTGAGGTACTAGCTCCAACTCGGTTTGACAGTGAAAACTGCAGGAACATCAAACCGGCACTAGGAAACAGACTGAGAAAGCAGAGAGAAAGTGTCCCCTTCAACCCGTTTCCTTGGTGCTAGATGAACGAACGCCTCTCCACTTGCTCAGTTCTGAGAGATAAGTGTGTGTGAAAGCCGTACTTCACCTAGCTTTTTGGGAACAAAAAGTTTCTTTTCAGTTGCCAACTCAATTCCATACATATATATGGGGAGGTACTAGCTCCAACTCGGTTTTACAGTGAAAACTGCAGGAACTTCAAACCGGCACTAGGAAACAGACTGAGAAAGCAGAGAATATGTTTCCCCTGCAACCCGTTCCCTTGGTGCTAGATGAACGAACGTCTCTCCACTTGCTATGTTCTGAGAGATAAGTGTGTGTGAAAGCCGTCCTTCACCTAGCTTGTTGGGAACACAAAGTTTCTTTTCAGTTGCAAACTCCATTCCATACATATATATGGGGAGGTAGAAGCTCCAACTCGGTTTTACAGTGAAAACTGCAGGAAATTCAAACCGGCACTAGGAAACAGACTGAGAAAGCAGAGAATAAGTGTCTCCTGCAACCCGTTCCCTTGTTGCTAGATGAACGAACGTCTCTCCACTTGCTCAGTTCTGAGAGATAAGTGTGTGTGAAAGCCGTCTTCACCTAGCTTGTTGGGAACACAAAGTTTCTTTTCAGTTGCAAACTCCATTCCATACATATATATTTGGAGGTAGAAGCTCCAACACGGTTTTACAGTGAAAACTGCAGGAACTTCAAACCGGCACTAGGAAACAGACTGAGAAATCAGAGAAAAAGTGTCTCCTGCAACCCGTTCCCTTGGTGCTAGATGAACGAACGTCTCTCCACTTGCTCAGTTCTGAGAGATAAGTGTGTGTGAAAGCCGTCCTTCACCTAGCTTGTTGGGAACACAAAGTTTCTTTTCAGTTGCAAACTCCATTCCATACATATATATTTGGAGGTAGAAACTTCAACACGGTTTTACAGTGAAAACTGCAGGAACTTCAAAACGGCACTAGGAAACAGACTGAGAAAGCAGAGAAAAAGTGTCTCCTGCAACACGTTCCCTTGGTGCTAGATGAACGAACGTCTCTCCACTTGCTCACTTCTGAGAGATAAGTGTGTGTGAAAGCCGTCCTTCACCTAGCTTGTTGGGAACACAAAGTTTCTTTTCAGTTGCAAACTCCATTCCATACATATATATGGGGAGGTACTAGCTCCAACTCGGTTTGACAGTGAAAACTGCAGGAACTTCAAACCGGCATTAGGAAACAGACTGAGAATGCAGAGAATAAGTGTCTCCTGCAACCCGTTCCCTTGGTGCTAGATGAACGAACGTCTCTCCACTTGCTATGTTCTGAGAGATAAGTGTGTGTGAAAGCCGTCCTTCACCTAGCTTGTTGGGAGCACAAAGTTTCTTTTCAGTTGCAAACTCCATTCCATACATATATATGGGGAGGTAGAAGCTCCAACTCGGTTTTACAGTGAAAACTGCAGGAACTTCAAACCGGCACTAGGAAACAGACTGAGAAAGCAGAGAAAAAGTGTCTCCTGCAACCCGTTCCCTTGGTGCCAGATGAACGAACGTCTCTCCACTTGCTCAGTTCTGAGAGATAAGTGTGTGTGAAAGCCGTACTTCACCTAGCTTTTTGGGAACAAATAGTTTCTTTTCAGTTGCAAATTCCATTCCATAAATATATATGGTGAGGTACTAGCTCCAACTCGTTTTGACAGTGAAAACTGCAGGAACATCAAACCGGCACTAGGAAACAGACTGAGACAGCAGAGAGAAAGTGTCCCCTTCAACCCGTTTCCTTGGTGCTAGATGAACGAACGCCTCTCCACTTGCTCAGTTCTGAGAGATAAGTGTGTGTGAAAGCCGTACTTCACCTAGCTTTTTGGGAACAAAAAGTTTCTTTTCAGTTGCCAACTCAATTCCATACATATATATGGGGAGGTACTAGCTCCAACTCGGTTTTACAGTGAAAACTGCAGGAACTTCAAACCGGCACTAGGAAACAGACTGAGAAAGCAGAGAATATGTTTCCCCTGCAACCCGTTCCCTTGGTGCTAGATGAACGAACGTCTCTCCACTTGCTATGTTCTGAGAGATAAGTGTGTGTGAAAGCCGTCCTTCACCTAGCTTGTTGGGAACACAAAGTTTCTTTTCAGTTGCAAACTCCATTCCATACATATATATGGGGAGGTAGAAGCTCCAACTCGGTTTTACAGTGAAAACTGCAGGAAATTCAAACCGGCACTAGGAAACAGACTGAGAAAGCAGAGAATAAGTGTCTCCTGCAACCCGTTCCATTGGTGCTAGATGAACGAACGTCTCTCCACTTGCTCAGTTCTGAGAGATAAGTGTGTGTGAAAGCCGTCTTCACCTAGCTTGTTGGGAACACAAAGTTTCTTTTCAGTTGCAAACTCCATTCCATACATATATATTTGGAGGTAGAAGCTCCAACACGGTTTTACAGTGAAAACTGCAGGAACTTCAAACCGGCACTAGGAAACAGACTGAGAAATCAGAGAAAAAGTGTCTCCTGCAACCCGTTCCCTTGGTGCTAGATGAACGAACGTCTCTCCACTTGCTCAGTTCTGAGAGATAAGTGTGTGTGAAAGCCGTCCTTCACCTAGCTTGTTGGGAACACAAAGTTTCTTTTCAGTTGCAAACTCCATTCCATACATATATATTTGGAGGTAGAAACTTCAACACGGTTTTACAGTGAAAACTGCAGGAACTTCAAAACGGCACTAGGAAACAGACTGAGAAAGCAGAGAAAAAGTGTCTCCTGCAACCCGTTCCCTTGGTGCTAGATGAACGAACGTCTCTCCACTTGCTCAGTTCTAAGAGGTAAGTGTGTGTGAAAGCCGTCCTTCACCTAGCTTGTTGGGAACACAAATTTTCTTTTCAGTTGCAAACTCCATTCCATACATATATATGGGGAGGTACTAGCTCCAACTCGGTTTGACAGTGAAAACTGCAGGAACTTCAAACCGGCACTAGGAAACAGACTGAGAAAGCAGACAAAATGTGTCTCCTGCAACCCGTTCCCTTGGTGCTATATGAACGAACGTCTCTCCACTTGCTCATTTCTGAGAGATAAGTGGGTGTGAAAGCCGTCCTTCACCTAGCTTGTTGGGAACACAAAGTTTCTTTTCAGTTGCAAACTCCATTCCATACATATATATGGGGAGGTAGAAGCTCCAACTCGGTTTTACAGTGAAAACTGCAGGAACTTCAAACCGGCACTAGGAAACAGACTGAGAAAGCAAGGAAAAAGTGTCTCCTGCAACACGTTCCCTTGGTGCTAGATGAACGAACGTCTCTCAACTTGCTCACTTCTGAGAGATAAGTGTGTGTGAAAGCCGTCCTTCACCTAGCTTGTTGGGAACACAAAGTTTCTTTTCAGTTGCAAACTCCATTCCATACATATATATGGGGAGGTACTAGCTCCAACTCGGTTTGACAGTGAAAACTGCAGGAACTTCAAACCGGCATTAGGAAACAGACTGAGAAAGCAGAGAATAAGTGTCTCCTGCAACCCGTTCCCTTGGTGCTAGATGAACGAACGTCTCTCCACTTGCTATGTTCTGAGAGATAAGTGTGTGTGAAAGCCGTCCTTCACCTAGCTTGTTGGGAACACAAAGTTTCTTTTCAGTTGCAAACTCCATTCCATACATATATATGGGGAGGTAGAAGCTCCAACTCGGTTTTACAGTGAAAACTGCAGGAACTTCAAACCGGCACTAGGAAACAGACTGAGAAAGCAGAGAAAAAGTGTCTCCTGCAACCCGTTCCCTTGGTGCTAGATGAACGAACGTCTCTCCACTTGCTCAGTTCTGAGAGATAAGTGTGTGTGAAAGCCGTCCTTCACCTAGCTTGTTGGGAACACAAAGTTTCTTTTCAGTTGCAAACCCCATTCCATACATATATATTTGGAGGTAGAAGCTCCAACACGGTTTTACAGTGAAAACTGCAGGAACTTCAAACCGGCACTAGGAAACAGACTGAGAAAGCAGAGAAAAAGTGTCTCCTGCAACCCGTTCCCTTGGTGCTAGATGAACGAACGTCTCTCCACTTGCTCAGTTCTAAGAGGTAAGTGTGTGTGAAAGCCGTCCTTCACCTAGCTTGTTGGGAACACAAATTTTCTTTTCAGTTGCAAACTCCATTCCATACATATATATGGGGAGGTACTAGCTCCAACTCGTTTTGACAGTGAAAACTGCAGGAACTTCAAACCGGCATTAGGAAACAGACTGAGAAAGCAGACAAAAAGTGTCTCCTGCAACCCGTTCACTTGGTGCTATATGAACGAACGTCTCTCCACTTGCTCATTTCTGAGAGATAAGTGGGTGTGAAAGCCGTCCTTCACCTAGCTTGTTGGGAACACAAAGTTTCTTTTCAGTTGCAAACTCCATTCCATACATATATATGGGGAGGTAGAAGCTCCAACTCGGTTTGACAGTGAAAACTGCAGGAACTTCAAACCGGCACTAGGAAACAGACTGAGAAAGCAAGGAAAAAGTGTCTCCTGCAACACGTTCCCTTGGTGCTAGATGAACGAACGTCTCTCCACTTGCTCACTTCTGAGAGATAAGTGTGTGTGAAAGCCGTCCTTCACCTAGCTTGTTGGGAACACAAAGTTTCTTTTCAGTTGCAAACTCCATTCCATACATATATATGGGGAGGTAGAAGATCCAACTCGGTTTTACAGTGAAAACTGCAGGAACTTCAAACCGGCACTAGGAAACAGACTGAGAAAGCAGAGAAAAAGTGTCTCCTGCAACCCGTTCCCTTGTTGCTAGATGAACGAACGTCTCTCCACTTGCTCAGTTCTGAGAGATAAGTGTGTGTGAAAGCCGTCCTTCACCTAGCTTGTTTGGAACACAAAGTTTCTTTTCAGTTGCAAACTCCAATCCATACATATATATGGATAGGAACTAGCTCCAACTTGGTTTTACAGTGAAAACTGCAGGAACTTCCAACCGGCACTAGGAAACAGACTGAGAAAGCAGAGAAAAAGTGTCTCCTGCAACCCGTTCCCTTGGTGCTAGATGAACGAACGCCTTTCCACTTGCTCAGTTCTGAGAGATAAGTGTGTGTGAAAGCCGTCCTTCACCTAGCTTGTTGGAAAACAAAGTTTCTTTTCAGTTGCAAACTCCATTCCATACATATATATGGGGAGGTAGAAGCTCCAAATCGTTTTTACAGTAAAAACTGCAGGAACTTCAAACCGGCACTAGGAAACAGACTGAGAAAGCAGAGAATAAGTGTCTCCTGCAACCCGTTCCCTTGGTGCTAGATGAACGAACGTCTCTCCACTTGCTCAGTTCTGAGAGATAAGTGTGTGTGAAAGCCGTCTTCACCTAGCTTGTTGGGAACACAAAGTTTCTTTTCAGTTGCAAACTCCATTCCATACATATATATTTGGAGGTAGAAGCTCCAACTCGGTTTGACAGTGAAAACTGCAGGAACTTCAAACCGGCACTAGGAAACAGACTGAGAAAGCAGACAAAATGTGTCTCCTGCAACCCGTTCCCTTGGTGCTATATGAACGAACGTCTCTCCACTTGCTCATTTCTGAGAGATAAGTGGGTGTGAAAGCCGTCCTTCACCTAGCTTGTTGGGAACACAAAGTTTCTTTTCAGTTGCAAACTCCATTCCATACATATATATGGGGAGGTAGAAGCTCCAACTCGGTTTTACAGTGAAAACTGCAGGAACTTCAAACCGGCACTAGGAAACAGACTGAGAAAGCAAGGAAAAAGTGTCTCCTGCAACACGTTCCCTTGGTGCTAGATGAACGAACGTCTCTCCACTTGCTCACTTCTGAGAGATAAGTGTGTGTGAAAGCCGTCCTTCACCTAGCTTGTTGGGAACACAAAGTTTCTTTTCAGTTGCAAACTCCATTCCATACATATATATGGGGAGGTAATAGCTCCAACTCGGTTTGACAGTGAAAACTGCAGGAACTTCAAACCGGCATTAGGAAACAGACTGAGAAAGCAGAGAATAAGTGTCTCCTGCAACCCGTTCCCTTGGTGCTAGATGAACGAACGTCTCTCCACTTGCTATGTTCTGAGAGATAAGTGTGTGTGAAAGCCGTCCTTCACCTAGCTTGTTGGGAACACAAAGTTTCTTTTCAGTTGCAAACTCCATTCCATACATATATATGGGGAGGTAGAAGCTCCAACTCGGTTTTACAGTGAAAACTGCAGGAACTTCAAACCGGCACTAGGAAACAGACTGAGAAAGCAGAGAAAAAGTGTCTCCTGCAACCCGTTCCCTTGGTGCTAGATGAACGAACGTCTCTCCACTTGCTCAGTTCTGAGAGATAAGTGTGTGTGAAAGCCGTCCTTCACCTAGCTTGTTGGGAACACAAAGTTTCTTTTCAGTTGCAAACCCCATTCCATACATATATATTTGGAGGTAGAAGCTCCAACACGGTTTTACAGTGAAAACTGCAGGAACTTCAAACCGGCACTAGGAAACAGACTGAGAAAGCAAGGAAAAAGTGTCTCCTGCAACACGTTCCCTTGGTGCTAGATGAACGAACGTCTCTCCACTTGCTCACTTCTGAGAGATATGTGTGTGTGAAAGCCGTCCTTCACCTAGCTTGTTGGGAACACAAATTTTCTTTTCAGTTGCAAACTCCATTCCATACATATATATGGGGAGGTACTAGCTCCAACTCGGTTTGACAGTGAAAACTGCAGGAACTTCAAACCGGCATTAGGAAACAGACTGAGAAAGCAGAGAATAAGTGTCTCCTGCAACCCGTTCCCTTGGTGCTAGATGAACGAACGTCTCTCCACTTGCTATGTTCTGAGACATAAGTGTGTGTGAAAGCCGTCCTTCACCTAGCTTGTTGGGAACACAAAGTTTCTTTTCAGTTGCAAATTCCATTCCATACATATATATGGGGAGGTAGAAGCTCCAACACGGTTTTACAGTGAAAACTGCAGGAACTTCAAAACGGCACTAGGAAGCAGACTGAGAAAGCAGAGAAAAAGTGTCTCCTGCAACCCGTTCCCTTGGTGCTAGATGAACGAACGTCTCTCCACTTGCTCAGTTCTAAGAGGTAAGTGTGTGTGAAAGCCGTCCTTCACCTAGCTTGTTGGGAACACAAATTTTCTTTTCAGTTGCAAACTCCATTCCATACATATATATGGGGAGGTACTAGCTCCAACTCGGTTTGACAGTGAAAACTGCAGGAACTTCAAACCGGCACTAGGAAACAGACTGAGAAAGCAGACAAAAAGTGTCTCCTGCAACCCGTTTACTTGGTGCTATATGAACGAACGTCTCTCCACTTGCTCATTTCTGAGAGATAAGTGGGTGTGAAAGCCGTCCTTCACCTAGCTTGTTGGGAACACAAAGTTTCTTTTCAGTTGCAAACTCCATTCCATACATATATATGGGGAGGTAGAAGCTCCAACTCGGTTTTACAGTGAAAACTGCAGGAACTTCAAACCGGCACTAGGAAACAGACTGAGAAAGCAAGGAAAAAGTGTCTCCTGCAACACGTTCCCTTGGTGCTAGATGAACGAACGTCTCTCCACTTGCTCACTTCTGAGAGATAAGTGTGTGTGAAAGCCGTCCTTCACCTAGCTTGTTGGGAACACAAAGTTTCTTTTCAGTTGCAAACTCCATTCCATACATATATATGGGGAGGTACTAGCTCCAACTCGGTTTGACAGTGAAAACTGCAGGAACTTCAAACCGGCATTAGGAAACAGACTGAGAATGCAGAGAATAAGTGTCTCCTGCAACCCGTTCCCTTGGTGCTAGATGAACGAACGTCTCTCCACTTGCTATGTTCTGAGAGATAAGTGTGTGTGAAAGCCGTCCTTCACCTAGCTTGTTGGGAACACAAAGTTTCTTTTCAGTTGCAAACTCCATTCCATACATATATATGGGGAGGTAGAAGCTCCAACTCGGTTTTACAGTGAAAACTGCAGGAACTTCAAACCGGCACTAGGAAACAGACTGAGAAAGCAGAGAATAAGTGTCTCCTGCAACCCGTTCCCTTGGTGCTAGATGAACGAACGTCTCTCCACTTGCTCAGTTCTGAGAGATAAGTGTGTGTGAAAGCCGTCCTTCACCTAGCTTGTTGGGAACACAAAGTTTCTTTTCAGTTGCAAACTCCATTCCATACATATATATTTGGAGGTAGAAGCTCCAACACGGTTTTACAGTGAAAACTGCAGGAACTTCAAACCGGCACTAGGAAACAGACTGAGGAAGCAGAGAAAAAGTGTCTCCTGCAACCCGTTCCCTTGGTGCTAGATGAACGAACGTCTCTCCACTTGCTCAGTTCTGAGAGGTAAGTGTGTGTGAAAGCCGTCCTTCACCTAGCTTGTTGGGAACACAAATTTTCTTTTCAGTTGCAAACTCCATTCCATACATATATATGGGGAGGTACTAACTCCAACTCGGTTTGACAGTGAAAACTGCAGGAACTTCAAACCGGCATTAGGAAACAGACTGAGAATGCAGAGAATAAGTGTCTCCTGCAACCCGTTCCCTTGGTGCTAGATGAACGAACGTCTCTCCACTTGCTATGTTCTGAGACATAAGTGTGTGTGAAAGCCGTCCTTCACCTAGCTTGTTGGGAACACAAAGTTTCTTTTCAGTTGCAAATTCCATTCCATACATATATATGGGGAGGTAGAAGCTCCAACTCGGTTTTACAGTGAAAACTGCAGGAACTTCAAACCGGCACTAGGAAACAGACTGAGAATTCAGAGAAAAAGTGTCTCCTGCAACCCGTTCCCTTGGTGCTAGATGAACGAACGTCTCTCCACTTGCTCAGTTCTGAGAGATAAGTGTGTGTGAAAGCCGTCCTTCACCTAGCTTGTTGGGAACACAAAGTTTCTTTTCAGTTGCAAACTCCATTCCATACATATATATTTGGAGGTAGAAACTCCAACACGGTTTTACAGTGAAAACTTCAGGAACTTCAAAACGGCACTAGGAAACAGACTGAGAAAGCAGAGAAAAAGTGTCTCCTGCAACCCGTTCCCTTGGTGCTAGATGAACGAACGTCTCTCCACTTGCTCAGTTCTAAGAGGTAAGTGTGTGTGAAAGCCGTCCTTCACCTAGCTTGTTGGGAACACAAATTTTCTTTTCAGTTGCAAACTCCATTCCATACATATATATGGGGAGGTACTAGCTCCAACTCGGTTTGACAGTGAAAACTGCAGGAACTTCAAACCGGCACTAGGAAACAGACTGAGAAAGCAGACAAAAAGTGTCTCCTGCAACCCGTTCACTTGGTGCTATATGAACGAACGTCTCTCCACTTGCTCATTTCTGAGAGATAAGTGGGTGTGAAAGCCGTCCTTCACCTAGCTTGTTGGGAACACAAAGTTTCTTTTCAGTTGCAAACTCCATTCCATACATATATATGGGGAGGTAGAAGCTCCAACTCGGTTTTACAGTGAAAACTGCAGGAACTTCAAACCGGCACTAGGAAACAGACTGAGAAAGCAAGGAAAAAGTGTCTCCTGCAACACGTTCCCTTGGTGCTAGATGAACGAACGTCTCTCCACTTGCTCACTTCTGAGAGATAAGTGTGTGTGAAAGCCGTCCTTCACCTAGCTTGTTGGGAACACAAAGTTTCTTTTCAGTTGCAAACTCCATTCCATACATATATATGGGGAGGTACTAGCTCCAACTCGGTTTGACAGTGAAAACTGCAGGAACTTCAAACCGGCATTAGGAAACAGACTGAGAATGCAGAGAATAAGTGTCTCCTGCAACCCGTTCCCTTGGTGCTAGATGAACGAACGTCTCTCCACTTGCTATGTTCTGAGAGATAAGTGTGTGTGAAAGCCGTCCTTCACCTAGCTTGTTGGGAGCACAAAGTTTCTTTTCAGTTGCAAACTCCATTCCATACATATATATGGGGAGGTAGAAGCTCCAACTCGGTTTTACAGTGAAAACTGCAGGAACTTCAAACCGGCACTAGGAAACAGACTGAGAAAGCAGAGAAAAAGTGTCTCCTGCAACCCGTTCCCTTGGTGCCAGATGAACGAACGTCTCTCCACTTGCTCAGTTCTGAGAGATAAGTGTGTGTGAAAGCCGTACTTCACCTAGCTTTTTGGGAACAAATAGTTTCTTTTCAGTTGCAAATTCCATTCCATAAATATATATGGTGAGGTACTAGCTCCAACTCGGTTTGACAGTGAAAACTGCAGGAACATCAAACCGGCACTAGGAAACAGACTGAGAAAGCAGAGAGAAAGTGTCCCCTTCAACCCGTTTCCTTGGTGCTAGATGAACGAACGCCTCTCCACTTGCTCAGTTCTGAGAGATAAGTGTGTGTGAAAGCCGTACTTCACCTAGCTTTTTGGGAACAAAAAGTTTCTTTTCAGTTGCCAACTCAATTCCATACATATATATGGGGAGGTACTAGCTCCAACTCGGTTTTACAGTGAAAACTGCAGGAACTTCAAACCGGCACTAGGAAACAGACTGAGAAAGCAGAGAATATGTTTCCCCTGCAACCCGTTCCCTTGGTGCTAGATGAACGAACGTCTCTCCACTTGCTATGTTCTGAGAGATAAGTGTGTGTGAAAGCCGTCCTTCACCTAGCTTGTTGGGAACACAAAGTTTCTTTTCAGTTGCAAACTCCATTCCATACATATATATGGGGAGGTAGAAGCTCCAACTCGGTTTTACAGTGAAAACTGCAGGAAATTCAAACCGGCACTAGGAAACAGACTGAGAAAGCAGAGAATAAGTGTCTCCTGCAACCCGTTCCCTTGTTGCTAGATGAACGAACGTCTCTCCACTTGCTCAGTTCTGAGAGATAAGTGTGTGTGAAAGCCGTCTTCACCTAGCTTGTTGGGAACACAAAGTTTCTTTTCAGTTGCAAACTCCATTCCATACATATATATTTGGAGGTAGAAGCTCCAACACGGTTTTACAGTGAAAACTGCAGGAACTTCAAACCGGCACTAGGAAACAGACTGAGAAATCAGAGAAAAAGTGTCTCCTGCAACCCGTTCCCTTGGTGCTAGATGAACGAACGTCTCTCCACTTGCTCAGTTCTGAGAGATAAGTGTGTGTGAAAGCCGTCCTTCACCTAGCTTGTTGGGAACACAAAGTTTCTTTTCAGTTGCAAACTCCATTCCATACATATATATTTGGAGGTAGAAACTTCAACACGGTTTTACAGTGAAAACTGCAGGAACTTCAAAACGGCACTAGGAAACAGACTGAGAAAGCAGAGAAAAAGTGTCTCCTGCAACACGTTCCCTTGGTGCTAGATGAACGAACGTCTCTCCACTTGCTCACTTCTGAGAGATAAGTGTGTGTGAAAGCCGTCCTTCACCTAGCTTGTTGGGAACACAAAGTTTCTTTTCAGTTGCAAACTCCATTCCATACATATATATGGGGAGGTACTAGCTCCAACTCGGTTTGACAGTGAAAACTGCAGGAACTTCAAACCGGCATTAGGAAACAGACTGAGAATGCAGAGAATAAGTGTCTCCTGCAACCCGTTCCCTTGTTGCTAGATGAACGAACGTCTCTCCACTTGCTATGTTCTGAGAGATAAGTGTGTGTGAAAGCCGTCCTTCACCTAGCTTGTTGGGAGCACAAAGTTTCTTTTCAGTTGCAAACTCCATTCCATACATATATATGGGGAGGTAGAAGCTCCAACTCGGTTTTACAGTGAAAACTGCAGGAACTTCAAACCGGCACTAGGAAACAGACTGAGAAAGCAGAGAAAAAGTGTCTCCTGCAACCCGTTCCCTTGGTGCCAGATGAACGAACGTCTCTCCACTTGCTCAGTTCTGAGAGATAAGTGTGTGTGAAAGCCGTACTTCACCTAGCTTTTTGGGAACAAATAGTTTCTTTTCAGTTGCAAATTCCATTCCATAAATATATATGGTGAGGTACTAGCTCCAACTCGTTTTGACAGTGAAAACTGCAGGAACATCAAACCGGCACTAGGAAACAGACTGAGACAGCAGAGAGAAAGTGTCCCCTTCAACCCGTTTCCTTGGTGCTAGATGAACGAACGCCTCTCCACTTGCTCAGTTCTGAGAGATAAGTGTGTGTGAAAGCCGTACTTCACCTAGCTTGTTGTGAACACAAAGTTTCTTTTCAGTTGCAAACTCCATTCCATACATATATATGGGGAGGTACTAGCTCCAACTCGGTTTGACAGTGAAAACTGCAGGAACTTCAAACCGGCACTAGGAAACAGACTGAGAAAGCAGAGAATATGTTTCCCCTGCAACCCGTTCCCTTGGTGCTAGATGAACGAACGTCTCTCCACTTGCTATGTTCTGAGAGATAAGTGTGTGTGAAAGCCGTCCTTCACCTAGCTTGTTGGGAACACAAAGTTTCTTTTCAGTTGCAAACTCCATTCCATACATATATATGGGGAGGTAGAAGCTCCAACTCGGTTTTACAGTGAAAACTGCAGGAAATTCAAACCGGCACTAGGAAACAGACTGAGAAAGCAGAGAATAAGTGTCTCCTGCAACCCGTTCCATTGGTGCTAGATGAACGAACGTCTCTCCACTTGCTCAGTTCTGAGAGATAAGTGTGTGTGAAAGCCGTCTTCACCTAGCTTGTTGGGAACACAAAGTTTCTTTTCAGTTGCAAACTCCATTCCATACATATATATTTGGAGGTAGAAGCTCCAACACGGTTTTACAGTGAAAACTGCAGGAACTTCAAACCGGCACTAGGAAACAGACTGAGAAATCAGAGAAAAAGTGTCTCCTGCAACCCGTTCCCTTGGTGCTAGATGAACGAACGTCTCTCCACTTGCTCAGTTCTGAGAGAAAAGTGTGTGTGAAAGCCGTCCTTCACCTAGCTTGTTGGGAACACAAAGTTTCTTTTCAGTTGCAAACTCCATTCCATACATATATATTTGGAGGTAGAAACTTCAACACGGTTTTACAGTGAAAACTGCAGGAACTTCAAAACGGCACTAGGAAACAGACTGAGAAAGCAGAGAAAAAGTGTCTCCTGCAACCCGTTCCCTTGGTGCTAGATGAACGAACGTCTCTCCACTTGCTCAGTTCTAAGAGGTAAGTGTGTGTGAAAGCCGTCCTTCACCTAGCTTGTTGGGAACACAAATTTTCTTTTCAGTTGCAAACTCCATTCCATACATATATATGGGGAGGTACTAGCTCCAACTCGGTTTGACAGTGAAAACTGCAGGAACTTCAAACCGGCACTAGGAAACAGACTGAGAAAGCAGACAAAATGTGTCTCCTGCAACCCGTTCCCTTGGTGCTATATGAACGAACGTCTCTCCACTTGCTCATTTCTGAGAGATAAGTGGGTGTGAAAGCCGTCCTTCACCTAGCTTGTTGGGAACACAAAGTTTCTTTTCAGTTGCAAACTCCATTCCATACATATATATGGGGAGGTAGAAGCTCCAACTCGGTTTTACAGTGAAAACTGCAGGAACTTCAAACCGGCACTAGGAAACAGACTGAGAAAGCAAGGAAAAAGTGTCTCCTGCAACACGTTCCCTTGGTGCTAGATGAACGAACGTCTCTCAACTTGCTCACTTCTGAGAGATAAGTGTGTGTGAAAGCCGTCCTTCACCTAGCTTGTTGGGAACACAAAGTTTCTTTTCAGTTGCAAACTCCATTCCATACATATATATGGGGAGGTACTAGCTCCAACTCGGTTTGACAGTGAAAACTGCAGGAACTTCAAACCGGCATTAGGAAACAGACTGAGAAAGCAGAGAATAAGTGTCTCCTGCAACCCGTTCCCTTGGTGCTAGATGAACGAACGTCTCTCCACTTGCTATGTTCTGAGAGATAAGTGTGTGTGAAAGCCGTCCTTCACCTAGCTTGTTGGGAACACAAAGTTTCTTTTCAGTTGCAAACTCCATTCCATACATATATATGGGGAGGTAGAAGCTCCAACTCGGTTTTACAGTGAAAACTGCAGGAACTTCAAACCGGCACTAGGAAACAGACTGAGAAAGCAGAGAAAAAGTGTCTCCTGCAACCCGTTCCCTTGGTGCTAGATGAACGAACGTCTCTCCACTTGCTCAGTTCTGAGAGATAAGTGTGTGTGAAAGCCGTCCTTCACCTAGCTTGTTGGGAACACAAAGTTTCTTTTCAGTTGCAAACCCCATTCCATACATATATATTTGGAGGTAGAAGCTCCAACACGGTTTTACAGTGAAAACTGCAGGAACTTCAAACCGGCACTAGGAAACAGACTGAGAAAGCAGAGAAAAAGTGTCTCCTGCAACCCGTTCCCTTGGTGCTAGATGAACGAACGTCTCTCCACTTGCTCAGTTCTAAGAGGTAAGTGTGTGTGAAAGCCGTCCTTCACCTAGCTTGTTGGGAACACAAATTTTCTTTTCAGTTGCAAACTCCATTCCATACATATATATGGGGAGGTACTAGCTCCAACTCGTTTTGACAGTGAAAACTGCAGGAACTTCAAACCGGCATTAGGAAACAGACTGAGAAAGCAGACAAAAAGTGTCTCCTGCAACCCGTTCACTTGGTGCTATATGAACGAACGTCTCTCCACTTGCTCATTTCTGAGAGATAAGTGGGTGTGAAAGCCGTCCTTCACCTAGCTTGTTGGGAACACAAAGTTTCTTTTCAGTTGCAAACTCCATTCCATACATATATATGGGGAGGTAGAAGCTCCAACTCGGTTTGACAGTGAAAACTGCAGGAACTTCAAACCGGCACTAGGAAACAGACTGAGAAAGCAAGGAAAAAGTGTCTCCTGCAACACGTTCCCTTGGTGCTAGATGAACGAACGTCTCTCCACTTGCTCACTTCTGAGAGATAAGTGTGTGTGAAAGCCGTCCTTCACCTAGCTTGTTGGGAACACAAAGTTTCTTTTCAGTTGCAAACTCCATTCCATACATATATATGGGGAGGTAGAAGATCCAACTCGGTTTTACAGTGAAAACTGCAGGAACTTCAAACCGGCACTAGGAAACAGACTGAGAAAGCAGAGAAAAAGTGTCTCCTGCAACCCGTTCCCTTGTTGCTAGATGAACGAACGTCTCTCCACTTGCTCAGTTCTGAGAGATAAGTGTGTGTGAAAGCCGTCCTTCACCTAGCTTGTTGGGAACACAAAGTTTCTTTTCAGTTGCAAACTCCAATCCATACATATATATGGATAGGAACTAGCTCCAACTTGGTTTTACAGTGAAAACTGCAGGAACTTCCAACCGGCACTAGGAAACAGACTGAGAAAGCAGAGAAAAAGTGTCTCCTGCAACCCGTTCCCTTGGTGCTAGATGAACGAACGCCTTTCCACTTGCTCAGTTCTGAGAGATAAGTGTGTGTGAAAGCCGTCCTTCACCTAGCTTGTTGGAAAACAAAGTTTCTTTTCAGTTGCAAACTCCATTCCATACATATATATGGGGAGGTAGAAGCTCCAAATCGTTTTTACAGTAAAAACTGCAGGAACTTCAAACCGGCACTAGGAAACAGACTGAGAAAGCAGAGAAAAAGTGTCTCCTGCAACCCGTTCCCTTGGTGCTAGATGAACGAAAGTCTCTCCACTTGCTCAGTCCTGAGAGATAAGTCTGTGTGAAAGCCGTCCTTCACCTAGCTTGTTGGGAACACAAAGTTTCTTTTCAGTTGCAAACTCCATTCCATACATATATATGGGGAGGTACTAGCTCCAACTCGGTTTGACAGTGAAAACTGCAGGAACTTCAAACCGGCACTAGGAAACATACTGAGAAAGCAGAGAAAAAGTGTCTCCTGCAACCCGTTCCCTTGGTGCTAGATGAACGAACGTCTCTCCACTTGCTCTGTTCTGAGAGATAAGTGTGTGTGAAAGCCGTCCTTCACCTAGCTTGTTGGGAACACAAAGTTTCCTTTCAGTTGCAAACTCCATTCCATACATATATATGGATAGGAACTAGCTCCAACTTGGTTTTACAGTGAAAACTGCAGGAACTTCAAACCGGCACTAGGAAACAGACTGAGGAAGCAGAGAAAAAGTGTCTCCTGCAACCCGTTCCCTTGGTGCTAGATGAACGAACGCCTTTCCACTTGCTCAGTTCTGAGAGATAAGTGTGTGTGAAAGCCGTCCTTCACCTAGCTTGTTGGGAACACAAAGTTTCTTTTCAGTTGCAAACTCCATTCCATACATATATATGGGGAGGTAGAAGCTCCAAATCGGTTTTACAGTAAAAACTGCAGGAACTTCAAACCGGCACTAGGAAACAGACTGAGAAAGCAGAGAAAAAGTGTCTCCTGCAACCCGTTCCCTTGGTGCTAGATGAACGAAAGTCTCTCCACTTGCTCAGTCCTGAGAGATAAGTCTGTGTGAAAGCCGTCCTTCACCTAGCTTGTTGGGAACACAAAGTTTCTTTTCAGTTGCAAACTCCATTCCATACATGTATATGGGGAGGTACTAGCTCCAACTCGGTTTGACAGTGAAAACTGCAGGAACTTCAAACCGGCACTAGGAAACAGACTGAGAAAGCAGAGAAAAAGTGTCTCCTGCAACCCGTTCCCTTGGTGCTAGATGAACGAACGTCTCTCCACTTACTCTGTTCTGAGAGATAAGTGTGTGTGAAAGCCGTCCTTCACCTAGCTTGTTGGGAACACAAAGTTTCTTTTCAGTTGCAAACTCCATTCCATACATATATATGGGGAGGTAGAAGCTCCAACTCGGTTTTACAGTGAAAACTGCAGGAACTTCAAACCGGCACTAGGAAACAGACTGAGAAAGCAAGGAAAAAGTGTCTCCTGCAACACGTTCCCTTGGTGCTAGATGAACGAACGTCTCTCAACTTGCTCACTTCTGAGAGATAAGTGTGTGTGAAAGCCGTCCTTCACCTAGCTTGTTGGGAACACAAAGTTTCTTTTCAGTTGCAAACTCCATTCCATACATATATATGGGGAGGTACTAGCTCCAAATCGGTTTGACAGTGAAAACTGCAGGAACTTCAAACCGGCATTAGGAAACAGACTGAGAAAGCAGAGAATAAGTGTCTCCTGCAACCCGTTCCCTTGGTGCTAGATGAACGAACGTCTCTCCACTTGCTATGTTCTGAGAGATAAGTGTGTGTGAAAGCCGTCCTTCACCTAGCTTGTTGGGAACACAAAGTTTCTTTTCAGTTGCAAACTCCATTCCATACATATATATGGGGAGGTAGAAGCTCCAACTCGGTTTTACAGTGAAAACTGCAGGAACTTCAAACCGGCACTAGGAAACAGACTGAGAAAGCAGAGAAAAAGTGTCTCCTGCAACCCGTTCCCTTGGTGCTAGATGAACGAACGTCTCTCCACTTGCTCAGTTCTGAGAGATAAGTGTGTGTGAAAGCCGTCCTTCACCTAGCTTGTTGGGAACACAAAGTTTCTTTTCAGTTGCAAACTCCATTCCATACATATATATGGGGAGGTACTAGCTCCAACTCGGTTTGACAGTGAAAACTGCAGGAACTTCAAACCGGCATTAGGAAACAGACTGAGAAAGCAGAGAATAAGTGTCTCCTGCAACCCGTTCCCTTGGTGCTAGATGAACGAACGTCTCTCCACTTGCTATGTTCTGAGAGATAAGTGTGTGTGAAAGCCGTCCTTCACCTAGCTTGTTGGGAACACAAAGTTTCTTTTCAGTTGCAAACTCCATTCCATACATATATATGGGGAGGTAGAAGCTCCAACTCGGTTTTACAGTGAAAACTGCAGGAACTTCAAACCGGCACTAGGAAACAGACTGAGAAAGCAGAGAAAAAGTGTCTCCTGCAACCCGTTCCCTTGGTGCTAGATGAACGAACGTCTCTCCACTTGCTCAGTTCTGAGAGATAAGTGTGTGTGAAAGCCGTCCTTCACCTAGCTTGTTGGGAACACAAAGTTTCTTTTCAGTTGCAAACCCCATTCCATACATATATATTTGGAGGTAGAAGCTCCAACACGGTTTTACAGTGAAAACTGCAGGAACTTCAAACCGGCACTAGGAAACAGACTGAGAAAGCAGAGAAAAAGTGTCTCCTGCAACCCGTTCCCTTGGTGCTAGATGAACGAACGTCTCTCCACTTGCTCAGTTCTAAGAGGTAAGTGTGTGTGAAAGCCGTCCTTCACCTAGCTTGTTGGGAACACAAATTTTCTTTTCAGTTGCAAACTCCATTCCATACATATATATGGGGAGGTACTAGCTCCAACTCGTTTTGACAGTGAAAACTGCAGGAACTTCAAACCGGCATTAGGAAACAGACTGAGAAAGCAGACAAAAAGTGTCTCCTGCAACCCGTTCACTTGGTGCTATATGAACGAACGTCTCTCCACTTGCTCATTTCTGAGAGATAAGTGGGTGTGAAAGCCGTCCTTCACCTAGCTTGTTGGGAACACAAAGTTTCTTTTCAGTTGCAAACTCCATTCCATACATATATATGGGGAGGTAGAAGCTCCAACTCGGTTTGACAGTGAAAACTGCAGGAACTTCAAACCGGCACTAGGAAACAGACTGAGAAAGCAAGGAAAAAGTGTCTCCTGCAACACGTTCCCTTGGTGCTAGATGAACGAACGTCTCTCCACTTGCTCACTTCTGAGAGATAAGTGTGTGTGAAAGCCGTCCTTCACCTAGCTTGTTGGGAACACAAAGTTTCTTTTCAGTTGCAAACTCCATTCCATACATATATATGGGGAGGTAGAAGATCCAACTCGGTTTTACAGTGAAAACTGCAGGAACTTCAAACCGGCACTAGGAAACAGACTGAGAAAGCAGAGAAAAAGTGTCTCCTGCAACCCGTTCCCTTGTTGCTAGATGAACGAACGTCTCTCCACTTGCTCAGTTCTGAGAGATAAGTGTGTGTGAAAGCCGTCCTTCACCTAGCTTGTTGGGAACACAAAGTTTCTTTTCAGTTGCAAACTCCAATCCATACATATATATGGATAGGAACTAGCTCCAACTTGGTTTTACAGTGAAAACTGCAGGAACTTCCAACCGGCACTAGGAAACAGACTGAGAAAGCAGAGAAAAAGTGTCTCCTGCAACCCGTTCCCTTGGTGCTAGATGAACGAACGCCTTTCCACTTGCTCAGTTCTGAGAGATAAGTGTGTGTGAAAGCCGTCCTTCACCTAGCTTGTTGGAAAACAAAGTTTCTTTTCAGTTGCAAACTCCATTCCATACATATATATGGGGAGGTAGAAGCTCCAAATCGTTTTTACAGTAAAAACTGCAGGAACTTCAAACCGGCACTAGGAAACAGACTGAGAAAGCAGAGAAAAAGTGTCTCCTGCAACCCGTTCCCTTGGTGCTAGATGAACGAAAGTCTCTCCACTTGCTCAGTCCTGAGAGATAAGTCTGTGTGAAAGCCGTCCTTCACCTAGCTTGTTGGGAACACAAAGTTTCTTTTCAGTTGCAAACTCCATTCCATACATATATATGGGGAGGTACTAGCTCCAACTCGGTTTGACAGTGAAAACTGCAGGAACTTCAAACCGGCACTAGGAAACATACTGAGAAAGCAGAGAAAAAGTGTCTCCTGCAACCCGTTCCCTTGGTGCTAGATGAACGAACGTCTCTCCACTTGCTCTGTTCTGAGAGATAAGTGTGTGTGAAAGCCGTCCTTCACCTAGCTTGTTGGGAACACAAAGTTTCCTTTCAGTTGCAAACTCCATTCCATACATATATATGGATAGGAACTAGCTCCAACTTGGTTTTACAGTGAAAACTGCAGGAACTTCAAACCGGCACTAGGAAACAGACTGAGGAAGCAGAGAAAAAGTGTCTCCTGCAACCCGTTCCCTTGGTGCTAGATGAACGAACGCCTTTCCACTTGCTCAGTTCTGAGAGATAAGTGTGTGTGAAAGCCGTCCTTCACCTAGCTTGTTGGGAACACAAAGTTTCTTTTCAGTTGCAAACTCCATTCCATACATATATATGGGGAGGTAGAAGCTCCAAATCGGTTTTACAGTAAAAACTGCAGGAACTTCAAACCGGCACTAGGAAACAGACTGAGAAAGCAGAGAAAAAGTGTCTCCTGCAACCCGTTCCCTTGGTGCTAGATGAACGAAAGTCTCTCCACTTGCTCAGTCCTGAGAGATAAGTCTGTGTGAAAGCCGTCCTTCACCTAGCTTGTTGGGAACACAAAGTTTCTTTTCAGTTGCAAACTCCATTCCATACATGTATATGGGGAGGTACTAGCTCCAACTCGGTTTGACAGTGAAAACTGCAGGAACTTCAAACCGGCACTAGGAAACAGACTGAGAAAGCAGAGAAAAAGTGTCTCCTGCAACCCGTTCCCTTGGTGCTAGATGAACGAACGTCTCTCCACTTACTCTGTTCTGAGAGATAAGTGTGTGTGAAAGCCGTCCTTCACCTAGCTTGTTGGGAACACAAAGTTTCTTTTCAGTTGCAAACTCCATTCCATACATATTTATGGATAGGAACAAGCTCCAACTTGGTTTTACAGTGAAAACCGCAGGAACTTCAAAACGGCACTAGGAAACAGACTGAGAAAGCAGAGAAAAAGTGTCTCCTGCAACCCGTTCCCTTGGTGCTAGATGAACGAACGTCTCTCCACTTGCTCAGTTCTGAGAGATAAGTGTGTGTGAAAGCCGTACTTCACCTAGCTTTTTGGGAACAAAAAGTTTCTTTTCAGTTGCAAACTCCATTCCATACATATATATGGGGAGGTAGTAGCTCCAACTCGGTTTGACAGTGAAAACTGCAGGAACATCAAACCGGCACTAGGAAACAGACTGAGAAAGCAGAGAAAAAGTGTCTCCTTCAACCCGTTTCCTTGGTGCTAGATGAACGAACGCCTCTCCACTTGCTCAGTTCTGAGAGATAAGTGTGTGTGAAAGCCGTACTTCACCTAGCTTTTTGGGAACAAAAAGTTTCTTTTCAGTTGCAAACTCCATTCCATACATATATATGGGGAGGTACTAGCTCCAACTCGGTTTGACAGTGAAAACTGCAGGAACTTCAAACCGGCATTAGGAAACAGACTGAGAAAGCAGACAAAAAGTGTCTCCTGCAACCCGTTTCCTTGGTGCTAGATGAACGAACGCCTCTCCACTTGCTCAGTTCTGAGAGATAAGTGTGTGTGAAAGCCGTCCTTCACCTAGCTTTTTGGGAACAAAAAGTTTCTTTTCAGTTGCAAACTCCATTCCATACATATATATGGGGAGGTACTAGCTCCAACTCGGTTTGACAGTGAAAACTGCAGGAACATCAAACCGGCACTAGGAAACAGACTGAGAAAGCAGAGAAAAAGTGTCTCCTGCAACCCGTTCCCTTGGTGCTAGATGAACGAACGTCTCTCCACTTGCTCAGTTCTGAGAGGTATGTGTGTGTTAAAGCCGTACTTCACCTAGCTTGTTGGGAACACAAAGTTTCTTTTCAGTTGCAAACTCCATTCCATACATATATATGGGGAGGTACTAGCTCCAACTCGGTTTGACAGTGAAAACTGCAGGAACTTCAAACCGGCATTAGGAAACAGACTGAGAAAGCAGACAAAAAGTGTCTCCTGCAACCCGTTCACTTGGTGCTATATGAACGAACGTCTCTCCACTTGCTCATTTCTGAGAGATAAGTGGGTGTGAAAGCCGTCCTTCACCTAGCTTGTTGGGAACACAAAGTTTCTTTTCAGTTGCAAACTCCATTCCATACATATATATGGGGAGGTAGAAGCTCCAACTCGGTTTTACAGTGAAAACTGCAGGAACTTCAAACCGGCACTAGGAAACAGACTGAGAAAGCAAGGAAAAAGTGTCTCCTGCAACACGTTCCCTTGGTGCTAGATGAACGAACGTCTCTCCTCTTGCTCACTTCTGAGAGATAAGTGTGTGTGAAAGCCGTCCTTCACCTAGCTTGTTGGGAACACAAAGTTTCTTTTCAGTTGCAAACTCCATTCCATACATATATATGGGGATGTAGAAGCTCCAACTCGGTTTTACAGTGAAAACTGCAGGAACTTCAAACCGGCACTAGGAAAAAGACTGAGAAAGCAGAGAAAAAGTGTCTCCTGCAAACCGTTCCCTTGGTGCTAGATGAACGAACGTCTCCCCACTTGCTCAGTTCTGAGAGATAAGTGTGTGTGAAAGCCGTCCTTCACCTAGCTTGTTGGGAACACAAAGTTTCTTTTCAGTTGCAAACTCCATTCCATACATATATATGGGGAGGTACTAGCTCCAACTCGGTTTGACAGTGAAAACTGCAGGAACTTCAAACCGGCACTAGGAAACAGACTGAGGAAGCAGAGAAAAAGTGTCTCCTGCAACCCGTTCCCTTGGTGCTAGATGAACGAACGTCTCTCCACTTGCTCAGTTCTGAGAGATAAGTGTGTGTGAAAGCCGTCCTTCACCTAGCTTGTTGTGAACACAAAGTTTCTTTTCAGTTGCAAACTCCATTCCATACATATATATGGGGAGGTACTAGCTCCAACTCGGTTTGACAGTGAAAACTGCAGGAACTTCAAACCGGCACTAGGAAACAGACTGAGAAAGCAGAGAAAAAGTGTCTCCTGCAACCCGTTCCCTTGGTGCTAGATGAACGAACGTCTCTCCACTTGCTCTGTTCTGAGAGATAAGTGTGTGTGAAAGCCGTCCTTCACCTAGCTTGTTGGGAACACAAAGTTTCTTTTCAGTTGCAAACTCCATTCCATACATATATATGGGTAGGTACTAGCTCCAACTCGGTTTGACAGTGAAAACTGCAGGAACATCAAACCGGCACTAGGAAACAGACTGAGGAAGCAGAGAAAAAGTGTCTCCTGCAACCCGTTCCCTTGGTGCTAGATGAACGAACGTCTCTCCACTTGCTTAGTTCTGAGAGATAAGTGTGTGTGAAAGCCGTCCTTCACCTAGCTTGTTGGGAACACAAAGTTTCTTTTCAGTTGCAAACTCCATTCCATACATATATATGGGGAGGTACTAGCTCCAACTCGGTTTGACAGTGAAAACTGCAGGAACATCAAACCGGCACTAGGAAACAGACTGAGGAAGCAGAGAAAAAGTGTCTCCTGCAACCCGTTCCCTTGGTGCTAGATGAACGAACGTCTCTCCACTTGCTTAGTTCTGAGAGATAAGTGTGTGTGAAAGCCGTCCTTCACCTAGCTTGTTGGGAACACAAAGTTTCTTTTCAGTTGCAAACTCCATTCCATACATATATATGGGGAAGTACTAGCTCCAACTCGTTTTGACAGTGAAAACTGCAGGAACTTCAAACCGGCACTAGGAAACAGACTGAGAAAGCAGAGAAAAAGTGTCTCCTGCAACCCGTTCCCTTGGTGCTAGATGAACGAACGTCTCTCCACTTGCTCTGTTCTGAGAGATAAGTGTGTGTGAAAGCCGTCCTTCACCTAGCTTGTTGGGAACACAAAGTTTCTTTTCAGTTGCAAACTCCATTCCATACATATATATGGGGAGGTAGAAGCTCCAACTCGGTTTTACAGTGAAAACTGCAGGAACTTCAAACCGGCACTAGGAAACAGACTGAGAAAGCAGAGAAAAAGTGTCTCCTGCAACCCGTTCCCTTGGTGCTAGATGAACGAACGTCTCTCCACTTGCTCAGTTCTGAGAGATAAGTGTGTGTTAAAGCCGTCCTTCAACTAGCTTGTTGGGAACACAAAGTTTCTTTTCAGTTGCAAACTCCATTCCATACATATATATGGATAGGAACTAGCTCCAACTTGGTTTTACAGTGAAAACTGCAGGAACTTCAAACCGGCACTAGGAAACAGACTGAGAAAGCAGAGAAAAAGTGTCTCCTGCAAACCGTTCCCTTGGTGCTAGATGAACGAACGTCTCTCCACTTGCTCAGTTCTGAGAGATAAGTGTGTGTGAAAGCCGTAATTCACCTAGCTTTTTGGGAACAAAAAGTTTCTTTTCAGTTGCAAACTCCATTCAATACATACTTATGGGGAGGTACTAGCTCCAACACGGTTTGACAGTGAAAACTGCAGGAACATCAAACCGGCACTAGGAAACAGACTGAGAAAGCAGAGAAAAAGTTTCCCCTGCAACCCGTTCCCTTGGTGGTAGGTGAACGAACGTCTCTCCACTTGCTCACTTCTGAGAGATAAGTGTGTGTGAAAGCCATCCTTAACCTAGCTTGTTGGGAACACAAAGTTTCTTTTCAGTTGCAAACTCCATTCCATACATATATATGGGTAGGTACTAGCTCCAACTCGGTTTGACAGTGAAAACTGCAGGAACTTCAAAACGGCACTAGGAAACAGAATGAGAAAGCAGAGAAAAAGTGTCTCCTGCAACCCGTTCCCTTGGTGCTAGATGAACGAACGTCTCTCCACTTGCTCAGTTCTGAGAGTTAAGTGTGTGTGAAAGCCGTCCTTCACCTAGCTTGTTGGGAACACAAAGTTTCTTTTCAGTTGCAAACTCCATTCCATACATATATATGGGGAGGTACTAGCTCCAAATCGGTTTGAAAGTGAAAACTGCAGGAACTTCAAAACGGCACTAGGAAACAGACTGAGAAAGCAGAGAAAAAGTGTCTCTTGCAACCCGTTCCCTTGGTGCTAGATTAACGAACGTCTCTCCACTTGCTCAGTTCTGAGAGATAAGTGTGTGTGAAAGCCGTCCTTCACCTAGCTTGTTGGGAACATAAAGTTTCTTTTCAGTTGCAAACTCCATTCCTTACATATATATGGGGAGGTACTAGCTCCAACTCGGTTTTACAGTGAAAACTGCAGGAACTTCAAACCGGCACTAGGAAACAGACTAAGAAAGCAGAGAAAAAGTGTCTCCTGCAGCCCGTTCCCTTGGTGCTAGATGAACGAAAGTCTCTCCACTTGCTCAGTTCTGAGAGATAAGTGTGTGTGAAAGCCGTCCTTCACCTAGCTTGTTGGGAACACAAAGTTTCTTTTCAGTTGCAAACTCCATTCCATACATATATATTTGTAGGTAGAAGCTCCAACTCGGTTTTACAGTGAAAACTGCAGGAACTTCAAAACGGCACTAGGAAACAGACTGAGAAAGCAGAGAAAAAGTGTCTCCTGCAACCCGTTCCCTTGGTGCTAGATGAACGAAATTCTCTCCACTTGCTCAGTTCTGAGAGATAAGTGTGTGTGAAAGCCGTCCTTCACCTAGCTTGTTGGGAACACAAAGTTTCTTTTCAGTTGCAAACTCCATTCCATACATATATATTTGTAGGTAGAAGCTCCAACTCGGTTTTACAGTGAAAACTGCAGGAACTTCAAACCGGCACTAGGAAACAGACTGAGAAAGCAGGGAAAAAGTGTCTCCTGCAACCCGTTCTCTTGGTGCTATATGAACGAACGTCTCTCCACTTGCTCAGTTCTGAGAAATATGTGTGTGTGAAAGCCGTCCTTCACCTAGCTTGTTGGGAACACAAAGTTTCTTTTCAGTTGCAAACTCCATTCCATACATATATATGGGAAGGTAGAAGCTCCAACTCGGTTTTACAGTGAAAACTGCAGGAACTTCAAACCGGCACTAGGAAACAGACTGAGAAAGCAGAGAAAAAGTGTCTCCTTCAACCCGTTTCCTTGGTGCTAGATGAACGAACGTCTCTCCACTTGCTCAGTTCTGAGAGATAAGTGTGTGTGAAAGCCGTCCTTCACCTAGCTTGTTGGGAACACAAATTTTCTTTTCAGTTGCTATCTCCATTCCATACATATATATGGGGAGGTACTAGCTCCAACTCAGTTTTACAGTGAAAACTGCAGGAACTTCAAACCGGCACTAGGAAACAGACTGAGAAAGCAGAGAATAAGTGTCTCCTGCAACCCGTTCCCTTGGTGCTAGATGAACGAACGTCTCTCCACTTGCTCAGTTCTGAGAGATAAGTGTGTGTGAAAGCCGTCCTTCACATAGCTTGTTGGGAACACAAAGTTTCTTTTCAGTTGCAAACACCATTCCATACATATATATGGGGAGGTTGAAGCTCCAATTCGGTTTTACAGTGAAAACTGCAGGAACTTCAAACCGGCACTAGGAAACAGACTGAGAAAGCAGAGAAAAAGTGTCTCCTGCAACCCGTTCCCTTGGTGCTAGATGAACGAACGTCTCTCCACTTGCTCAGTTCTGAGAGATAAGTGTGTGTGAAAGCCGTCCTTCACCTAGCTTGTTGGGAACACAAAGTTTCTTTTCAGTTGCAAACTCCATTCCATACATATATATGGGGAGGTACTAGCTCCAACTCGGTTTGACAGTGAAAACTGCAGGAACTTCAAACCGGCACTAGGAGACAGAGTGAGGAAGCAGAGAAAAAGTGTCTTCTGCAACCCGTTCCCTTGGTGCTAGATGAACGAACGTCTCTCCACTTGCTCAGTTCTGAGAGATAAGTGTGTGTGAAAGCCGTCCTTCACCTAGCTTGTTGTGAACACAAAGTTTCTTTTCAGTTGCAAACTCCATTCCATACATATATATGGGGAGGTACTAGCTCCAACTCGGTTTGACAGTGAAAACTGCAGGAACTTCAAACCGGCACTAGGAAACAGACTGAGAAAGCAGAGAAAAAGTGTCTCCTGCAACCCGTTCCCTTGGTGCTAGATGAACGAACGTCTCTCCAGTTGCTAGGTTCGGAGAGATAACTGTGTGTGAAAGCCGTCCTTCACGTAGCTTGTTGGGAACACAAAGTTTCTTTTCAGTTGCAAACTCCATTCCATACATATATATGGGGAGGTACAAGCTCCAACTCGGTTTTACAGTGAAAACTGCAGGAACTTCAAACAGGCACTTAGAAACAGACTGAGAAAGCAGAGAAAAAGTGTCCCCTGCAACTCGTTCCCTTGGTGCTAGATGAACGAACGTCTCTCCACTTGCTCAGTTCGGAGAGAAAAGTGTGTGTGAAAGCCGTCCTTCACCTAGCTTCTTGGGAACACAAAGTTTCTTTTCAGTTGCAAACTCCATTCCATCCATATATATGGGGAGGTACTAGCTCCAACTCGGTTTGACAGTGAAAACTGCAGGAACTTCAAACCGGCACTAGGAAACAGACTGAGAAAGCAGAGAAAAAGTGTCTCCTGCCACCCGTTCCCTTGGTGCTAGATGAACGAACGTCTCTCCACTTGCTCTGTTCTGAGAGATAAGTGTGTGTGAAAGCCGTCCTTCACCTAGCTTGTTGGGAACACAAAGTTTCTTTTCAGTTGCAAACTCCATTCCATATATATATATGGGGAGGTAGAAGCTCCAACTCGGTTTTACAGTGAAAACTGCAGGAACTTCAAACCGGCACTAGGAAACAGACTGAGAAAGCAGAGAATAAGTGTCTCCTGCAACCCGTTCCCTTGGTGCTAGATGAACGAACGTCTCTCCACTTGCTCAGTTCTGAAAGATAAGTGTGTGTGAAAGCCGTCCTTCACCTAGCTTGTTGGGAACACAAATTTTCTTTTCAGTTGCAAACTCCATTCCATACATATATATGGGGAGGTACTAGCTCCAACTCGGTTTGACAGTGAAAACTGCAGGAACTTCAAACCGGCACTAGGAAACAGACTGAGAAAGCAGAGAAAAAGTGTCTCCTGCAACCCGTTCCCTTGGTGCTAGATGAACGAACGTCTCTCCAGTTGCTAGGTTCGGAAAGATAACTGTGTGTGAAAGCCGTCCTTCACCTAGCTTGTTGGGAACACAAAGTTTCTTTTCAGTTGCAAACTCCATTCCATACATATATATGGGGAGGTAGAAGCTCCAACTCGGTTTTACAGTGAAAACTGCAGGAACTTCAAACCGGCACTAGGAAACAGACTGAGAAAGCAGAGAAAAAGTGTCTCCTGCAACCCGTTCCCTTGGTGCTAGATGAACGAACGTCTCTCCACTTGCTCAGTTCTGAGAGATAAGTGTGTGTGAAAGCCGTCCTTCACCTAGCTTGTTGGGAACACAAATTTTCTTTTAAGTTCCAAACTCCATTCCATACATATATATGGGGAGGTAGAAGCTCCAACTCGGTTTTACAGTGAAAACTGCAGGAACTTCAAACCGGCACTAGGAAACAGACTGAGAAAGCAGAGAAAAAGTGTCTCCTGCAACCCGTTCACTTGGTGCTATATGAACGAACGTCTCTCCACTTGCTCAGTTCTGAGAGATAAGTGTGTGTGAAAGCCGTACTTCACCTAGCTTGTTGGGAACACAAAGTTTCCTTTCAGTTGCAAACTCCATTCCATACATATATATGGATAGGAACTAGCTCCAACTTGGTTTTACAGTGAAAACTGCAGGATCTTCAAACCGGCACTAGGAAACAGACTTAGAAAGCAGAGAAAAAGTGTCTCCTGCAACCCGTTCCCTTGGTGCTAAATGAACGAACGTCTCTCCACTTGCTCAGTTCTGAGAGATAAGTGTGTGTGAAAGCCGTCCTTCACCTAGCTTCTTGGGAACACAAAGTTTCTTTTCAGATACAAACTCCATTCCATACATATATATGGGGAGGTAGAAGCTCCAAATCGTTTTTACAGTAAAAACTGCAGGAACTTCAAACCGGCACTAGGAAACAGACTGAGAAAGGAGAGAATAAGTGTCTCCTGCAACCCGTTCCCTTGGTGCTAGATGAACGAACGTCTCTCCACTTGCTCAGTTCTGAGAGTTAAGTGTGTGTGAAAGCCGTCCTTCACCTAGCTTGTTGGGAACACAAAGTTTCTTTTCAGTTGCAAACTCCATTCCATACATATATATGGGGAGGTACAAGCTCCAATTCGGTTTTACAGTGAAAACTGCAGGAACTTCAAACCGGCACTAGGAAACAGACTGAGGAAGCAGAGAAAAATTGTCTCCTGCAACCCGTTCCCTTGGTGCTAGATGAACGAACGTCTCTCCACTTGCTCTGTTCTGAGAGATAAGTGTGTGTGAAAGCCGTCCTTCACCTAGCTTGTTGGGAACACAAAGTTTCTTTTCAGTTGCAAACTGCATTCCATACATATATATTTGTAGGTAGAAGCTCCAACTCAGTTTTACAGTGAAAACTGCAGGAACTTCAAACCGGCACTAGGAAACAGACTGAGAAAGCAGAGAAAAAGTGTCTCCTGCAACCCGTTCCCTTGGTGCTAGATGAACGAAATTCTCTCCACTTGCTCAGTTCTGAGAGATAAGTGTGTGTGAAAGCCGTCCTTCACCTAGCTTGTTGGGAACACAAGTTTCTTTTCAGTTGCAAACTCCATTCCATACATATATATGGGAAGGTAGAAGCTCCAACTCGGTTTTACAGTGAAAACTGCAGGAACTTCAAACCGGCACTAGGAAACAGACTGAGAAAGCAGGGAAAAAGTGTCTCCTGCAACCCGTTCCCTTGGTGGTAGATGAATGAACGTCTCTCCACTTGCTCACTTCTGAGAGAAAAGTGTGTGTGAAAGCCGTCCTTCACCTAGCTTTTTGGGAACACAAAGTTTCTTTTCAGTTGCACACTCCATTCCATACATATATATTTGGAGGTAGAAGCTCCAACTCGGTTTTACAGTGAAAACTGCAGGAACTTCAAACCGGCACTAGGAAACAGACTGAGAAAGCAGAGAAAAAGTGTCTCCTGCAAACCGTTCCCTTGGTGCTAGTTGAACGAACGTCTCTCCAGTTGCTAGGTTCGGAGAGATAACTGTGTGTGAAAGCCGTCCTTCACCTAGCTTGTTGGGAACACAAAGTTTCTTTTCAGTTGCAAACTCCATTCCATACATATATATGGGGAGGTACAAGCTCCAACTCGGTTTTACAGTGAAAACTGCAGGAACTTCAAACAGGCACTTAGAAACAGACTGAGAAAGCAGAGAAAAAGTGTCCCCTGCAACTCGTTCCCTTGGTGCTAGATGAACGAACGTCTCTCCACTTGCTCAGTTCTGAGAGATAAGTGTGTGTGAAAGCAGTCCTTCACCTAGCTTCTTGGGAACACAAAGTTTCTTTTCAGTTGCAAACTCCATTCCATCCATATATATGGGGAGGTACTAGCTCCAACTCGGTTTGACAGTGAAAACTGCAGGAACTTCAAACCGGCACTAGGAAACAGACTGAGAAAGCAGAGAAAAATGTCTCCTGCCACCCGTTCCCTTGGTGCTAGAAGAACGAACGTCTCTCCACTTGCTCTGTTCTGAGAGATAACTGTGTGTGAAAGCCGTCCTTCACCTAGCTTGTTGGGAACACAAAGTTTCTTTTCAGTTGCAAACTCCATTCCATACATATATATGGGGAGGTAGAAGCTCCAACTCGGTTTTACAGTGAAAACTGCAGGAACTTCAAACCGGCACTAGGAAACAGACTGAGAAAGCAGAGAATAAATGTCTCCTGCAACCCGTTCCCTTGGTGGTAGATGAACGAACGTCTCACCACTTGCTCAGTTCTGAGAGTTAAGTGTGTGTGAAAGCCGTCCTTCACCTAGCTTGTTGGGAACACAAAGTTTCTTTTCAGTTGCAAACTCCATTCCATACATATATATGGGGAGGTACAAGCTCCAATTCGGTTTTACAGTGAAAAATGCAGGAACTTCAAACCGGCACTAGGAAACAGACTGAGGAAGCAGAGAAAAAGTGTCTCCTGCAACCCGTTCCCTTGGTGCTAGATGAACGAACGTCTCTCCACTTGCTCAGTTCTGAGATATAATTGTGTGTGAAAGCCGTCCTTCACCTAGCTTGTTGGGAACACAAAGTTTCTTTTCAGTTGCAAACTCCATTCCATACATATATATGGGGAGGTACAAGCTCCAACTCGGATTTACAGTGAAAACTGCAGGAACTTCAAACCGGCACTAGGAAACAGACTGAGGAATCAGAGAAAAAGTGTCTCCTGCAACCCGTTCCCTTGGTTCTAGATGAGCGAAGGTCTCTCCACTTGCTCTGTTCTGAGAGATAAGTGTGTGTGAAAGCCGTCCTTCACCTAGCTTGTTTTGAACACAAAGTTTCTTTTCAGTTGCAAACTCCATTCCATACATATATATGGGGAGGTACTAGCTCCAACTCGGTTTGACAGTGAAAACTGCAGGAACTTCAAACCGGCACTAGGAAACAGACTGAGAAAGCAGAGAAAAAGTGTCCCCTGCAACCCGTTCCCTTGGTGCTAGATGAACGAACGTCTCTCCACTTGCTCTGTTCTGAGAGACAAGTGTGTGTGAAAGCCGTCCTTCACCTAGCTTGTTGGGAACACAAAGTTTCTTTTCAGTTGCAAACTCCATTCCATACATATATATGGATAGGAACTAGCTCCAACATGGTTTTACAGTGAAAACTGCAGGAACTTCAAACCGGCACTAGGAAACAGACTGAGAAAGCAGAGAAAAAGTGTCTCCTGCATACCGTTCCCTTGGTGCTAGATGAACGAACGTCTCTCCACTTGCTAAGTTCTGAGAGATAAGTGTGTGTGAAAGCCGTAATTCACCTAGCTTTTTGGGAACAAAAAGTTTCTTTTCAGTTGCAAACTCCATTCAATACATACATATGGGGATGTACTAGCTCCAACACGGTTTGACAGTGAAAACTGCAGGAACATCAAACCGGCACTAGGAAACAGACTGAGAAAGCAGAGAAAAAGTTTCTCCTGCAACCCGTTCACTTGGTGGTAGGTGAACGAACGTCTCTCCACTTGCTCACTTCTGAGAGATAAGTGTGTGTGAAAGCCATCCTTAACATAGCTTGTTGGGAACAAAAAGTTTCTTTTCAGTTGCAAACTCCATTCCATACATATATATGGGGAGGTACTAGCTCCAACTCGGTTTGACAGTGAAAACTGCAGGAACTTCAAACCGGCACTAGGAAACAGACTGAGAAAGCAGAGAATAAGTGTCTCCTGCAACCCGTTCCCTTGGTGCTAGATGAACGAACGTCTCTCCACTTGCTTAGTTCTGAGAGATAAGTGTGTGTGAAAGCCGTCCTTCACCTAGCTTGTTGGGAACACAAAGTTTCTTTTCAGGTGCAAACTCCATTCCATACATATATATGGGGAGGTACTAGCTCCAAATCGGTTTGAATGTGAAAACTGCAGGAACTTCAAAACGGCACTAGGAAACAGACTGAGAAAGCAGAGAAAAAGTGTCTCCTGCAACCCGTTCCCTTGGTGCTAGATTAACGAACGTCTCTCCACTTGCTCAGTTCTGAGAGATAGGTGTGTGTGAAAGCCGTCCTTCACCTAGCTTGTTGGGAACATAAAGTTTCTTTTCAGTTGCAAACTCCATTCCATACATATATATGGGGAGGTACTAGCTCCAACTCGGTTTTACAGTGAAAACTGCAGGAACTTCAAACCGGCACTAGGAAACAGACTGAGAAAGCAGAGAAAAAGTGTCTCCTGCAACCCGTTCCCTTGGTGCTAGATGAACGAACGTCTCTCCACTTGCTCAGTTCTGAGAGATAAGTGTGTGTGAAAGCCGTCCTTCTCCTAGCTTGTTGGGAACACAAAGTTTCTTTTCAGTTGCAAACTCTATTCCATACATATATATTTGTAGGTAGAAGCTCCAACTCGGTTTTACAGTGAAAACTGCAGGAACTTCAAACCGGCACTAGGAAACAGACTGAGAAAGCAGAGAAATAGTGTCTCCTGCAACCCGTTCCCTTGGTGCTAGATGAACGAACGTCTCTCCACTTGCTCAGTTCTGAGAGATAAGTGTGTGTGAAAGCCGTCCTTCACCTAGCTTGTTGGGAACACAAATTTTCTTTTCAGTTGCAAACTCCATTCCATACATATATATGGGGAGGTACTAGCTCCAACTCGGTTTTACAGTGAAAACTGCAGGAACTTCAAACCGGCACTAGGAAACAGACTGAGAAAGCAGGGAAAATGTGTCTCCTGCAACCCGTTCCCTTGGTGCTAGATGAACGAACGTCTCTCCACTTGCTCACTTCTGAGAGAAAAGTGTGTGTGAAAGCCGTCCTTCACCTAGCTTTTTGGGAACACAAAGTTTCTTTTCAGTTGCACAATCCATTCCTTACATATATATTTGGAGGTAGAAGCTCCAACTCGGTTTTACAGTGAAAACTGCAGGAACTTCAAACCGGCACTAGGAAACAGACTGAGAAAGCAGGGAAAAAGTGTCTCCTGCAACCCGTTCCCTTGGTGCTAGATGAACGAACGTCTCTCCACTTGCTCTGTTCTGAGAGATAAGTGTGTGTGAAAGCCGTCCTTCATCTAGCTTGTTGGGAACACAAAGTTTCTTTTCAGTTGCAAACTCCATTCCATACATATATATGCGGAGGTAGAAGCTCCAACTCGGTTTTACAGTGAAAACTGCAGGAACTTCAAACCGGCACTAGGAAACAGACTGAGAAAGCAGAGAATAATTGTCTCCTGCAACCCGTTCCCTTGGTGCTAGATGAACGAACGTCTCTCCACTTGCTCAGTGCTGAGAGTTAAGTGTGTGTGAAAGCCGTCCTTCACCTAGCTTGTTGGGAACACAAAGTTTCTTTTCAGTTGCAAACTCCATTCCATACATATATATGGGGAGGTACAAGCTCCAATTCGGT
Source organism: Camelus dromedarius (assembly GCF_036321535.1). NCBI lineage: Eukaryota > Metazoa > Chordata > Mammalia > Artiodactyla > Camelidae > Camelus > Camelus dromedarius. The sequence goes on from NW_026989835.1 coordinate 1,002,347, forward strand.
TTTACAGTGAAAACTGCAGGAACTTCAAACCGGCACTAGGAAACAGACTGAGGAAGCAGAGAAAAAGTGTCTCCTGCAACCCGTTCCCTTGGTGCTAGATGAACGAACGTCTCTCCACTTGCTCAGTTCTGAGAGATAAGTGTGTGTGAAAGCCGTCCTTCACCTAGCTTGTTGGGAACACAAAGTTTCTTTTCAGTTGCAAACTCCATTCCATACATATATATGGGGAGGTACAAGCTCCAATTCGGTTTTACAGTGAAAACTGCAGGAACTTCAAACCGGCACTAGGAAACAGACTGAGGAAGCAGAGAAAAAGTGTCACCTGCAACCCGTTCCCTTGGTGCTAGATGAACGAACGTCTCTCCACTTGCTCAGTTCTGAGAGATAAGTGTGTGTGAAAGCCGTCCTTCACCTAGCTTGTTGGGAACACAAAGTTTCTTTTCAGTTGCAAACTCCATTCCATCCATATATATGGGGAGGTACTAGCTCCAACTCGGTTTGACAGTGAAAACTGCAGGAACTTCAAAGCGGCACTAGGAAACAGACTGAGAAAGCAGACAAAAAGTGTCTCCTGCAACCCGTTCACTTGGTGCTATATGAACGAACGTCTCTCCACTTGCTCAGTTCTGAGAGATAAGTGTGTGTGAAAGCCGTCCTTCACCTAGCTTGTTGGGAACACAAAGTTTCTTTTCAGTTGCAAACTCCATTCCATCCATATATATGGGGAGGTACTAGCTCCAACTCGGTTTGACAGTGAAAACTGCAGGAACTTCAAAGCGGCACTAGGAAACAGACTGAGAAAGCAGACAAAAAGTGTCTCCTGCAACCCGTTCACTTGGTGCTATATGAACGAACGTCTCTCCACTTGCTCAGTTCTGAGAGATAAGTGTGTGTGAAAGCCGTCCTTCACCTAGCTTGTTGGGAACACAAAGTTTCTTTTCAGTTGCAAACTCCATTCCATACATATATATGGGAAGGTTGAAGCTCCAACTCGGTTTTACAGTGAAAACTGCAGGAACTTCAAACCGGCACTAGGAAACAGACTGAGAAAGCAGGGAAAATGTGTCTCCTGCAACCCGTTCCCTTGGTGCTAGATGAACGAACGTCTCTCCACTTGCTCACTTCTGAGAGAAAAGTGTGTGTGAAAGCCGTCCTTCACCTAGCTTTTTGGGAACACAAAGTTTCTTTTCAGTTGCACACTCCATTCCATACATATATATTTGGAGGTAGAAGCTCCAACTCGGTTTTACAGTGAAAACTGCAGGAACTTCAAACCGGCACTAGGAAACAGACTGAGAAAGCAGAGAAAAAGTGTCTCCTGCAACCCGTTCCCTTGGTGCTAGATGAACGAACGTCTCTCCACTTGCTCTGTTCTGAGAGATAAGTGTGTGTGAAAGCCGTCCTTCACCTAGCTTGTTGGGAACACAAAGTTTCTTTTCAGTTGCAAACTCCATTCCATACATATATATGCGGAGGTAGAAGCTCCAACTCGGTTTTACAGTGAAAACTGCAGGAACTTCAAACCGGCACTAGGAAACAGATTGAGAAAGCAGAGAATATGTGTCTCCTGCAACCCGTTCCCTTGGTGCTAGATGAACGAACGTCTCTCCACTTGCTCAGTTCTGAGAGTTAAGTGTGTGTGAAAGCCGTCCTTCACCTAGCTTGTTGGGAACACAAAGTTTCTTTTCAGTTGCAAACTCCATTCCATACATATATATGGGGAGGTACAAGCTCCAATTCGGTTTTACAGTGAAAACTGCAGGAACTTCAAACCGGCACTAGGAAACAGACTGAGGAAGCAGAGAAAAAGTGACTCCTGCAACCCGTTCCCTTGGTGCTAGATGAACGAACGTCTCTCCACTTGCTCAGTTCTGAGAGATAATTGTGTGTGAAAGCCGTCCTTCACCTAGCTTGTTGGGAACACAAAGTTTCTTTTCAGTTGCAAACTCCATTCCATACATATATATGGGGAGGTACAAGCTCCAATTCGGTTTTACAGTGAAAACTGCAGGAACTTCAAACCGGCACTAGGAAACAGACTGAGGAAGCAGAGAAAAAGTGTCCCTGCAACCCGTTCCCTTGGTGCTAGATGAACGAACGTCTCTCCACTTGCTCAGTTCTGAGAGATAAGTGTGTGTGAAAGCCGTCCTTCACCTAGCTTGTTGGGAACACAAAGTTTCTTTTCAGTTGCAAACTCCATTCCATCCATATATATGGGGAGGTACTAGCTCCAACTCGGTTTGACAGTGAAAACTGCAGGAACTTCAAAGCGGCACTAGGAAACAGACTGGGAAAGCAGAGAAAAAATTGTCTTCTGCCACCCGTTCCCTCGGTGCTAGATGAACGAACGTCTCTCCACTTGCTCTGTTCTGAGAGATAAGTGTGTGTGAAAGCCGTCCTTCACCTAGCTTGTTGGGAACACAAAGTTTCTTTTCAGTTGCAAACTCCATTCCATACATATATATGGGGAGGTAATAGCTCCAACTCGGTTTGACAGTGAAAACTGCAGGAACTTCAAACCGGCACTAGGAAAGAGACTGAGGAAGCAGAGAAAAAGTGTCTCCTGCAACCCGTTCCCTTGGTGCTAGATGAACGAACGTCTCTCCACTTGCTCAGTTCTGAGAGATAATTGTGTGTGAAAGCCGTCCTTCACCTAGCTTGTTGTGAACACAAAGTTTCTTTTCAGTTGCAAACTCCATTCCATACATATATATGGGGAGGTAGAAGCTCCAACTCGGTTTTACAGTGAAAACTGCAGGAACTTCAAACCGGCACTAGGAAACAGACTGAGAAAGCAGAGAAAAAGTGTCTCCTGCAACCCGTTCCCTTGGTGCTAGATGAACGAACGTCTCTCCAGTTGCTAGGTTCGGAGAGATAACTGTGTGTGAAAGCCGTCCTTCATGTAGCTTGTTGGGAACACAAAGTTTCTTTTCAGTTGCAAACTCCATTCCATCCATATATATGGGGAGGTACTAGCTCCAACTCGGTTTGACAGTGAAAACTGCAGGAACTTCAAACCGGCACTAGGAAACAGACTGAGAAAGCAGAGAAAAATGTCTCCTGCCACCCGTTCCCTTGGTGCTAGATGAACGAACGTCTCTCCACTTGCTCTGTTCTGAGAGATATGTGTGTGTGAAAGCCGTCCTTCACCTAGCTTGTTGGGAACACAAAGTTTCTTTTCCGTTGCAAACTCCATTCCATACATATATATGGGGAGGTACAAGCTCCAACTCGGTTTGACAGTGAAAACTGCAGGAACTTCAAACCGGCACTAGGAAACAGACTGAGAAAGCAGAGAAAAAGTGTCTCCTGCAACCCGTTCCCTTGGTGCTAGATGAACGAACGTCTCTCCACTTGCTCAGTTCTGAGAGATAAGTGTGTGTGAAAGCCGTCCTTCACCTAGCTTGTTGGGAACACATAGTTTCTTTTCAGTTGCAAATTCCATTCCATACATATATATGGGGAGGTACTAACTCCAAATCGTTTTGACAGTGAAAACTGCAGGAACTTCAAAGCGGCACTAGGAAACAGACTGAGAAAGCAGAGAAAAAGTGTCTCCTGCCACCCGTTCCCTTGGTGCTAGATGAACGAACGTCTCTCCACTTGCTCTGGTCTGAGAGATAAGTGTGTGTGAAAGCCGTCCTTCACCTAGCTTGTTGGGAACACAAAGTTTCTTTTCAGTTGCAAACTCCATTCCATACATATATATGGGGAGGTAGAAGCTCCAACTCGGTTTTACAGTGAAAACTGCAGGAACTTCAAACCGGCACTAGGAAACAGACTGAGAAAGCAGAGAAAAAGTGTCTCCTGCAACCCGTTCCCTTGGTGCTAGATGAACGAACGTCTCTCCACTTGCTCAGTTCTGAAAGATAAGTGTGTGTGAAAGCCGTCCTTCACCTAGCTTGTTGGGAACACAAATTTTCTTTTCAGTTTCAAACTCCATTCCATACATATATATGGGGAGGTACTAGCTCCAACTCGGTTTGACAGTGAAAACTGCAGGAACTTCAAACCGGCACTAGGAAACAGACTGAGAAAGCAGAGAAAAAGTGTCTCCTGCAACCCGTTCCCTTGGTGCTAGATGAACGAACGTCTCTCCACTTGCTAAGTTCTGAGAGTTAAGTGTGTGTGAAAGCCGTCCTTCACCTAGCTTGTTGGGAACACAAAGTTTCTTTTCAGTTGCAAACTCCATTCCATACATATATATGGGGAGGTACAAGCTCCAATTCGGTTTTACAGTGAAAACTGCAGGAACTTCAAACCGGCACTAGGAAACAGACTGAGGAAGCAGAGAAAAAGTGTCTCCTGCAACCCGTTCCCTTGGTGCTAGATGAACGAACGTCTCTCCACTTGCTCAGTTCTGAGAGATAAGTGTGTGTGAAAGCCGTCCTTCACCTAGCTTGTTGGGAACACAAAGTTTCTTTTCAGTTGCAAACTCCATTCCATACATATATATGGGGAGGTACAAGCTCCAATTCGGTTTTACAGTGAAAACTGCAGGAACTTCAAACCGGCACTAGGAAACAGACTGAGGAAGCAGAGAAAAAGTGTCACCTGCAACCCGTTCCCTTGGTGCTAGATGAACGAACGTCTCTCCACTTGCTCAGTTCTGAGAGATAAGTGTGTGTGAAAGCCGTCCTTCACCTAGCTTGTTGGGAACACAAAGTTTCTTTTCAGTTGCAAACTCCATTCCATCCATATATATGGGGAGGTACTAGCTCCAACTCGGTTTGACAGTGAAAACTGCAGGAACTTCAAAGCGGCACTAGGAAACAGACTGAGAAAGCAGACAAAAAGTGTCTCCTGCAACCCGTTCACTTGGTGCTATATGAACGAACGTCTCTCCACTTGCTCAGTTCTGAGAGATAAGTGTGTGTGAAAGCCGTCCTTCACCTAGCTTGTTGGGAACACAAAGTTTCTTTTCAGTTGCAAACTCCATTCCATCCATATATATGGGGAGGTACTAGCTCCAACTCGGTTTGACAGTGAAAACTGCAGGAACTTCAAAGCGGCACTAGGAAACAGACTGAGAAAGCAGACAAAAAGTGTCTCCTGCAACCCGTTCACTTGGTGCTATATGAACGAACGTCTCTCCACTTGCTCAGTTCTGAGAGATAAGTGTGTGTGAAAGCCGTCCTTCACCTAGCTTGTTGGGAACACAAAGTTTCTTTTCAGTTGCAAACTCCATTCCATACATATATATGGGAAGGTTGAAGCTCCAACACGGTTTTACAGTGAAAACTGCAGGAACTTCAAACCGGCACTAGGAAACAGACTGAGAAAGCAGGGAAAATGTGTCTCCTGCAACCCGTTCCCTTGGTGCTAGATGAACGAACGTCTCTCCACTTGCTCACTTCTGAGAGAAAAGTGTGTGTGAAAGCCGTCCTTCACCTAGCTTTTTGGGAACACAAAGTTTCTTTTCAGTTGCACACTCCATTCCATACATATATATTTGGAGGTAGAAGCTCCAACTCGGTTTTACAGTGAAAACTGCAGGAACTTCAAACCGGCAGTAGGAAACAGACTGAGAAAGCAGAGAAAAAGTGTCTCCTGCAACCCGTTCCCTTGGTGCTAGATGAACGAACGTCTCTCCACTTGCTCTGTTCTGAGAGATAAGTGTGTGTGAAAGCCGTCCTTCACCTAGCTTGTTGGGAACACAAAGTTTCTTTTCAGTTGCAAACTCCATTCCATACATATATATGCGGAGGTAGAAGCTCCAACTCGGTTTTACAGTGAAAACTGCAGGAACTTCAAACCGGCACTAGGAAACAGACTGAGAAAGCAGAGAATAAGTGTCTCCTGCAACCCGTTCCCTTGGTGCTAGATGAACGAACGTCTCTCCACTTGCTCAGTTCTGAGAGTTAAGTGTGTGTGAAAGCCGTCCTTCACCTAGCTTGTTGGGAACACAAAGTTTCTTTTCAGTTGCAAACTCCATTCCATACATATATATGGGGAGGTACAAGCTCCAATTCGGTTTTACAGTGAAAACTGCAGGAACTTCAAACCGGCACTTGGAAACAGACTGAGGAAGCAGAGAAAAAGTGTCTCCTGCAACCCGTTCCCTTGGTGCTAGATGAACGAACGTCTCTCCACTTGCTCAGTTCTGAGAGATAATTGTGTGTGAAAGCCGTCCTTCACCTAGCTTGTTGGGAACACAAAGTTTCTTTTCAGTTGCAAACTCCATTCCATACATATATATGGGGAGGTACAAGCTCCAATTCGGTTTTACAGTGAAAACTGCAGGAACTTCAAACCGGCACTAGGAAACAGACTGAGGAAGCAGAGAAAAATTGTCCCTGCAACCCGTTCCCTTGGTGCTAGATGAACGAACGTCTCTCCACTTGCTCAGTTCTGAGAGATAAGTGTGTGTGAAAGCCGTTCTTTACCTAGCTTGTTGGGAACACAAAGTTTCTTTTCAGTTGCAAACTCCATTCCATCCATATATATGGGGAGGTACTAGCTCCAACTCGGTTTGACAGTGAAAACTGCAGGAACTTCAAAGCGGCACTAGGAAACAGACTGAGAAAGCAGAGAAAAAATTGTCTCCTGCCACCCGTTCCCTCGGTGCTAGATGAACGAACGTCTCTCCACTTGCTCTGTTCTGAGAGATAAGTGTGTGTGAAAGCCGTCCTTCACCTAGCTTGTTGGGAACACAAAGTTTCTTTTCAGTTGCAAACTCCATTCCATACATATATATGTGGAGGTAATAGCTCCAACTCGGTTTGACAGTGAAAACTGCAGGAACTTCAAACCGGCACTAGGAAACAGACTGAGGAAGCAGAGAAAAAGTGTCTCCTGCAACCCGTTCCCTTGGTGCTAGATGAACGAACGTCTCTCCACTTGCTCAGTTCTGAGAGATAATTGTGTGTGAAAGCCGTCCTTCACCTAGCTTGTTGTGAACACAAAGATTCTTTTCAGTTGCAAACTCCATTCCATACATATATATGGGGAGGTAGAAGCTCCAACTCGGTTTTACAGTGAAAACTGCAGGAACTTCAAACCGGCACTAGGAAACAGACTGAGAAAGCAGAGAAAAAGTGTCTCCTGCAACCCGTTCCCTTGGTGCTAGATGAACGAACGTCTCTCCAGTTGCTAGGTTCGGAGAGATAACTGTGTGTGAAAGCCGTCCTTCACGTAGCTTGTTGGGAACACAAAGTTTCTTTTCAGTTGCAAACTCCATTCCATCCATATATATGGGGAGGTACTAGCTCCAACTCGGTTTGACAGTGAAAACTGCAGGAACTTCAAACCGGCACTAGGAAACTGACTGAGAAAGCAGAGAAAAATGTCTCCTGCCACCCGTTCCCTTGGTGCTAGATGAACGAACGTCTCTCCACTTGCTCTGTTCTGAGAGATAAGTGTGTGTGAAAGCCGTCCTTCACCTAGCTTGTTGGGAACACAAAGTTTCTTTTCCGTTGCAAACTCCATTCCATACATATATATGGGGAGGTACAAGCTCCAACTCGGTTTGACAGTGAAAACTGCAGGAACTTCAAACCGGCACTAGGAAACAGACTGAGAAAGCAGAGAAAAAGTGTCTCCTGCAACCCGTTCCCTTGGTGCTAGATGAACGAACGTCTCTCCACTTGCTCAGTTCTGAGAGATAAGTGTGTGTGAAAGCCGTCCTTCATCTAGCTTGTTGGGAACACATAGTTTCTTTTCAGTTGCAAATTCCATTCCATACATATATATGGGGAGGTACTAACTCCAACTCGGTTTGACAGTGAAAACTGCAGGAACTTCAAAGCGGCACTAGGAAACAGACTGAGAAAGCAGAGAAAAAGTGTCTCCTGCCACCCGTTCCCTTGGTGCTAGATGAACGAACGTCTCTCCACTTGCTCTGTTCTGAGAGATAAATGTGTGTGAAAGCCGTCCTTCACCTAGCTTGTTGGGAACACAAAGTTTCTTTTCAGTTGCAAACTCCATTCCATACATATATATGGGGAGGTAGAAGCTCCAACTCGGTTTTACAGTGAAAACTGCAGGAACTTCAAACCGGCACTAGGAAACAGACTGAGAAAGCAGAGAAAAAGTGTCTCCTGCAACCCGTTCCCTTGGTGCTAGATGAACGAACGTCTCTCCACTTGCTCAGTTCTGAGAGATAAGTGTGTGTGAAAGCCGTCCTTCACCTAGCTTGTTGGGAACACAAATTTTCTTTTCAGTTTCAAACTCCATTCCATACATATATATGGGGAGGTACTAGCTCCAACTCGGTTTGACAGTGAAAACTGCAGGAACTTCAAACCGGCACTAGGAAACAGACTGAGAAAGCAGAGAAAAAGTGTCTCCTGCAACCCGTTCCCTTGTTGCTAGATGAACGAACGTCTCTCCAGTTGCTAGGTTCGGAGAGATAACTGTGTGTGAAAGCCGTCCTTCACCTAGCTTGTTGGGAACACAAAGTTTCTTTACAGTTGCAAACTCCATTCCATACATATATATGGGGAGGTACAAGCTCCAACTCGGTTTTACAGTGAAAACTGCAGGAACTTCAAACAGGCACTTAGAAACAGACTGAGAAAGCAGAGAAAAAGTGTCCCCTGCAACTCGTTCCCTTGGTGCTAGATGAACGAACGTCTCTCCACTTGCTCAGTTCTGAGAGATAAGTGTGTGTGAAAGCCGTCCTTCACCTAGCTTGTTGTGAACACAAAGTTTCTTTTCAGTTGCAAACTCCATTCCATACATATATATGGGGAGGTACTAGCTCCAACTCCGTTTGACAGTGAAAACTGCAGGAACTTCAAACCGGCACTAGGAAACAGACTGAGAAAGCAGAGAAAAAGTGTCTCCTGCAAACCGTTCCCTTGGTGCTAGATGAACGAACGTCTCTCCACTTGCTCTGTTCTGAGAGTTAAGTGTGTGTGAAAGCCGTCCTTCACCTAGCTTGTTGGGAACACAAAGTTTCTTTTCAGTTGCAAACTCCATTCCATACATATATATGGGGAGGTAAAAGCTCAAACTCGGTTTGACAGTGAAAACTGCAGGAACTTCAAACCGGCACTAGGAAACAGACTGAGGAAGTAGAGAAAAAGTGTCTCCTGCAACCCGTTCCCTTGGTGCTAGATGAACGAACGTCTCTCCACTTGCTCAGTTCTGAGAGATAAGTGTGTGTGAAAGCCGTCCTTCACCTAGCTTGTTGGGAACACAAAGTTTCTTTTCAGTTGCAAACTCCATTCCATCCATATATATGGGGAGGTACTAGCTCCAACTCGGTTTGACAGTGAAAACTGCAGGAACTTCAAAGCGGCACTAGGAAATAGACTGAGAAAGCAGAGAAAAAATTGTCTCCTGCCACCCGTTCCCTTGGTGCTAGATGAACGAACGTCTCTCCACTTGCTCTGTTCTGAGAGATAAGTGTGTGTGAAAGCCGTCCTTCACCTAGCTTCTTGGGAACACAAAGTTTCTTTTCAGTTGCAAACTCCATTCCATCCATATATATGGGGAGGTAGAAGCTCCAACTCGGTTTTACAGTGAAAACTGCAGGAACTTCAAAACGGCACTAGGAAACAGAATGAGAAAGCAGAGAATAAGTGTCTCCTGCAACCCGTTCCCTTGGTGCTAGATGAACGAACGTCTCTCCACTTGCTCAGTTCTGAGAGAAAAGTGTGTGTGAAAGCCGTCCTTCACCTAGCTTTTTGGGAACACAAAGTTTCTTTTCAGTTGCACACTCCATTCCATACATATATATTTGGAGGTAGAAGCTCCAACTCGGTTTTACAGTGAAAACTGCAGGAACTTCAAACCGGCACTAGGAAACAGACTGAGAAAGCAGAGAAAAAGTGTCTCCTGCAACCCGTTCCCTTGGTGCTAGATGAACGAACGTCTCTCCACTTGCTCTGTTCTGAGAGATAAGTGTGTGTGAAGCCGTCCTTCACCTAGCTTGTTGGGAACACAAAGTTTCTTTTCAGTTGCAAACTCCATTCCATACATATATATGCGGAGGTAGAAGCTCCAACTCGGTTTTACAGTGAAAACTGCAGGAACTTCAAACCGGCACTAGGAAACAGACTGAGAAAGCAGAGAATAAGTGTCTCCTGCAACCCGTTCCCTTGGTGCTAGATGAACGAACGTCTCTCCACTTGCTCAGTTCTGAGAGTTAAGTGTGTGTGAAAGCCGTCCTTCACCTAGCTTGTTGGGAACACAAAGTTTCTTTTCAGTTGCAAACTCCATTCCATACATATATATGGGGAGGTACAAGCACCAATTCGGTTTTACAGTGAAAACTGCAGGAACTTCAAACCGGCACTAGGAAACAGACTGAGGAAGCAGAGAAAAAGTGTCTCCTGCAACCCGTTCCCTTGGTGCTAGATGAACGAACGTCTCTCCACTTGCTCAGTTCTGAGAGATAAGTGTGTGTGAAAGCCGTCCTTCACCTAGCTTGTTGGGAACACAAAGTTTCTTTTCAGTTGCAAACTCCATTCCATCCATATATATGGGGAGGTACAAGCTCCAACTCGGATTTACAGTGAAAACTGCAGGAACTTCAAACCGGCACTAGGAAACAGACTGAGGAAGCAGAGAAAAAGTGTCTCCTGCAACCCGTTCCCTTGGTGCTAGATGAACGAACGTCTCTCCACTTGCTCAGTTCTGAGAGATAAGTGTGTGTGAAAGCCGTCCTTCACCTAGCTTGTTGGGAACACAAAGTTTCTTTTAAGTTGCAAACTCCATTCCATACATATATATGGGGAGGTACTAGCTCCAACTCGGTTTGACAGTGAAAACTGCAGGAACTTCAAAGCGGCACTAGGAAACAGACTGAGAAAGCAGAGAAAAAATTGTCTCCTGCCACCCGTTCCCTTGGTGCTAGATGAACGAACGTCTCTCCACTTGCTCTGTTCTGAGAGATAAGTGTGTGTGAAAGCCGTCCTTCACCTAGCTTGTTGGGAACACAAAATTTCTTTTCAGTTGCAAACTCCATTCCATACATATATATGGGGAGGTAATAGCTCCAACTCGGTTTGACAGTGAAAACTGCAGGAACTTCAAACCGGCACTAGGAAACAGACTGAGGAAGCAGAGAAAAAGTGTCTCCTGCAACCCGTTCCCTTGGTGCTAGATGAACGAACGTCTCTCCACTTGCTCAGTTCTGAGAGATAATTGTGTGTGAAAGCCGTCCTTCACCTAGCTTGTTGTGAACACAAAGTTTCTTTTCAGTTGCAAACTCCATTCCATACATATATATGGGGAGGTAGAAGCTCCAACTCGGTTTTACAGTGAAAACTGCAGGAACTTCAAACCGGCACTAGGAAACAGACTGAGAAAGCAGAGAAAAAGTGTCTCCTGCAACCCGTTCTCTTGGTGCTACATGAACGAACGTCTCTCCAGTTGCTAGGTTCGGAGAGATAACTGTGTGTGAAAGCCGTCCTTCACGTAGCTTGTTGGGAACACAAAGTTTCTTTTCAGTTGCAAACTCCATTCCATACATATATATGGGGAGGTACAAGCTCCAACTCGGTTTGACAGTGAAAACTGCAGGAACTTCAAACAGGCACTTAGAAACAGACTGAGAAAGCAGAGAAAAAGTGTCCCCTGCAACTCGTTCCCTTGGTGCTAGATGAAAGAACGTCTCTCCACTTGCTCAGTTCTGAGAGATAAGTGTGTGTGAAAGCCGTCCTTCACCTAGCTTCTTGGGAACACAAAGTTTCTTTTCAGTTGCAAACTCCATTCCATACATATATATGGGGAGGTACTAGCTCCAACACGGTTTGACAGTGAAAACTGCAGGAACTTCAAACCGGCACTAGGAAACAGACTGAGAAAGCAGAGAAAAATGTCTCCTGCCACCCGTTCCCTTGGTGCTAGATGAACGAACGTCTCTCCACTTGCTCTGTTCTGAGAGATAAGTGTGTGTGAAAGCCGTCCTTCACCTAGCTTGTTGTGAACACAAAGTTTCTTTTCCGTTGCAAACTCCATTCCATACATATATATGGGGAGGTACAAGCTCCAACTCGGTTTGACAGTGAAAACTGCAGGAACTTCAAACCGGCACTAGGAAACAGACTGAGAAAGCAGAGAAAAAGTGTCTCCTGCAACCCGTTCCCTTGGTGCTAGATTAACGAACGTCTCTCCACTTGCTCAGTTCTGAGAGATAAGTGTGTGTGAAAGCCGTCCTTCACCTAGCTTGTTGGGAACACAAAGTTTCTTTTCAGTTGCAAATTCCATTCCATACATATATATGGGGAGGTACTAACTCCAACTCGGTTTGACAGTGAAAACTGCAGGAACTTCAAAGCGGCACTAGGAAATAGACTGAGAAAGCAGAGAAAAAATTGTCTCCTGCCACCCGTTCCCTTGGTGCTAGATGAACGAACGTCTCTCCACTTGCTCTGTTCTGAGAGATAAGTGTGTGTGAAAGCCGTCCTTCACCTAGCTTGTTGGGAACACAAAGTTTCTTTTCAGTTGCAAACTCCATTCCATCCATATATATGGGGAGGTAGAAGCTCCAACTCGGTTTTACAGTGAAAACTGCAGGAACTTCAAACCGGCACTAGGAAACAGAATGAGAAAGCAGAGAATAAGTGTCTCCTGCAACCCGTTCCCTTGGTGCTAGATGAACGAACGTCTCTCCACTTGCTCAGTTCTGAGAGAAAAGTGTGTGTGAAAGCCGTCCTTCACCTAGCTTTTTGGGAACACAAAGTTTCTTTTCAGTTGCACACTCCATTCCATACATATATATTTGGAGGTAGAAGCTCCAACTCGGTTTTACAGTGAAAACTGCAGGAACTTCAAACCGGCACTAGGAAACAGACTGAGAAAGCAGAGAAATAGTGTCTCCTGCAACCCGTTCCCTTGGTGCTAGATGAACGAACTTCTCTCCACTTGCTCTGTTCTGAGAGATAAGTGTGTGTGAAAGCCGCCCTTCACCTAGCTTGTTGGGAACACAAAGTTTCTTTTCAGTTGCAAACTCCATTCCATACATATATATGCGGAGGTAGAAGCTCCAACTCGGTTTTACAGTGAAAACTGCAGGAACTTCAAACCGGCACTAGGAAACAGACTGAGAAAGCAGAGAATAAGTGTCTCCTGCAACCCGTTCCCTTGGTGCTAGATGAACGAACGTCTCTCCACTTGCTCAGTTCTGAGAGTTAAGTGTGTGTGAAAGCCGTCCTTCACCTAGCTTGTTGGGAACACAAAGTTTCTTTTCAGTTGCAAACTCCATTCCATACATATATATGGGGAGGTACAAGCTCCAATTCGGTTTTACAGTGAAAACTGCAGGAACTTCAAACCGGCACTAGGAAACAGACTGAGGAAGCAGAGAAAAAGTGTCTCCTGCAACCCGTTCCCTTGGTGCTAGATGAACGAACGTCTCTCCACTTGCTCAGTTCTGAGAGATAAGTGTGTGTGAAAGCCGTCCTTCACCTAGCTTGTTGGGAACACAAAGTTTCTTTTCAGTTGCAAACTCCATTCCATACATATATATGGGGAGGTACAAGCTCCAACTCGGATTTACAGTGAAAACTGCAGGAACTTCAAACCGGCACTAGGAAACAGACTGAGGAAGCAGAGAAAAAGTGTCTCCTGCAACCCGTTCCCTTGGTGCTAGATGAACGAACGTCTCTCCACTTGCTCAGTTCTGAGAGATAAGTGTGTGTGAAAGCCGTCCTTCACCTAGCTTGTTGGGAACACAAATTTTCTTTTAAGTTCCAAACTCCATTCCATACATATATATGGGGAGGTACTAGCTCCAACTCGGTTTGACAGTGAAAACTGCAGGAACTTCAAAGCGGCACTAGGAAACAGACTGAGAAAGCAGAGAAAAAATTGTCTCCTGCCACCCGTTCCCTTGGTGCTAGATGAACGAACGTCTCTCCACTTGCTCTGTTCTGAGAGATAAGTGTGTGTGAAAGCCGTCCTTCACCTAGCTTGTTGGGAACACAAAGTTTCTTTTCAGTTGCAAACTCCATTCCATACATATATATGGGGAGGTAATAGCTCCAACTCGGTTTGACAGTGAAAACTGCAGGAACTTCAAACCGGCACTAGGAAACAGACTGAGGAAGCAGAGAAAAAGTGTCTCCTGCAACCCGTTCCCTTGGTGCTAGATGAACGAACGTCTCTCCACTTGCTCAGTTCTGAGAGATAATTGTGTGTGAAAGCCGTCCTTCACCTAGCTTGTTGGGAACACAAAGTTTCTTTTCAGTTGCAAACTCCATTCCATACATATATATGGGTAGGTAGAAGCTCCAACTCGGTTTTACAGTGCAAACTGCAGGAACTTCAAACCGGCACTAGGAAACAGACTGAGAAAGCAGAGAAAAAGTGTCTCCTGCAACCCGTTCCCTTGGTGCTAGATGAACGAACGTCTCTCCAGTTGCTAGGTTCGGAGAGATAACTGTGTGTGAAAGCCGTCCTTCACGTAGCTTGTTGGGAACACAAAGTTTCTTTTCAGTTGCAAACACCATTCCATACATATATATGGGGAGGTACAAGCTCCAACTCGGTTTTACAGTGAAAACTGCAGGAACTTCAAACAGGCACTTAGAAACAGACTGAGAAAGCAGAGAAAAAGTGTCCCCTGCAACTCGTTCCCTTGGTGCTAGATGAACGAACGTCTCTCCACTTGCTCAGTTCTGAGAGATAAGTGTGTGTGAAAGCCGTCCTTCACCTAGCTTCTTGGGAACAGAAAGTTTCTTTTCAGTTGCAAACTCCATTCCATACATATATATGGGGAGGTACTAGCTCCAACACGATTTGACAGTGAAAACTGCAGGAACTTCAAACCGGCACTAGGAAACAAACTGAGAAAGCAGAGAAAAATGTCTCCTGCCACCCGTTCCCTTGGTGCTAGATGAACGAACGTCTCTCCACTTGCTCTGTTCTGAGAGATAAGTGTGTGTGAAAGCCGTCCTTCACCTAGCTTGTTGGGAACACAAAGTTTCTTTTCCGTTGCAAACTCCATTCCATCCATATATATGGGGAGGTACAAGCTCCAACTCGGTTTGACAGTGAAAACTGCAGGAACTTCAAACCGGCACTAGGAAACAGACTGAGAAAGCAGAGAAAAAGTGTCTCCTGCAACCCGTTCCCTTGGTGCTAGATTAACGAACGTCTCTCCACTTGCTCAGTTCTGAGAGATAAGTGTGTGTGAAAGCCGTCCTTCACCTAGCTTGTTGGGAACACAAAGTTTCTTTTCAGTTGCAAATTCCATTCCATACATATATATGGGGAGGTACTAACTCCAACTCGGTTTGACAGTGAAAACTGCAGGAACTTCAAAGCGGCACTAGGAAACAGACTGAGAAAGCAGAGAAAAAGTGTCTCCTGCCACCCGTTCCCTTGGTGCTAGATGAACGAACGTCTCTCCACTTGCTCTGTTCTGAGAGATAAGTGTGTGTGAAAGCCGTCCTTCACCTAGCTTGTTGGGAACACAAAGTTTCTTTTCAGTTGCAAACTCCATTCCATACATATATATGGGGAGGTAGAAGCTCCAACTCGGTTTTACAGTGAAAACTGCAGGAACTTCAAACCGGCACTAGGAAACAGACTGAGAAAGCAGAGAAAAAGTGTCTCCTGCAACCCGTTCCCTTGGTGCTAGATGAACGAACGTCTCTCCACTTGCTCAGTTCTGAAAGATAAGTGTGTGTGAAAGCCGTCCTTCACCTAGCTTGTTGGGAACACAAATTTTCTTTTCAGTTGCAAACTCCATTCCATACATATATATGGGGAGGTACTAGCTCCAACTCGGTTTGACAGTGAAAACTGCAGGAACTTCAAACCGGCACTAGGAAACAGACTGAGAAAGCAGAGAAAAAGTGTCTCCTGCAACCCGTTCCCTTGTTGCTAGATGAACGAACGTCTCTCCAGTTGCTAGGTTCGGAGAGTTAACTGTGTGTGAAAGCCGTCATTCACCTAGCTTGTTGGGAACACAAAGTTTCTTTACAGTTGCAAACTCCATTCCATACATATATATGGGGAGGTACAAGCTCCAACTCGGTTTTACAGTGAAAACTGCAGGAACTTCAAACAGGCACTTAGAAACAGACTGAGAAAGCAGAGAAAAAGTGTCCCCTGCAACTCGTTCCCTTGGTGCTAGATGAACGAACGTCTCTCCACTTGCTCAGTTCTGAGAGATATGTGTGTGTGAAAGCCGTCCTTCACCTAGCTTGTTGTGAACACAAAGTTTCTTTTCAGTTGCAAACTCCATTCCATACATATATATGGGGAGGTACTAGCTCCAACTCCGTTTGACAGTGAAAACTGCAGGAACTTCAAACCGGCACTAGGAAACAGACTGAGAAAGTAGAGAAAAAGTGTCTCCTGCAACCCGTTCCCTTGGTGCTAGATGAACGAACGTCTCTCCACTTGCTCAGTTCTGAGAGATAAGTGTGTGTGAAAGCCGTCCTTCACCTAGCTTGTTGGGAACACAAAGTTTCTTTTCAGTTGCAAACTCCATTCCATCCATATATATGGGGAGGTACTAGCTCCAACTCGGTTTGACAGTGAAAACTGCAGGAACTTCAAAGCGGCACTAGGAAATAGACTGAGAAAGCAGAGAAAAAATTGTCTCCTGCCACCCGTTCCCTTGGTGCTAGATGAACGAACGTCTCTCCACTTGCTCTGTTCTGAGAGATAAGTGTGTGTGAAAGCCGTCCTTCACCTAGCTTCTTGGGAACACAAAGTTTCTTTTCAGTTGCAAACTCCATTCCATCCATATATATGGGGAGGTAGAAGCTCCAACTCGGTTTTACAGTGAAAACTGCAGGAACTTCAAACCGGCACTAGGAAACAGAATGAGAAAGCAGAGAATAAGTGTCTCCTGCAACCCGTTCCCTTGGTGCTAGATGAACGAACGTCTCTCCACTTGCTCAGTTCTGAGAGTTAAGTGTGTGTGAAAGCCGTCCTTCACCTAGCTTGTTGGGAACACAAAGTTTCTTTTCAGTTGCAAACTCCATTCCATACATATATATGGGGAGGTACAAGCTCCAATTCGGTTTTACAGTGAAAACTGCAGGAACTTCAAACCTGCACTAGGAAACAGACTGAGGAAGCAGAGAAAAAGTGTCTCCTGCAACCCGTTCCTTTGGTGTTAGATGAAAGAACGTCTCTCCACTTGCTCAGTTCTGAGAGATAATTGTGTGTGAAAGCCGTCCTTCACCTAGCTTGTTGGGAACACAAAGTTTCTTTTCAGTTGCAAACTCCATTCCATACATATATATGGGGAGGTACAAGCTCCAACTCGGATTTACAGTGAAAACTGCAGGAACTTCAAACCGGCACTAGGAAACAGACTGAGGAAGCAGAGAAAAAGTGTCTCCTGCAACCCGTTCCCTTGATGCTAGATGAACGAACGTCTCTCCACTTGCTCAGTTCTGAGAGATAATTGTGTGTGAAAGCCGTCCTTCACCTAGCTTGTTGGGAACACAAAGTTTCTTTTCAGTTGCAAACTCCATTCCATACATATATATGGGGAGGTACTAGCTCCAACTCGGTTTGACAGTGAAAACTGCAGGAACATCAAACCGGCACTAGGAAACAGACTGAGGAAGCAGAGAAAAAGTGTCTCCTGCAACCCGTTCCCTTGGTGCTAGATGAACGAACGTCTCTCCACTTGCTTAGTTCTGAGAGATAAGTGTGTGTGAAAGCCGTACTTCACCTAGCTTGTTGGGAACACAAAGTTTCTTTTCAGTTGCAAACTCCATTCCATACATATATATGGGGAGGTACTAGCTCCAACTCGTTTTGACAGTGAAAACTGCAGGAACTTCAAACCGGCACTAGGAAACAGACTGAGAAAGCAGAGAAAAAGTGTCTACTGCAACCCGTTCCCTTGGTGCTAGATGAACGAACGTCTCTCCACTTGCTCTGTTCTGAGAGATAAGTGTGTGTGAAAGCCGTCCTTCACCTAGCTTGTTGGGAACACAAAGTTTCTTTTCAGTTGCAAACTCCATTCCATACATATATATGGGGAGGTAGAAGCTCCAACTCGGTTTAACAGTGAAAACTGCAGGAACTTCAAACCGGCACTAGGAAACAGACTGAGAAAGCAGAGAAAAAGTGTCCCCTGCAACCCGTTCCCTTGGTGCTAGATGAACGAACGTCTCTCCACTTGCTCAGTTCTGAGAGATAAGTGTGTGTGAATGCCGTCCTTCACCTAGCTTGTTGGGAACACAAAGTTTCTTTTCAGTTGCAAACTCCATTCCATACATATATATGGATAGGAAATAGCTCCAACTTGGTTTTACAGTGAAAACTGCAGGAACTTCAAACCGGCACTAGGAAACAGACTGAGAAAGCAGAGAAAAAGTGTCTCCTGCAAACCGTTCCCTTGGTGCTAGATGAACGAACGTCTCTCCACTTGCTCAGTTCTGAGAGATAAGTGTGTGTGAAAGCCGTCCTTCACCTAGCTTCTTGGGAACACAAAGTTTCTTTTCAGTTGCAAACTCCATTCCATCCATATATATGAGGAGGTAGAAGCTCCAACTCGGTTTTACAGTGAAAACTGCAGGAACTTCAAACCGGCACTAGGAAACAGAATGAGAAAGCAGAGAATAAGTGTCTCCTGCAACCCGTTCCCTTGGTGCTAGATGAACGAACGTCTCTCCACTTGCTCAGTTCTGAGAGTTAAGTGTGTGTGAAAGCCGTCCTTCACCTAGCTTGTTGGGAACACAAAGTTTCTTTTCAGTTGCAAACTCCATTCCATACATATATATGGGGAGGTACAAGCTCCAATTCGGTTTTACAGTGAAAACTGCAGGAACTTCAAACCGGCACTAGGAAACAGACTGAGGAAGCAGAGAAAAAGTGTCTCCTGCAACCCGTTCCTTTGGTGCTAGATGAACGAACGTCTCTCCACTTGCTCAGTTCTGAGAGATAATTGTGTGTGAAAGCCGTCCTTCACCTAGCTTGTTGTGAACACAAAGTTTCTTTTCAGTTGCAAACTCCATTCCATACATATATATGGGGAGGTACAAGCTCCAACTCGGATTTACAGTGAAAACTGCAGGAACTTCAAACCGGCACTAGGAAACAGACTGAGGAAGCAGAGAAA